>NC_092342.1:258185000-258510000 GCF_046630445.1 Rutidosis leptorrhynchoides | reverse complement strand
AAGAGAAAATTTCATTGATTCATAAACTCGTATGTAGTCACTGAATGGCACCGCTCGATTCTACTGCCTAAGATGTCCCTCCCGGTACCTGCTTGAGTTAGCGTAAGCGGCTCGTAAGACCAAGGAGTTAGCCACCTTCTGGGTGAGAGGAAAACTAGACCCGGCTAAGCGGCGTTGGGAGAAAGAAAGGGATAGAGCTCTGAAATAGTTAACTCAGAGCTGGGGTGGGAACCCAATCGATGTGTCACAAGAAGGCAGTGATGAAGTTGGTGATTGTCGCCTGTTAGTGTTAGAGATTCAGATAGAGGAATGCAAACTAGCAAACTGCTCTATTAGCGGAAAGAGAGAGAGAGAGAGAGAGAGAGAGAGAGAGAGAGAGAGAGAGAGAGAGAGAGAGAGAGCCAATACATGACAGGGGGAGAAGTGTTGCAGGTTCAAAACTCCTTATCCTATGCATCATTATTATAGGGAAACAACCAAGGAATATTGCCCTACAAGGTTTGTATAATATCTTGAGCTACCTTCAAGATATTATAGTTATTCGAATAAACTGACGAGCCTTGCAGTTGATCAAATAAGTCGTCGATTCTCGGTAGTGGGTAGCGGTTCTTGATGGTAAGTTTGTTCAACTCTCGGTAGTCGATACACAACCTAAATGTACCATCCTTCTTCTTGACAAACAAAACAGGAGCTCCCCACGGTGATGTGCTTGGTCGAATGAAACCACGCTCTAAAGGTTCCTGTAACTGACTTTGTAATTCTTTCATTTCACTGGGTGCGAGTCTGAATGGAGCATGAGCTATTGGTGCAGCTCCTGATACAAGGTCTATTTGAAATTCAACAGATCGATGTGGTGGTAATCCCGGTAATTCTTTCGGAAATACATAGGGAAATTCTTTTGCGACGGGAACATCACTGATGTTCTTTTCTTCAGGTTTAACTTCCTTGATGTGTGCTAGAATTCTAACGACCCGTCCTAATCCACAAGGATGAATACATTACATTTGGTTACATTGCGAGGTACTAGACCTCTATATGATACATTTTACAAACATTGCATTCATTTTTGAAAAGACAATCTTTCATTACATCGAAAGTTGACGGCATGCATACCATTTTATAATATATCTAACTATAATTGACTTAATAATAATCTTGATGAACTCAACGACTCGAATGCAACGTCTTTTGAAATATGTCCTGAATGACTCCAAGTAATGTCTCTAAAATGAGCAAGTGCACATCGGAAGATTTCTTTCATACCTGAGAATAAACATGCTTTAAAGTGTCAACCAAAAGGTTGGTGAGTTCATTAGTTTAACATAAATAATCCTTTCATAATTTTAATAGACCACAAGATTTCATACTTCCATTTCTCATAATCATACGTCCCATGCATAGAGACAAAAATATCATTCATATGGATTGAACACCTAGTAACCGACATTCACAATATGTATATAAGAATATCCCCATCATTCCGGGATCCTCCTTCGGACATGATATAAATTTCGAAGTACTAAAGCATCCGGTACTTTGGATGGGGTTTGTTGGGCCCGATAGATCTATCTTTAGAGTTCGCGTCAATTAGGGTGTCTGTTCCCTAATTCTTAGATTACCAGACTTAATAAAAAGGGGCATATTCGATTTCGATCATTCAACCATATAATGTAGTTTCGATTACTTGTGTCTATTTCGTAAAACATTTATAAAAGCGCATGCATTCTCAGTCCCAAAAATATATATTGCAAAAGCATTTAAAAAGGGAGTGATGAAACTCACTATAATGTATTTTGTAGTAAAAATACATATGACGACATTGAACAATGCAGGGTTGGCCTCGGATTCACGAACCTATATCAAGTATTAACACATTATAGTATAAATCAATTAAGTTTATATATTTGTTATGTATTAATTATTCTTATAATATATTATGATACTTATTTGATATTTAATTAATGTTATATCAATAATATTAGTTGAAACATAATTTTTATGTAATATTAGTATATTTTATGTTATAATATATTTACATATATATCTTTTGTTTTGCAAAATTAATAATCGTAGAAATACCTGACTAAGGGTAATAATAATAATACTAATAGTATGATACTAGTAATAATAATGATAATAATGATTATCATACTTATATGGTGATAATAATATTTATAATACTAATAATAACAATCATAATAACAATACTATTAAATATTCTTATTTTAGTAATAATAATAATAGTAATAATTATATTACTACTAATAATAACAATAATAATAACATTAATTTTAGAAATGAGAACTACCTTCAAAGAGCTTTTCTAAAAAAAACTGCCCCAAATAGGGCTCGAACTCGAGACCTCTCGCCCACCCGCAAACACCCTTAACCATTCTGCCATCCATGTTTTTCTGACTTATAAGGCAACCCAAACATATATATCTAGTATTTCTTTCATCTTAGTTCATCATCTTCTTCACCAAGTTTAAAATCAAACGGGGGCAAAAACTCAACAACAATCGAACGGGTTTTCATTTATGACTTGTAAACAACATGAAACAAAAAAAAATGTGTTCATGATATAAAAAAAATGAGAAAATAAACACAAAAAATCCTACTGCTTGCTGGTAGCTAAAAAAAAAAATTTTGTTTTCAATTTTGAGTTCGTTTTGGACAATCTTTACAACATGAAACATGTTTCAAATCATTCCTAAAATCTATCAAAATCATCAATTTAACTTAAAACATCAAAACAAGCTCTAATTTCTCCAAGAACAAAACAGTTGACTTTTGACAATTTAACTTTGACTCGCAAATTCGAATTCGTTATTAAGAATTGGAACTTGAGATTTTGCAGGAAGTTTAAGTAAATGATTCCTAACAACTCTGCATTTTTAGTTTTTGAGTGTTATAGGTTATGATTACAACATGAATTGTGTTGCAAATCATTCCTATAATCTTTATGGATCATCAAATTAACTGGAGATATCAAAACAAACTCGAATTTGATTCAAGAACACTTAGTTGACTTTGAAAACCAAAACTTTGACTCTCAAATTAGAAATTGATAGAAAGAATTGAAGATTGAAAACTTACAGATAGTTTAGATAGATGATTCCTAACAAGACTGCATTATTACATTTTAGAAATTCATTCGAAATCAAAATATGGTGAAAAAGATGAATGTACAGAGTGCCGAGCTTATTTTTGGTTTTCTATCTTTCTCAAATGCATATATCTATATAAGGAATAAATTTTATTCTGTATTGTACCTTGAAATTGACAGATAACAAATTGTAGACAAGAACAAAAATTGATAAAAGTTGAGAGTGATCTGCAACTGATTTTGGAAACTGTCTGTGTACTATCCTTTTTTATATATCATTATTATTAATATTAATAATTAATAAATATAAATATATATATTAATAATAATAATTCTTTTAACATTATTAATACAAATAATAATAGTATTATAAATAACAAGAATGATGATATTTATTAATCATAATGTTTATAATAATAATATTAATATTAATAATAACATTAATGATAATAATAGTACTAATAATACTAATATTAATATTAGTATTGAAAATAAAAATAATATTACTAATACAACTAATTCTTAACTTGTAATTACATTTAATATACTAACCTTGCATATTATTAATTATGTAATACTTATTTTATATAATAACACATTTGAATATTTAATATATATATATATATATATATATATATATATATATATATATATATATATATATATATATATATATACATATTTATTTACACACAATCGTTCGTGAATCATCGGACATAGTCGAAGGGTAAATGTTATCCATGTAAACAGTTCAAAAATTCTGATACTCACGTTACAGACTTTGCTTATCGTGTCGAAATCATATAAAGATTAAGTTTAAATTTAGTCAGAAATTCCCGGGTCGTCACAGTACCTACCCGTTAAAGAAATTTCGTCCCGAAATTTGAGTGAGGTAGTCATGGCTAACAATAAAAATATTTTCATGATGAATATGAGTTGATAAATAGAGTTTTATCGTCATTGAGTAATATGGATAAAACAATTCATTTAGGTGAAGTGTACGAGTGAAGCTATCACAAAATAGTGAAATGAGAAAGACAAGTTTCATCATAACTTTTGACTAGTCATGGTTAAATTTCAGAATTCAAGGGATTCAAAAGAAAATCTTAGAAATCTATAAGATCTGATTCTTCGAGGTTTAAGTAAATTAGGATCTCTTTAATTAAATACGATGATCTATTTCGATTGCCCTGTTGGATATTTTTACTATATATCCACCCTTTTTGTTTTCTTATTTCCACAGCTCCCAACTTCTGTTCTTCCTCCCTCAATTCATACTTTAAAACATTCGTCAATATGCTTCATCCGGTTCTGATTCTTTATATACTCTTAACTTTCATATCTGTTATTCTTCTTTTTCATCTACCACCGGAGAATTTTATTTACTTTTACTATTTCCTTGGGGTTATAGTATTTTTAATTCTCCCGTGCCTTTACGTTGCAATACGTATTGATATGCACGGTTTGTAATTTACGTGTTGTTGTCGAGTTTCACATTTTCTTACATATTTAAAGATTCCATACTTTCGTCTCCTCTTCCCGACTTCAAGTCAAGCGAATAATGGTCTAGAATTTGCAGGTATGGATTTCGAAGTGAGCATAGTTAATGTTCTAAGAAGGAATTTGTAATGGCACGATCTTTATTTGTCAAATTACCAGAATACCTCGGAAAAGACCGGATCATCAAGAAAAATATTTTCTTGATATGTTTAGAGGTTAAGTAGAATACAAGAGTCGTGTAACATGGCACATGATGATTTTATGATCTGTGAATCATCACATTCCATTTAGAAACTCAGCATGACTTACTGTAATATAATCACGTTGATCAAATGTCATTATATTATACTAACTCATGCTTCAGTTCCCAACACTACTTCAAAATCATTTATATTTTCTACTAGAAGGTTTTAGAATTTAGAAACTAAAATAGTTTCTTTTATGATGTAACACAGATAACACGAAGAGATAACCAATTTCGGATAAGAAGAGTTTTGAAAATATCCTCAGAAATATCAAAGATATTTATGATGATATTTTCAGAATTTCTAAGATCGAAGGTTGATGAAGAAAGATTTTCCACAAGATTTAATATGAGTATAGAGCAAGGTTTTCTCTAAAGATTTCATTGGATACAGAATTATCTGGATTCTTTGAATATAGGGTTTGGTCCTTGTATTTGTCCTTGGCCTCCTTCATGGTTAACTCAATCCGTTTTCCAGTTCCAACTTTTCTGAGCTTTTCCAACATGCTATTCTTTATTATCAAACTTCTGGCTGTTAAGTTCGTTTACAGTTTTTACTGCTTCATTCAGCTTTTTCAACATTTCGAGTATTGATTCGTAGATTGGGTGCTTTTCATAATTTCAGAATGGAAGGTCATAATTCTAAGAGATAAAGGTTATATGTATACCTATAACTGTTGTTGTAGAATTGTTGCGGGATTCAAAATACTGCTTGCTGATTCCCGGTAATTGGTATGACAATACTCGTTACAAGATGAAGACGAATATATGATAAGGTTTTAATGAACAGATATAATGGTTCTTCGAAGGGACTTAAGACAACGTGTAATGAAGTTGCTGGTAAGTTTACTGCTAATGTGGCGGAATATAAAAGGTGCCCCAACAACGATGGCGAAAGGCATATTTATATATCAAGGCTATAATAAGGCTAATCTAAAAGAAAGTCGAAGTTGACTTGCTGGAGCTGTGACAAAATTTGCTAATTGGGAAAGACATTGCAAAGTTATTTTCGGCAATAACAACGTTAAAGGAATTAGCACAGCTACGTGTTAAATGTTTACTCAATTTTCGAGAGTTTTCAGGTGCATAACTATACGCATCAATCTTTTCTTCCGTAGACGAAGTGCGGTTGGTTCATCCTCTCGATTGAGGTGTTTTCAAGAAATATGAAATGTTTGAACGCAGATTAGAATCGTCAAGATACAAATGAGGTTTAAGATGAAATCAAGTGGCAACTTGAAGAATTGTTTAGTTTCATAGGTTATAATCAATATTCTAATTCATTTTAATTGTCTAATGTTTTTAGTCCACAGTCGATAGTCCACAGTTAACAATCCACTTATTCATATATAGTTTAATATATAATATTTGAATTAATTAATACGTATCGTGACCCGTATACGTCTCAGACTCGATCACAACTCAAACTATATATATTATTATAGAATCAACCTCAACCCTGTATAGCTAACTCCCGCATTACTGCATATAGAGTGTCTATGGTTACTCCAAATAATATATATAGATGCGTCGATATGATATGTCAAAACCTTGTATACGTGTCCCGATATTTAAAGTGAGTAAAATAAATAACATAAATTAAATGACGATAAATAAAGTGCGTAAAGTAAATAACAGAAATTAAATGACGATAAATAAAGTGCGTAAAGTAAATAACAGAAATTAAATGACGATAAATAAAGTGCGTAAAGTAAATAACAGAAATTAAATGACGATAAATAAAATTGCGAGAATGTAAATTGCGATAATTAAATTGTGATAAATAAAGTGTAATCAGTTAGCTGGGAACAATTAGTTAGGAACAGTTAGCGTGGATTCTTAACAAAATTTCTCATAGTTAATTTGTTTGTTTCTAACAAATTTTATTTTGTCCAAAGTTTTCTTCATTATGCCACTTGTTGGATTATGATAAATCAAAATCCAAATATGAAATTGGATGAATGTGGTTATTCTGTGGTGAACGGATTTGTATATCGGTGGACGTAAGTAGGATAGTAAACGACTGTTGAATTAGATTCGAAGAATGTACAGTGTAACTTATTAATGTGAAATCTAAATATTCCTCGGGTATTACCTACCTGTTAAAATATTTTCACCATTAACAGTTTGTACACAAGATTTTTTTTTTTTTAATTACAATCTTTATGAAAATATATATACATATATATCTTCTTCAGATGTAATCATGGATTTAATGAGTCAATATGATATTAAACTCATTTGATTTACCGTTGGAACAAGAATATATAATCTCTAAAACATTAGAGATTACATAATCGCCATGTCGAACTAAGATAAATGATGTAGAACGATACGTAGAACGATAATTGTACTTAAGGTATAGAATGAGACGTCGAGGCATGGTTTGTTGATGGCACTGGTGTTGTTATTGATGGTACTGTTGGTGCCGGTGATGTTGTTGAAGCTGGTAATTTTTGCACCATATTCTCCAGATTGATTACTCGAGCGCGAAGTTCGTTGACTTCTTCTATTATTCCGGGATGATTGTCGGTCGGTACGAGCGGATGAATAAGGTTTAGAATTTTAGATAGAATACAATCGTGGTGAGATATTCGGGAAATGGGGGTGAAAATGGTGTTTCAGACTGGTTCGCCGGTAAGTACTTCAGGTTCATTGCCAAGAGGTAAATTCGGTTGGTGGGTGGAAAGGATCGCCTTCCTCTCGTCTCCATCGGTTAAGTCAACTACGAACCCATCAGATGAATTGGGGATGATTGATTGGTTGATTCATTCTGGTGACGTTGCCTCCGGAGCTTAGGTGAACATCCGTGTCGGAATAGCTGTCGGAATAACTATCGGATTAGCTATCGAAGTCTGAGGGACTCGAACTGGTTGAGGGATTCATCTCGTACGATCAGATGAAGTATTTTCAATAAGAAATAGATTATAGGATGTAGATTAGTACCGTGCAATACATAATTCACATATGCGTATACAATACTAAAATCCCATATGTTACGGAGGAATCTACGGAAGTTGTCAGACAAAGTCTACAGTACAAGATATGCTAAGATATGAATTAGCAGATACGCTAAGATACGAATTTTGTCTATACACTATTCATGCAATCATTGCAGTAAGATGTGTCTAGACTAAGAATGATAAGCAGGTAATTTCCTAAGGATGATAAATAGATGATTTTCGACAAAAAATGAGAAGCAAAACTTTTGACATGCAGACACGGTCGAAGTCCAGACTCACTAATGCATCCAAACGACTATCAGTTAGACTCACTAATGCAAGACCTGGTTCGCTAAGTCCACCGCTCTGATACCAACTCTAACGACCCGTCCAAATCCACAAGGACGAATACATTACATTTGGTTACATTGCGAGGTACTAGACCTCTATATGATACATTTTACAAACATTGCATTCGTTTTTGAAAAGATAATCTTTCATTACATCGAAAGTTGACGGCATGCATATCATTTTATAATATATCTAACTATAATTGACTTAATAATAATCTTAATGAACTCAACGACTCGAATGCAACGTCTTTTGAAATATGTCCTGAATGACTGCATGTAATGTCTCTAAAATGAGCAAGTGCACAGCGGAAGATTTCTTTCATACCTGAGAATAAACATGCTTTAAAGTGTCAACCAAAAGGTTGGTGAGTTCATTAGTTTAACATAAATAATCCTTTCATAATTTTAATAGACCACAAGATTTCATACTTCCATTTCTCATAATCATACGTCCCATGCATAGAGACAAAAATATCATTCGTATGGATTGAACACCTGGTAACCGACATTCACAATATGTATATAAGAATATCCCCATCATTCCGGGATCCTCCTTCGGACATGATATAAATTTCGAAGTACTAAAGCATCCGGTACTTTGGATGGGGCTTGTTGGGCCCGATAGATCTATCTTTAGAGTTCGCGTCAATTAGGGTGTCTGTTCCCTAATTCTTAGATTACCAAACTTAATAAAAAGGGGCATATTCGATTTCGATCATTCAACCATATAATGTAGTTTCGATTACTTGTGTCTATTTCGTAAAACATTTATAAAAGCGCATGCATTCTCAGTCCCAAAAATATATATTGCAAAAGCATTTAAAAAGGGAGTGATGAAACTCACTATAATGTATTTTGTAGTAAAAATACATATGACGACATTGAACAATGCAGGGTTGGCCTCGGATTCACGAACCTATATCAAGTATTAACACATTATAGTATAAATCAATTAAGTTTATATATTTGTTATGTATTAATTATTCTTATAATATATTATGATACTTATTTGATATTTAATTAATGTTATATCAATAATATTAGTTGAAACATAATTTTTATGTAATATTAGTATATTTTATGTTATAATATATTTACATATATATCTTTTGTTTTGCAAAATTAATAATCGTAGAAATACCTGACTAAGGGTAATAATAATAATACTAATAGTATGATACTAGTAATAATAATGATAATAATGATTATCATACTTATATGGTGATAATAATATTTATAATACTAATAATAACAATCATAATAACAATACTATTAAATGATCATAAATTCTTATTTTAGTAATAATAATAATAGTAATAATTATATTACTACTAATAATAACAATAATAATAATAACATTAATTTTAGAAATGAGAACTACCTTCAAAGAGCTTTTCTAAAAAAAACTGCCCCAAATAGGGCTCGAACTCGAGACCTCTCGCCCACCCGCAAACACCCTTAACCATTCTGCCATCCATGTTTTTCTGACTTATAAGGCAACCCAAACATATATATCTAGTATTTCTTTCATCTTAGTTCATCATCTTCTTCACCAAGTTTAAAATCAAACGGGGGCAAAAACTCAACAACAATCGAACGGGTTTTCATTTATGACTTGTAAACAACATGAAACAAAAAAAAATGTGTTCATGATATAAAAAAAATGAGAAAATAAACACAAAAAATCCTACTGCTTGCTGGTAGCTAAAAAAAAAAATTTTTGTTTTCAATTTTGAGTTCGTTTTGGACAATCTTTACAACATGAAACATGTTTCAAATCATTCCTAAAATCTATCAAAATCATCAATTTAACTTAAAACATCAAAACAAGCTCTAATTTCTCCAAGAACAAAACAGTTGACTTTTGACAATTTAACTTTGACTCGCAAATTCGAATTCGTTATTAAGAATTGGAACTTGAGATTTTGCAGGAAGTTTAAGTAAATGATTCCTAACAACTCTGCATTTTTAGTTTTTGAAATTTGTTTCGAATTTACGTTAGTGTATATTACTGTGAAGAACTCAAGAACTCAAAAATTGATTTTTAGATTAAGAGTGTTATAGGTTATGATTACAACATGAATTGTGTTGCAAATCATTCCTATAATCTTTATGGATCATCAAATTAACTGGAGATATCAAAACAAACTCGAATTTGATTCAAGAACACTTAGTTGACTTTGAAAACCAAAACTTTAACTCTCAAATTAGAAATTGATAGAAAGAATTGAAGATTGAAAACTTACAGATAGTTTAGATAGACGATTCCTAATAACACTGCATTATTACATTTTGGAAATTCATTCGAAATCAAAATATGGTGAAAAAGATGAATGTACAGAGTGTCGAGCTTATTTTTGGTTTTCTATCTTTCTCAAATGCATATATCTATATAAGGAATAAATTTTATTCTGTAATGTACCTTGAAATTGACAGATAACAAATTGTAGACAAGAACAAAAATTGATAAAAGTTGAGAGTGATCTGCAACTGATTTTGGAAACTGTCTGTGTACTATCCTTTTTTATATATCATTATTATTAATATTAATAATTAATAAATATAAATATATATAATAATAATAATAATAATAATTCTTTTAATATTATTAATACAAATAATAATAGTATTATAAATAACAAGAATGATGATATTTATTAATCATAATGTTTATAATAATAATATTAATATTAATAATAACATTAATGATAATAATAATACTAATAATACTAATATTAATATTAGTATTGAAAATAACAATAATATTACTAATACAACTAATTCTTAACTTGTAATTACATTTAATATACTAACCTTGCATATTATTAATTATGTAATACTTATTTTATATAATAACACATTTGAATATTTAATATATATATATATATATATATATATATATATATATATATATATATATATATATATATATATATATATATATATATATATATATATATATATATATATATATATATATATATATATATATATATATATACATATTTATTTACACACAATCGTTCGTGAATCATCGGACATAGTCGAAGGGTAAATGTTATCCATGTAAACAGTTCAAAAATTCTGATACTCACGTTACAGACTTTGCTTATCGTGTCGAAATCATATAAAGATTAAGTTTAAATTTAGTCAGAAATTCCCGGGTCGTCACAAGAATGATGTAACAACCTTTTCTTATTAGTTTTTGTGCCTTCAAACTACTAATAAGATTTAATTTCGCGTTGTTCTTTTCTCCGTATACCATTAAAGGTTTTCCTTTTTCACGCATAATGCGAATTGCACTTTTGTAACAAACAACCTCTGCTCTCACCTTTTTCAACCAGTCCATGCCAATTATTACATCAAAACTCCCTAACTCGACTGGTATTAAATCAATTTTAAACGTTTCATCCCCCAGTTTAATTTCTCTATCCCGACATATATTATCTGCTGAAATTAATTTACCATTTGCTAATTCGAGTAAAAATTTACTATCCAAAGGCGTTAATGGGCAACTTAATTTAGCACAAAAATCTCTACTCATATAGCTTCTATCCGCACTCGAATCAAATAAAACATAAACAGATTTATCGTCAATAAGAAACGTACCCGTAACAAGCTCCGGGTCTTCCTATGCTTCTGCTGTATTAATATTAAAAACTCTTCCACGACTTTGCCCATTATTTTTCCCTGGGTTCGGGCAATTACTTCCAATGTGGCCTAGTTTTCCACATCCATAACAAACAAAGGCGGCATTACTTGTTCCGACATTATCTGTTCTTTTATTTCTGTTATTCATTGGGCCGTAGACCTCACACTTTCTCGCACCATGGCCAGTTCTTTTACACTTGGTTCAAAATGTCGTGCAGAACTCATTCTGGTGGTACTCTTCACACCTTTGGCATTTTTGGTTTTTGTTGCCATTGTAGTTGTTGAGATTGTTGTTCGGATTTTTATTGTTATTGAAACGATTGTTGTAGTTGTTGTTGTTGTTGGGACGTTTGTTGTAGTTATTGTTAGGATTACGGTTATTGTTGCGATTGTTGTTGCGGTTGTTATGATTGTTATTGTGATTATGGTTGTGATTGTTGTTGTTGTTGTATTGGTGACCCTTGTCACTGGTTTCTTCCCACTTTCTCTTGAGTTGTTTCGTGTTGGCTTCTTCGGCCGCCTGCTCTTTAATTCTTCCCTCAATCTGATTTATGAGTTTATGAGCCATTCGACTTGCCTTTTGTATGGAAGCGGGCTCGTGTGAACTCACATCTTCTTGAATCCTTACTGGTAACCCTTTTACAAACGCGTCGATATTCTCTTCTTCATATTCGAACGCTCCCGGACACAATAGGCACAACTCTATGAATCATCGTTCATATGTGGTAATGTCGAACCCTTATGTTCGTAACTCTCTAAGTTCTACTTTGAGCTTATTGACTTCGTTTCTAGGACGGTACTGTTCGTTCATCAATTGCTTGAATGCCGACCACGGTAGTGCGTAAGCAGCATTTTATCCTACCCGTTCAAGATAGGTGTTCCACCACGTTAATGCAGTAGCTGTGAAGGTATGCGTAGCGTACTTAAATTTGTCCTCTTCAGTACACTTACTTATGGCAAACACCGATTCAACTTTCTCGGTCCACCGTTTCAATCCAATTGGTCCTTCGGTTCCATCAAATTCCAAAGGTTTACAGGCAGTGAATTTTTTGTAGGAGCATCCTACACGATTTCTTGTGGAATTAGTTCCACTGCTAGATCCAGAGTTATTGTTATTTTGCATCACAGCCTGTATTGCGGCTATATTTGCTGCAAGGAAAACACGGAAGTCTTCCTCGCTCATGTTCAAATTCTGATGAGTCGTCGGTGCCATTTTCTTCAAAAATAGCCCAAAAGAATTAAGTTAATCATATAGAATTTTAAGAGTAGTCAATAGTATTTCGTAGCATAGTATGAACTCATTTATAAAAGCTTTTTCTTCATATTAGCATTTTATAGTTTTAATTCGGGTAGTACCTACCCGTTAAGTTCATACTTAGTAGCTAATATACAATTTAACTACTATAATTCTATATGAAAAAACTGATTATAATAAAATTTCGCGTTCAAATTTTATACAATATTTTACAAACTTACAATACCGCTATTATACATATAGGATGCAATATAGCACATAATAACTTTGTTACTCAGCAGCTATAAAGGCAATTTTAGTTAATACGGAAGTTGTTCAGCAAAAGAAATAAAGACACGTAATTCATAAGTCCAGAAACAAGTCATGCATTCTGGTTTTACTAAGACGACTTCCCATCCTTGGTCTTGTGGAAAGTAACCGTTATGACCATTGGCTAGGCAGCATGTTGTAATGTAGTCAAAAGGACGAGGGTTTCGTAATGTCCAACAGCCTCGTAATAATCTAAAAACCTTGTTTCTCACCCCAACTACTGAATCTGTCACTTGTGGGAAGGTTTTATTTAAAAGTTGTAATCCGATGTTCTTTTTCTCACTTTGGTAAGAAGCGAACATCACTAACCCGTAAGTATAACATGCTTCTTTATGTTGCATGTTAGAAGCTCTTTCTAACTCACGAAATCCTATGTTGGGATATGTTGAGTCAAAATAGGTTCTTAACCCGTAGCGTAAAATTGTATTTGGGTTCCCCGCATTTAATGCTTTAAAGAAAACACGGCGTAACTTATGGTCTCCCCAATGTGATATACCCCACCTATCAAAGGAAAGCCTTTTATAAACTAAGGCATTTCTGGAAAGTCTTTCAAATGTTTGACAAGTTAATTTCGCCATAACTAAATGTGCTGATGAATTCTGATCGACTCTAGACAAGATTTCCTCAATCATATCCTCTGGTAGGTCTTCTAAAATATTCGGTTGTCTACCCTTAACGTCCATTTTGTTTTTATACTGTAAAATAGACAAGGATTAGATTTGTAAAAGATAATTAACAAACAATACAAGCAATGTTTACATAGAACATAAAAGTACAAACACACTACAATACATATAATACACAACATGATTACAACCCTCTAATCTGAATCACTGTTTTCTTCTTCTTCAGACTTGGTTCGTTTTCCTAATTTTCTAGGGATATATGGTGTTCCTCTAATACGAGCCGTCGTATTCCACAATGGTTTAGAAAAACCTGGTGGTTTAGAGGTTCCCGGGTTATTGTTACAATTTAGGAAATACGGATGTTACCGATACATATAAAGCTCATCGGGGTTGGAATCAGGTTTCTCTATTTTTATACATTTTCCCTTATTATTTTCTTTTGCTTTATTAAAATGGGTCGAGGTAATTTCTATAACATCATCGGAATCCTCATCGGGATTCGATTCATCAGAAAATTGGTAATCTTCCCAATATTTTGCTTCCTCGGCGGAAACACCATTGACCATTATTAACTGTGGTCCGTTGGTTGAGGATTTTCTTTTACTTAATCAATTTACTGTAGGTATCAATATTTCTTCCTCCGGAACCTCTTCTTCTTCCGGTTCCTCCTCTTCCGGTTCCTCCTCTTTCGGTTCCTCCTCGGGATTTTGTGAATCTTTCCAAAATATATTCGACTCTTCATTATTATTAGGTGAGTCGATGGGATTTGTACTAGAAGTAGACATCTATCACATAATATCAAACACATTAAGAGGTTAATATATCACATAATATTTACATGTTAATAATATATAGTTTCCAACAAAAGTGTTAAGCAATCGTTTTTAAAGAAAACACGGTCTAAGTCCAGAATCACTTGTCACGACCCTACTTTTTCCGTTATCTTTTAATGTTAATCATTTAACGTCCGTTAACTGTTATTCGTGCCACGTCATTTTTATGACCTATATTATTTTTTTTGTAATAATATATTAATTATTATGTGTTAAATGAATATTTGTATTCATATTTTAAGTTATACGTTTCTACGTGTCGCGGATTTCTATCCAGCGAATCTTTTCGGTTTTCAAATCAACGGTCGTGCTTTTGAGATTTTAAATCCTAATTATTTTAAATATGATATTTTAATGTCATATATTTATATATAGTATTTATATAGTTTATTCATCGCGTATTTGTTATCTCTCCGAATAATTAATCGCGTAATGACGTTTTCGTGTTTCGGGCTTCATTCGGGCTAAGAGATTTTAGTCTATACTTCAAGGTGGCCTACAAGTGGAGCCCACCCTATCATTTTCGGCTGAATCCCTTATGGGGGGGGTTTTGTGTTAATTCTTGAATTTTGGAGATTACATGTGCTAATTTGATCAAAACTCTTTTCATTTAACCTAAACACAATTTTATTTCACTCTCTCTTCCTCCCTTCCTCCTTTTGGCCTTCCCATCACCATCAACATGGTCATCATCATCTTCAATCAATTCAAGCTTGGAATTTAGGGCTTTTAGCATCAACGGATTTCTCTCGTTCTTCTCCACGCGTTCATATTAATCAATTCTTGATTAGGGTATAAACCCTAACCCTAGCTTTTTAATTTTTCACATATTTTACTGATTTTATATGTTATATTAGTAGTATGATGATCATATGTTATTGTATTGTTGATGGTATGCGTAGAATTACTCGAATACATATGTTTTCGGTTTGATATAGTTGGGACAGCAGCTAATTCGTGTCTTTCTGTTATTGTGACTGTTATAAAAGTTAAAATAAAGTATCTAGATGAGTTCCTCTCATCAAGACATTAATTTTAGACTCCGAATTCATGTCGTTTCGATTCCCGGAGCCCTAGATTCGATCAAAATGGTATTTTGTTGAAATTGAAATGTGATATTGTTATGAACCAGGTTTGGTCCGACTTTGTGACCATATTTGGTGACTTTAGGGTGTGTTAGTGAGTTAGGATCAATGGTGGGACGAACTTTCGTGTTCGGGTCATCTAAATCCAAGCCACGAATCACCCGTTATGGCTAAAACACGATTTTGATTGAATTGAAGTTCCAAGTGGTGTCATGGCTGATCACCACGACTTGTGGACTGTTCTTGGGGTGTTCTTGAGTGTACCAATGTGTCGGTGGGTTGGTTAGGCGAAAATATATATAAGGCTCGCCGAAAACTGATTCTTGGGGCTCAAGTTATGACCCGATGAACTTTTAATTAAAACTTATGGTTATTAATTATAACTTATGATATAAATAATGATTTTCATTATTAATAAATTACTTATGATATAAAAATTAATTAATTTAATTTAAGACTTATGATATATATTTATTATATCATTTATTAAATTACTTATGATTTAATTAAACATTTAATTAAACTTATGATTAATAATACTTTTATTATTAATGAAAAATACTTATGGTAAGTATTAAACTTATATTATAAGATTATTATTATAAGACTTATAATAAAGATTAATTAATTATTTAATTATTATAAGGCTTAGTTATTATTTAATTATAATTTAATTATTAAATACTTATGATTTAATAATTATAATTAGAAACTTATGATATGATTAATAATTCATTATTAATTAATAATACTTATGATATGATTTAAAATTTATTATTAATTAATAATACTTACATTATGACTAATATTTAATTAATTAATTAAATACTTATGTTATATTAATTATATCATTTAAACATATATTAACTTTAATAATTCATTTTAATTTAATTAAACTTATGTTATGACATAATTAGACATATTTAACTTTCATTAACATTATAACTACATTATTATTATAACTTACACTTTTAAATTAATGTTGACTATGTTTGACTAAGGTTGACTTTTGAGTTGACTTTCGGTTGACTTTGACTTTTAGTTGACTTTTGTTGACTTTCTAATTAAGGAAACTTTCCTAACTTATAAAATTTCCTAAAATAGAAACTTTCCAAAAATGGAAACTTTCCAAAAATAGAAACTTTCTAAAAATAGAAACTTTCCAAAAATAGAAACTTTCCAAAAATAGAAACTTTCCAAAAATGGAAACCTGCTAAAAATAGAAACTTTCTAAAAATAAAAAGTGTGTGTCCGTAAGCTGTTCCGATCAAACCGATGCATAGTGAGTATTGTTCTATGACTACTTGCAACATGTACAATAGCTATCATACTAAGACTTGACCTAAGTTAGTTATTTATATCGACCTGTTTTATTTATAGGTTGGCGTTATGATCATTCCTGATCACTTTAATTCATTTGCTGTTCGCATATTTGTGTGGTTACTTCGTTTGCTATTAAGGTGAGTTATAGTCCCATTTTTCTATTTTAAATCTTTTGGGATGAGAATACATGCAATTTATTTTATATTTTGGACACATGTGAAAGTTGGTTTAAATTATCATTGTGAGTCGAACAAAAATATTCCCTAATCTGGTAATTGTAATCACTGGTTTCTACTGGTGAACGCGAATCCTACGGATAGATCTATCGGGTTTGACAACCTCATTTCGAGCTAGTCGCGCTAGCAATTTATAATCGGAATATTTAGTACTTCGTATTTAGTTGAAGATATACTTGTTCGGTGTATATTATTTATTGTGTTTGGTAAGGGTAAATAAATGGTTAAGTGGTTACCAGGTGGCTCACGGTAAATGGAATAATGTTTTTATATGTTTTCTAGCATATAATTTTGTGGTCCGAAAAGGGGTTTTTATGTTTTCAAACATAAATTTTTATGGTTTAAATTCGATATTGTTTACAATATTAAACCTATAATTCACTCAACATTTTTGTTGACAGTTACTCGCATGTTTTATTCTCAGGTTCATGATTGATTGCTTCCGCTGTGCTTAGAGAGTCTGCATATTTATGATGGCAGCTTTTGTTAAACATTAACTTGCATTCTATTTTGATACATTTAATAGTGGATATTGTTGACTTTGTTTTGGTCAACTTTTGGTTAAGTAATAATGTATGGTTTTTCTAAACTTACACTTTTTGGTAGGTTTCCTTTATAGGAAATCAATTTTCAAATAAAGAATGCAAGGTTATTTATTAAATTCATATAGAGTTATGATCAAGCTGTGGGACCAAGTGATGGAGCCGTTAAGTGTTTTGACGGGGACATCACAGTTGGCATCAGAGCGTTGGTTGTAGGGAATTAGGCTGCATTGATGTCGTTACCCGAGTCAATAGGGTGCATTAGTGAGTCTAGTCTACAGCCCGGCCTATAATATATTATTATATGTAATTATTTGTATCGTATTGGTATGTATATTGTTATCATTCATACATCTCTATTATGTTCTGAATCTAGGAGGAACTCCCATTTCGATTTAAACGTATTCTTCGACTCATGCGAACTTATCCTTATAAGAACATCTCGGGTAGTGAAACCGAGGGATGTCATTCTTGACTTCTGAAATTCTCGACATTTCTATGTCATCTATTATGGTTATGTATATAACGTTTGAATTATATTACACGAGATGTCATTCTTGACTTCTAAATGCTCGGCATTTCAATGTCACCTATTATGTTTAAGTATATAACATTCTTGTTATATTACGTGTCTTGTGCCGTTGTGCCTTTGTGCTTTGGTTTTTGAACCGAAAAATGTCATTCTTGACTTTTAGAGATTCTTGGTACTTCGAAGACATTTTTATGTCATCATTATTCCTATTCATTACTTTTGATGTTTTGTCTCTTGTGCTATCATTAGCACATTGTTTAAGAAATCATTTTAGAGAAATTGTGTGGAAATTCGAGGTTGATCGCGTGTCCTGACCTCATGTAGTGCTATTGGAATGGAACTATGAATTAGTGAAATATAATGGCGTCAGGCCAACGTGATTATATTACGTTAATTCATAAAGAAGTCCCAATATTGTGACATGAGGAATAGAAAGCGAGTCAAAGAAAATTTTTACACCACTCATTCAGAAATTCCGATGTATTACATGGGTAGGGCAAACATTCATTATCTTATTTGTTGATATACGAGAAGCTCGTTTTAACCGGATTATCTATCTCATGCTCTATCCTTCATAACTCGCTTGTTAGCAACAGCTTCGCTCGGGAACAGTTTTGGCCCAAGGACTTATGTCCTGATATTAGTCAAAACAACATTTAACTCATTAGTTTTCATGACCTCGTAACATTATGTCGCACGACGATTCAAGTCCTTTACTCGATCTTCCACGATCTTACTTCAACTTGTAACCTCTGAATACAGATACTCTGTTTATCATCGGGAGTTTTACACATTTGTTTAATTGGGCGGTTCTCACGGGATTTATGGGTGAATAGAAGTAATGAAATATTTTGTCATGTATACAAATTATAAAATCATATATGTACGTATGGATTCAAATGAATAAATTTACCCTTACCTATTTTGGCTAGTATATACTAAATCATACCTTCAAAAATTATTTTAAACCACTCATTTATTGAGCTGTTTGATTAAGTCAAATTGTTTTATATAAAATGGTACACGTTGTACATACTTCTAAATTACTAAGAACTTCGCTCCGTTTGCATTACTCTACAGAGTGTTTGGATCACGGTTCTTCTTATTCTCCGTTTAAGGATGAAACTTACCATTAAGTTCGTTGATAGAAACTCTTACACCACTTTGGATGTCGGTTTTATAAAATTTGTGCGAGAGTCTTCGCGTTCATAAAATTTTCCCTCTTATGGTTGGACATGGCCGAAACGCGGACCGATAAATCAATTTTCTAGGGTACACTCGATGGTCACCCTATTGTGGAAAAGGCGCTAGGTGGGTTTCTACCCTAACTGTTGTTATAGTGGGTATCATGGATATATATTACACTAGACCGTTTGAGGAGTTTCTACTCTCAATATTCGCTGTCAACCGCAACACCCTCGTAAATATCAATCCTAGGATTCAATACTTTGAGGTGCACAAAATTATTTTTGGAGATTCATCTCACCTGGAGTAGGTCATTCTTTATAGTCCACGATTCACGTTTCCTTTCATCCGCATATAAGTTTAAGAATATGGATGAATCCTAGATTTCCTCGCTCATTGTACAAGGAAGTTCACTCTCGTTAAAATATCATACCTTTCGTACGTCTTCCTTTCGGAAATGTAATGAAAATTTACTTTGAAGTCCATGATCCTCGTTATCTCCCTTGAGAGAATTGCCTTAAATATCTATGCCACTTATGTGACTACTCTATATATTTCTTCCTTCATTGTTGCAACTATATTTCATTCATCCCAGTTCTTCCCCTTGGGGAGCTCCTATTTTGTTTGTTAAGAAGAAATGTGGTTCGTTCCGATGGTGTATTGATTATCGCGAGTTGAACAAGCTTACAGTTAAGGACTGTTACCCTCTTCCAAGAATTGATGATCTGTTCGATCAACTTCAAGGTTCGTTCATTTATTCTAAGATTGACCTTCAGTCCGGTTATCACCAACTGCGGACTAAAGAAACTGATATTCCAAAAACCGCTTTTCGTACCCGTTATGGTCACTGCGAATTTCTTGTTATGCCGTCCGGATTGAGCTCCGGATAAATTCGTTATTGTTTTCATCGACGACATCCTTATTTATTCTAAGAGAGATGAAGAGCACGAAGAACATTTGAAGTTGGTGCTTGATTTATTGAGAGAAGAAGAGTTGTACGCCAAGTTCTCTAAGTGTGCTTTCTGATTAAGAGAAGTTCAATTCCTTGGACATATTGTTAGTAACCAGGGAATTCAAGTTGATCCTGCTAAGATTGAGGCAATTGAGAAGTGAGAAATTTTGAAAACTCCTACTCAGATTCGTCAGTTCCTAGGTTTGGCAGGCTATTTTAGAAGGTTCACTCAAGAGTTTTCACGAGTAGCGAAACCTCTGACTGCTTTAACGCATAAGGAGAAGAAGTACGAGTAGAAGAGTGAACAAGAGTCTGCTTTCCAGACTCTGAAGAGGAAGTTAACTTCTGCACCGATATTATCACTACCTGAGATTAATGATGATTTTGTTATCTATAGTGATGCTTCGTACCGAGACTCGGGTTGTGTTTTGATGCAGTGAAAGAAAGTCATTGCCTACGCGGCACGACGGTTAAAGATTCATGAACAGAATTATATAACCCATGATTTAGAATTGGGAGTTGTTGTGTTCGCACTCAAGATTTGAGACATTACTTATATAGGGTCAAATGTACTGTGTACACTAATCACAAAAGCCTTCAACATATCCTTGATCAGAAACAGTCGAATATGAGGCAACGAAGATGGATTGAGACGTTGAACGATTATGATTGTGAACTTTTATATCATCCGGGGAAGGCTAATGTTGTGGCCGATACATTAAGTCCTAAAGAGAGGACTGAACCTCATAGGTTTAGGGCCTTAAATATGACCATTCAAACAAACCTCGCAAGGCAGATTCTTGCAGCTCAATAAGAAGCCTTGAAGGAGGAGAATTTTGTAACGGGAAGGTCCGAGACTTGAGTAAACAGTTAGAGGTACGAACCGATGGTACTCGGTATTTTGCGGGACGCCTTTGGGTTCCGAAGTTTGGTGATCTGCGACAACTTGTTCTAGAGGAGGCTCATAAGTCTAGGTACTCTATTCATCCTGATTCAGGAAAGATGTATCATGATCTTAAGGAGCTATATTGGTGGCCTCATTTGAAGGCTGATGTGGCTACGTATGTGGCTAAGTGTTTGACCTGTGCTAAGGTTAAAGCTGAACATCAGAACCGTCAGGACTTTTGGTGCAACTTGAAATTCCCGAGTGGAAGTGGGAAAGCATTACAATGGATTTTATTACGAAGTTACCGAGAGTTGTAGGTGGTTATGATACATTTTGGGTTATTGTTGACCGACTCACAAAGTTAGCTCGTTCCTTGCCAATTAAGAAAACAGATTCGATGGAGAAACTTACTCGTTTGTATTTGAAGGAGACTGTTTTGAGGCATGGTGTCCCTGTATTTATTATTTCAGACCGAGATAGTCGATTCACATCGAGGTTTTGTTAATCCTTACAAGATGCCTTGGGAACTAAGTTAGATATGAGCACTGCTTATCATCCGCAGACAGATGGTCAGAGTGAAAGGACCATTCAAACATTAGAAGACGTGTTGCGAGCGTGTGTTATTGATCTTGGTAATGGGTGGGATAGATATTTGCCGCTAGCTGAATTTTCTTATAATAACAGCTATCAGGCAAGTATTAAAGCCGCACCGTTTGAAGCTCTGTATGGTTGAAAGTGTAGGTCTCCTGTCTGTGGGAATGAGGTTGGGGATGCTCAACTCCCAGGTCCAGGAATTATTCATGGGACTACCGAGAAGATCGTACAGATTAAGGAAAGATTGAGAACTGCCAGAAGTCGGCAAAAGAGCTATGCCAATAAGAGAAGAAACGATATTGAATTTCAAGTCAGTGATCGTGTTATGTTGAAGGTATCACCTTGGAAGGGCGTGATACGTTTTGGTAAAAGGGGAAAGTTGAATCCTCGTTTTGTTGAACCTTTTTTTGAGATTATTGAGAGAGTTGGACCAGTGGCTTATCGTTTGAAATTGCCACAAGAACTCAGTACTATTCATGACGTTATTCGTGTATCGAATTTAATGAAGTGTTTGGCCGAGGCCGATAAGACTATTCCTCTAGAGGAACTTCATGTTGATAAGCAACTTCATTTTATTGAGGAACCTGTCGAAATTATGGATCGAGAGGTTAAGACTCTTAAACCGAGTAGGATTCCTATTGTTTGAGTTAGATGGAACGCCAGACGCGGTCCCGAGTTCACTTGGGAGCGTGAAGATTAGATGAAGTAGAAGTACCCGCATTTGTTCCCAGATGCTGAGTCAACCCCTGCACCTGCTTAAATTTCGGGACGAAATTTCCGTAACGGGAAGGTACTGTCACGACCCTACTTTTTCCGTTATCTTTTACCGTTAATCATTTAACGTCCGTTAACTGTTATTCGTGCCACGTCATTTCTATGACCTATATTATTATTTTTGTAATAATATATTAATTATTATGTGTTAAATGAATATTTGTATTCATATTTTAAGTTATACGTTTCTACGTGTCGCGGATTTCTATCCGGCGAATCTTTTCGGTTTTCAAACCAACGGTCGAGCTTTTGGGATTTTAAATCCTAATTATTTTAAATATGATATTTTAATGTCATATATTTATATATAGTATTTATATATTTTATTCATCGCGTATTTGTTATCTCTCCGAATAATTAATCGCGTAATGACATTTGCGTGTTTCGGGCTTCGTTCGGGCATTCGGGCTAAGAGATTTTAGTCTATACTTCAAGGTGGCCCACAAGTGGAGCCCACCCTATCATTTTTGGCCGAATCCTTAATGGGGGAGGGGGTTTTGTGTTAATTCTTGAATTTTGGAGATTACATGTGCTAATTTGATCAAAACTCTTTTCATTTAACCTAAACACAATTTTATTTCACTCTCTCTTCCTCCCTTCCTCCTTTTGGCCGTCCCATCACCATCAACATGGTCATCATCATCTTCAATCAATTCAAGCTTGGAATTTAGGGCTTTTAGCATCAACGGATTTCTCTCGTTCTTCTCTACGCGTTCATATTAATCAATTCTTGATTAGGGTATAAACCCTAACCCTAGATTTTTAATTTTTCACATATTTTACTGATTTTATATGTTATATTAGTAGTATGATGATCATATGTTATTGTATTGTTGATGGTATGCGTAGAATTACTCGAATATATATGTTTTCGGTTTGATATAGTTGGGACAGCAGCTAATTCGTGTCTTTCTGTTATTGTGACTGTTATAAAAGTTAAAATAAAGTATCTAGATGAGTTCCTCTCATCAAGACATTAATTTTAGACTCCGGATTCATGTCGTTTCGATTCCCGGAGCCTTAGATTCGATCAAAATGGTATTTTGTTGAAATTGAAATGTGATATTGTTATGAACCAAGTTTGGTCCGACTTTGTGACCATATTTGGTGACTTTAGGGTGTGTTAGTGAGTTAGGATCAATCGTGGGACGAACTTTCATGTTCGGGTCATCTAAATCCAAGCCACGAATCACCCGTTATGGCTAAAACACGATTTTGATTGAATTGAAGTTCCAAGTGGTGTCATGGCTGATCACCACGACTTGTGGACTGTTCTTGGGGTGTTCTTGAGTGTACCAATGTGTTGGTGGGTTGGTTAGGCGAAAATATGTATAAGGCTCGCCGAAAACTGATTCTCGGGGCTCAAGTTATGACCCGATGAACTTTTAATTAAAACTTATGGTTATTAATTATAACTTATGATATAAATAATGATTTTCATTATTAATAAATTACTTATGATATAAAAAGTAATTAATTTAATTTAAGACTTATGATATATATTTATTATATCATTTATTAAATTACTTATGATTTAATTAAACATTTAATTAAACTTATGATTAATAATACTTTTATTATTAATGAAAAATACTTATGGTAAGTATTAAAATGATATTATAAGATTATTTTTATAAGACTTATAATAAAGATTAATTAATTATTTAATTATTATAAGGCTTAGTTATTATTTAATTATAATTTAATTATTAAATACTTATGATTTAATAACTATAATTAGAAACTTATGATATGATTAATAATACTTATGATATGATTTAAATTTTATTATTAATTAATAATACTTACATTATGACTAATATTTAATTAATTAATTAAATACTTATGTTATATTAATTATATCATTTAAACTTATATTAACTTTAATAATTCATTTTAATTTAATTAAACTTATGTTATGACATAATTACACATATTTAACTTTCATTAACATTATAACTACATTATTATTATAACTTACGCTTTTAAATTAATGTTGACTATGTTTGACCAAGGTTGACTTTTGAGTTGAATTTCGGTTGACTTTGACTTTTAGTTGACTTTTGTTGACTTTCTAATTAAGGAAACTTTCCTAACTTATAAACTTTCCTAAAATAGAAACTTTCCAAAAATGAAAACTTTCCAAAAATAGAAACTTTCCAAAAATAGAAACTTTCCAAAAATAGAAACTTTCCAAAAATGGAAACCTGCTAAAAATAGAAACTTTCTAAAAATAGAAAGTGTGTGTCCGTAAGCTGTTCCGATCAAATCGATGCATAGTGAGTATTGTTCTATGACTACTTGCAACATGTACAATAGCTATCATACTAAGACTTGACCTAAGTTAGTTATTTATATCGACCTGTTTTATTTATAGGTTGGCGTTGTGATCATTCCTGATCACTTTAATTCATTTAATGTTCGCATATTTGTGTGGTTACTTCGTTTGCTATTAAGGTGAGTTATAGTCCCATTTTTCTATTTTAAATCTTTTGGGATGAGAATACATGCAATTTATTTTATATTTTGGACACATGTGGAAGTTGGTTTAAATTATTCATTGTGAGTCGAACAAAAATATTCCCTAATCTGGTAATTGTAATCACTGGTTTCTACTGGTGAACGCGAATCCTACGGATAGATCTATCGGGTTTGACAACCCCATTTCGAGCTAGTCGCGCTAGCAATTTATAATCGGAATGTTTAGTACTTCGTATTTAGTTGAAGATACACTTGTTCGGTGTATATTATTTATTGTGTTTGGCAAGGGTAATTAAATGGTTAAGTGGTTACCAGGTGGCTCACGGTAAATGGAATAATGTTTTTATATGTTTTCTAGCATATAATTTTGTGGTCCGAAAAGGGGTTTTTATGTTTTCAAACATAAATTTTTATGGTTTAAATTCGATATTGTTTACAATATTAAACCTATAATTCACTCAACATTTTTGTTGACAGTTTCTCGCATATTTTATTCTCAGGTTCATGATTGGTTGCTTCCGCTGTGCTTAGAGAGTCTGCATATTTATGATGGCAGCTTTTGTTAAACATTAACTTGCATTCTATTTTGATACATTTAATAGTGGATGATGTTGACTTTGTTTTGGTCAACTTTTGGTTAAGTAATAATGTATGGTTTTTCTAAACTTACACATTTTGGTAGGTTTCCTTTATAGGAAATCAATTTTCAAATAAAGAATGCAAGGTTATTTATTAAATTCATATAGAGTTATGATCAAGCTGTGAGACCAAGTGACGGAGCCGTTAAGTGTTTTGACGGGGACATCACATCACTAATGTATCTTAACAAACTCAATAAGACACACTAATGCAAATTTATAGTTCTCTAAGACCAACGCTCGGATACCAACTGAAATTTCCCGTTCATATTGATTATAAACATTCCATATTAATTGATTTCGTTGCGAGATTTTGACCTCTATATGAGACATTTTTCAAATACTGCATTCGTTTTTATAACAAACCATAACCTTTATTTTATCGACAAGGATAAAAGGACACCACCTAGATTATCTAGAAATGATAATCTAAAAATATCACACTTACACACTACCAATACATATTGGTTTACAATATTAATATGTTACAACAAAGTAAATCTCGAATGCAGTTTTAAACAATATTATACAAACATGCTGACACCAAATCTTGTCCTTATTTTAGCATGCAATAGCGGAAGCTCTTAATAATCACCTGAGAATAAACATGCTTTAAATGTCAACAAAAATGTTGGTTAGTTATAGGTTTATCCTATATATATCAAATCGCAATAATAATAGACCACAAGATTTCATCTTTCAATAATATACAATCTGTATAAAAATCATTTATATGGTGAACATCTGGTAACCGACATTAACAAGATGCATATAGAATATCCCCATCATTCTGGGATACCCATCGGACATGATAAACTCGAAGTACTAAAGCATTCCAAATTCCAGAATGGGGGTTGTTAGTTCCCGTCGATCTACCTTTAGGATTCGCGTCAATTAGGGGCCAGTTCTCTAATTCTTAGGCTACCAAGCTAAAAGGGGCATATTCGATTTTGATCATTCAACCATAAAATGTAGTTTCACGTACTTGTGTCTATTTTGTAAAACATTTATAAAACTGCATGTATTCTCATCCCAAAAATATTAGATTTTAAAAGTGGGACTATAACTCACTTTCACAGATTTTTACTTCGTCGGGAAGTAAGACTTGGCCACTGGTCGATTCACGAACCTATAACAAATATGTATATATATCAAAGTATGTTCAAAATATATTTACAATATTTTTAATACGTTTTAATGTTTTAAGTTTATTAAGTCAGCTGTCCTCGTTAGTAACCTACAACTAGTTGTCCATAGTTAGATGTATAGAAATAAATCGATATATATTATCTTGAATCAATCTACGACCCAGTGTATACACGTCTCAGGCTAGATCATAACTCAAAGTATATATTTTTGGAATCAACCTCAACCCTGTATAGCTAACTCAAACATTATTGCATATAGAGTGTCTATGGTTGTTCCAAATAATATATATACATGGGTCGATATGATATGTAAAAACATTTGCATACGTGTCTATGGTATCCCAAGATTACATAATATATTAGAATATATGTATAATACAATATGAGTTAGTTAGGATATGATTAATATAGATTTGTTACAAATTTCACGCAGCTACAACAAGCAAAATTATCCAATCTTGTTTTACCCATAACTTCTTCGTTTAAATCCGTTTCGAGTGATTCAAGTTGCTATGGTTTCATATTGAACTTAAGTTTATGAATCTAAATAGAAAAAGTATAAGTTTATAGTCGGAAATACAGGTTACAAGTCGTTTTTGTTAAGGTATTCATTTCAGTCGAAAGAACGACGTCTAGATGACCATTTTGGAAAACATACTTCCACTTTGAGTTTAACCATGATTTTTTGATATAGTTTCATGTTCATAAGAAAAATCATTTTCCCAGAAGAATAGCTTTTAAATCAAAGTTTGTCATAGTTTTTAATTATCCAAACCAAAACAGCCCGCGGTGTTACTACGACGGCGTATATCGGTTTTACGGTGTTTTTTGTATTTTCTGGTTTTAAATCATTAAGTTAGCATATCATATAGATATAGAACATGTGTTTAGTTGATTTTAAAAGTCAAGTTAGAAGGATTAACTTTTGTTTGCGAACAAGTTTAGAATTAACTAAACTATGTTCTAGTGATTACAAGTTTAAACCTTCGAATAAGGTAGTTTTATATATATGAATCGAATGATTTTATGAACATCATTACTACCTCAGGTTTTATGGATAAACCTACTGGAAATGAGAAAAAAAGATCTAGCTTCAAAGGATCCTTGGATGGCTTGAAAGTTCTTGAAGTAGAATCATGACACGAAAATAAATTCAAGTAAGATTTCCACTCGAAATAAGATTTTTAAAATTATAGAAATTGAATCAAAGTTTGAATATGAGTATTACCTTATATTAGAAAGATATCTTACTGTAAATAAGAAAGATTTCTTGAGGTTGGATGATCACTCAAAGTGGATTTGCAAGATTGGAAGTAAGCTAGCAAACTTGGAAGTGTTGTTGGTGTGTTCTTGAGTAGTTGTTTTATAACTTGGTTTATGTATGGATTTATGAACTAGATTGAGCTAGATTTTGATGAAGATGATGAAGAACACTTAGAAAAATGGAATAACACTTGAGAGAGAGTAGTTTGATGCATGTAAGTTTCAAAATGAAAGTGTTTGTGTACACCATACTTCACGTGAATATTGATCCATCATATAGGCTCCATTAGTTTGTTATTTTGTGAGATATTTCATACTAGATGTTAAATGATGGTTCCCACATGGTTAGGTGACTCACATGGGCTGCTAAGAGCTGATCATTGGAGTGTATATACCAATAGTAAATACATTTAGAAGCTGTGTATTGTACGAGTACAAATACGAGTGCATACGAGTAGAACTGTAGTGACCCGAACTTTTCCATGTTTATATATATTAATTGAGATTGATATTTACATGATTAAATGTTTCCAACATGTTAAGAAATCAAACTTGTTAAGACTTGATTAATTGAAATATGTTTCATATAGACAATTGACCACCCAAGTTGACCGGTGATTCACGAACGTTAAAACTTGTAAAAACTATATGATGACATATATATGGATATATATATAGTTAACATGATACTATTATAAGTAAACATATCATTAAGTATATTAACAATGAACTACATATGTAAAAACAAGACTACTAACTTAATGATTTTTAAACGAGACATATATGTAACGATTATCGTTGTAAAGACATTTAATGTATATATATCATATTAAGAGATATTCATACATGATAATATCATGATAATATAATAATTTAAAATCTCATTTGATATTATAAACATTGGGTTAACAACATTTAACAAGATCGTTAACCTAAAGGTTTCAAAACAACACTTACATGTAACGACTAACGATGACTTAACGACTCAGTTAAAATGTATATACATGTAGTGTTTTAATATGTATTTATACACTTTTGAAATACTTCAATACACTTATCAAAATACTTCTACTTAACAAAAATGCTTACAATTACATCCTCGTTCAGTTTCATCAACAATTCTACTCGTATGCACCCGTATTCGTACTCGTACAATACACAGCTTTTAGATGTATGTACTATTGGTATATACACTCCAATTATCAGCTCTTAGCAGCCCATGTGAGTCACCTAACACATGTGGGAACCATCATTTGGCAACTAGCATGAAATATCTCATAAAATTACAAAAATATGAGTAATCATTCATGACTTATTTACATGAAAACAAAATTACATATCCTTTATATCTAATCCATACACCAACGACCAAAAACACCTACAAACACTTTAATTCTTCAATTTTATTCATCTAATTGATCTCTCTCAAGTTCTATCTTCAAGTTCTAAGTGTTCTTCATAAATTCCAAAAGTTCTAGTTTCATAAAATCAAGAATACTTTCAAGTTTGCTAGCTCACTTCCAATCTTGTAAGGTGATCATCCAACCTCAAGAAATCTTTGTTTCTTACAGTAGGTTATCATTCTAATACAAGGTAATAATCATATTCAAACTTTGGTTCAATTTCTATAACTATAACAATCTTATTTCAAGTGATGATCTTACTTGAACTTGTTTTCGTGTCATGATTCTGCTTCAAGAACTTCGAGCCATCCAAGGATCCATTGAAGCTAGATCCATTTTTCTATTTTCCAGTAGGTTTATCCAAGGAACTTAAGGTAGTAATGATGTTCATAACATCATTCGATTCATACATTTAAAGCTATCTTATTCGAAGGTTTAAACTTGTAATCACTAGAACATAGTTTAGTTAATTCTAAACTTGTTCGCAAACAAAAGTTAATCCTTCTAACTTGACTTTTAAAATCAACTAAACACATGTTCTATATCTGTATGATATGCTAACTTAATGATTTAAAATCTGGAAACACGAAAAACACCGTAAAACCGGATTTACGCCGTCGTAGTAACACCGCGGGCTGTTTTGGGTTAGTTAATTAAAAACTATGATAAACTTTGATTTAAAAGTTGTTATTCTGAGAAAATGATTTTTATTATGAACATGAAACTATATCCAAAAATTATGGTTAAACTCAAAGTGGAAGTATGTTTTCTAAAATGGTCATCTAGACGTCGTTCTTTCGACTGAAATGACTACCTTTACAAAAACGACTTGTAACTTATTTTTCCGACTATAAACCTATACTTTTTCTGCTTAGATTCATAAAATAGAGTTCAATATGAAACCATAGCAATTTGATTCACTCAAAACGAATTTAAAATGAAGAAGTTATGGGTAAAACAAGATTGGATAATTTTTCTCATTTTAGCTACGTGAAAATTGGTAACAAATCTATTCCAACCATAACTTAATCAACTTGTATTGTATATTATGTAATCTTGAGATACCATAGACACGTATACAATGTTTCGACCTATCATGTCGACACATCTATATATATTTCGGAACAACCATAGACACTCTATATGTAAATGTTGGAGTTAGCTATACAGGGTTGAGGTTGATTCCAAAATATATATAGTTTGAGTTGTGATCAATACTGAGATACGTATACACTGGGTCGTGGATTGATTCAAGATAATATTTATCGATTTATTTCTGTACATCTAACTGTGGACAACTAGTTGTAGGTTACTAACGAGGACAGCTGACTTAATAAACTTAAAACATCAAAATATATTAAAAGTGTTGTGAATATATTTTGAACATACTTTGATATATATGTATATATTGTTATAGGTTCGTGAATCAACCAGTGGTCAAGTCTTACTTCCCGACGAAGTAAAAATCTGTGAAAGTGAGTTATAGTCCCACTTTTAAAATCTAATATTTTTGGGATGAGAATACATGCAGGTTTTATAAATGATTTACAAAATAGACACAAGTACGTGAAACTACATTCTATGGTTGAATTATCGAAATCGAATATGCCCCTTTTTATTAAGTCTGGTAATCTATGAATTAGGGAACAGACACCCTAATTGACGCGAATCCTAAAGATAGATCTATCGGGCCCAACAAGCCCCATCCAAAGTATCGGATGCTTTAGTACTTCGAAATTTATATCATATCCGAAGGGTGTCCCGGAATGATGGGGATATTCTTATATATGCATCTTGTTAATGTCGATTACCAGGTGTTCACCATATGAATGACTTTTATCTCTATGTATGGGATGTGTATTGAAATATGAAATCTTGTGGTCTATTATTATGATTTGATATATATAGGTTAAACCTATAACTCACCAACATTTTTGTTGACGTTTTAAGCATGTTTATTCTCAGGTGATTATTAAGAGCTTCCGCTGTCGCATACTTAAATAAGGATGAGATTTGGAGTCCATGCTTGTATGATATTGTGTAAAAACTGCATTCAAGAAACTTATTTTGTTGTAACATATTTGTATTGTAAACCATTATGTAATGGTCGTGTGTAAACAGGATATTTTAGATTATCATTATTTGATAATCTACGTAAAGCTTTTTAAACCTTTATTGATGAAATAAAGGTTATGATTTGTTTTAAAATGAATGCAGTCTTTGAAAAACGTCTCATATAGAGGTCAAAACCTCGCAACGAAATCAATTAATATGGAACGTTTTTAATCAATAAGAACGGGACATTTCAGTTGGTATCAGAGCGTTGGTCTTAGAGAACCAGAATTTTGCATTAGTGTGTCTTATCGAGTTTGTTAGGATGCATTAGTGAGTCTGGACTTCGACCGTGTTTTCTTTAAAAATGATTGCTTAACATTTTTGTTGGAAACTATATATTTTTAACATGTGAATATTATGTGATATATTAATCTCTTAACGTGTTTGATATTATGTGATAGATGTTTACCTCTAGAACAAGTCCCATTGACTCACCTAATAATAATGAAGAGTCAAATGTAAATTGGACTGATTCACAAGTTCCCGAAGAGGAACCGGAAGAAGAGTCGGAACCGGAAGAAGAATCGGAAGAAGAAATAGAACCAGTGGGGGAAATAATAAAACGGTTAAGTAGAAGAAAATTCTCAACCAACCGACCAAAGTTAATTATGGTCAATGGTGCTTCCGCCAAGGAAGCAAAGTATTGGGAGGATTACCAATTCTCCGATGAATCGGATCCCGACAAGGATTCTGATGATGTTATAGAAATTACCCCAACACAATTTAATAAGGCAAAAGAGAACAATAAGGGAAAGGGCATAAAAATAGAGAAATTTGATTCCAAACCCGATGAACTTTATATGTATCGTCAACACCCGTATTTCTTAAGTTGTGACAATAACCCGGGAACCTCTAAACCACCAGGTTTTTCTAAACCAATGTGGAAAACGACGGCTCGTATTAGGGGAACATCATATATCCCTAGAAACTTGGAAAAACGAACCAAAATTGAAGAAGAAGAAGAAGCAAGCGAGTCAGAATAAGATAGTTGTATTCGTGTGGTGTAATATATGTAATATAGTGTGGTTATGCTTTATGATATATGTAAAAATTGCTTGTATTAATAAGTATTTTTTTTTATGAATCTAACTCTTGTCTATTTTACAGTATAAAAACACAAAATGGATAGACAACCCAATATTTTAAGAGACCTACCCGGAGACATGATTGATGAAATCTTGTCTAGAGTCGGTCAGAATTCTTCGGCACAACTATTTAAGGCGAGATCAGTTTGTAAGACATTCGAAGAACGTTCCAAGAATGCCTTGGTTTATAAAAGGCTTTCGTTCGAAAGATGGGGGATATCACATTGGGAAATCCATAAGTTACGATGTGTTTACTTTGACGCATATATTGCGGGGAACCCAAATGCTATTTTACGCAATGGGTTAAGAAATTATTTTGACTCAATATATCCGAATATTGAACTTCGTGATTTAGAAAAAGCGGCTAACATGCAACATAAAGAAGCATGTTATGCTTACGGATTAGTAATGTTCGCTTCTCACCAAAGTGAGAACAAGAACATCGGGCTACAACTATTAATTAAAACGTTCCCACAAGTGACAGAGTCGGTAATTGGGGTAAGAAATGAGGTTTTTAGATTGTTACGGGACTGTTGGACATTACGTAACCCTCGTCCCTTTGACGACGTTACAACACGATGTCTTATCAATGGCCATAACGGTTATGTTCCACAAGACCAAGGATGGGAAGTAATCCTAGTAAAACCAGAATGCATGACTTGTTTCTGGACGTATGAATTACGTGTATTTATTGCCTTTGCTAAACGACTTGTGTACTAGCTAGAATTATCCTCACAACCATCTTGTATCAAATTTATTGTGTGCTATATTTCATGCTATATGTAAAATAAGCGGTATTGTAAGTTTGTAAAATATTGTGTAAAAGTTTGAACGCGAAATATTATTATAATCAGTTTTTCATATAGAATTGTAGTAGTTGAATTGTATATTAGCAACTAAGTATGAACTTAACGGGTAGGTACTACCCGAATTTAAACTTATAAAACGCTAATATGAAGAAAAAGCTTTTATAAATGAGTTCATATTATGCTACGAAATACTATTAACTACTCTTAATATTCTGTATGATTAACTTGTTCCATTTGACTATTTTGAAGGAAATGGCACCGACTACTCGACACACCGTGAATATGAATGAAGAGGAATTCCGTACTTTTCTAGCTTCAAACATAGCCGCAGTACAGGCTGCGCTACATACCAACAATAACCTTGGATCTAGCAGTACAGGAAATCGTGTAGGATGCACCTACAAAGAATTCACTGCCTGCAAACCTTTGGAATTTGATGGAACCGAAGGACCGATCGGATTGAAACGGTGGACCGAGAAGGTCGAATCGGTGTTTGCCATAAGTAAGTGTACTGAAGAGGACAAAGTGAAGTACGCTACGCATACCTTCACAGGTTCTGCGTTAACATGGTGGAATACCTATCTAGAGCAAGTGGGACAAGATGATGCTTACGCACTACCGTGGTCAGCATTCAAGCACTTAATGAACGAGAAGTACCGTCCCAGAACCGAGGTCAATAAGCTCAAGACAGAACTTAGAGGGTTACGAACCCAAGGATTTGATATTACCACGTACGAAAGAAGATTCACAGAATTGTGCCTATTGTGTCCGGGAGCATTCGAAGATGAGGAAGAGAAGACCGACGCGTTTGTGAAAGGATTACCGGAAAGAATCCAAGAAGATATAAGTTCACACGAGCCCGCCTCCATACAACAGGCATGTAGAATGGCTCACAAACTAGTGAACCAGATTGAAGAAAGAATTAAAGAACAGACTGCTGAAGAGGCCAATGTGAAGCAAGTCAAAAGAAAGTGGGAGGAAAATGGTGATAAGAATCACCAATACAACAACAACAGCAATTATAACAATAATCGCAACAACTATCCTAACAATCGCAACATCAATCGCAACTACAACAAACGACCCAACAACAACAACAACAACCACAACAATCATCTTAACAACAATAATAACCGCAACAACAACAACAATCAGAAGCAGCTATGCCAAAGGTGTGAAAAGTATCACTCGGGGTTCTGCACCAAATTTTGCAACAAGTGTAAAAGAAATGGTCATAGCGCGGCGAAGTGTGATGTCTACAGACCAGGGTTAATAGAACGAAAGGAACAAATGGTGTCGGAACGAGTAATGGCGGAGCAAGTAGTGTCGGAGCAAGTTATGCCAATGTAGTTTGTAATAAATGTGGAAAACCGGGCCACATTATTAGAAATTGCCCGAACCAGGAGAACACGAATGGACAAGGCCGCGGAAGAGTTTTCAATATTAATGCGGCAGAGGCACATGAAGACCCGGAGCTTGTTACGGGTACGTTTCTTATTGACAATAAATCTGCTTACGTTTTATTTGATTCGGGTGCGGATAGAAGCTATATGAGTAGAGATTTTTGTGCTAAATTAAGTTGTCCATTGACGCCTTTGGATAGTAAATTTTTACTCGAATTAGCAAATGGTAAATTAATTTCAGCAGATAATATATGTCGGAATCGAGAAATTAAACTGGTTAGCGAAACATTTAAGATTGATTTGATACCAGTAGAGTTAGGGAGTTTTGATGTGATAATCGGTATGGACTGGTTGAAAGAAGTGAAAGCAGAGATCGTTTGTTACAAAAATGCAATTCGCATTATACGAGAAAAAGGAAAACCCTTATTGGTGTACGGAGAAAAGGGCAACACGAAGCTACATCTTATTAGTAATTTGAAGGCACAAAAACTAATAAGAAAAGGTTGCTATGCTGTTCTAGCACACGTCGAGAAAGTACAAACTGAAGAAAAGAGCATCAATGATGTTCCCATTGCAAAAGAATTTCCCGATGTATTTCTGAAAGAATTACCGGGATTACCCCCACATCGATCCGTTGAATTTCAAATAGATCTTGTACCAGGAGCTGCACCAATAGCTCGTGATCCTTACAGACTCGCACCCAGCGAGATGAAAGAACTGCAAAGCCAATTACAAGAACTTTTAGAGCATGGTTTCATTCGACCAAGCACATCACCGTGGGGAGCTCCTGTTTTGTTTGTCAAGAAGAAAGATGGTACATTCAGGTTGTGTATCGACTACCGAGAGTTGAACAAACTTACCATCAAGAACCGCTACCCACTACCGAGAATCGACGACTTATTTGATCAACTACAAGGCTCGTCTGTTTATTCAAAGATTGACTTACGTTCTGGGTATCATCAAATGCGGGTGAAAGAAGATGATATTCCAAAGACTGCTTTCAGAACACGTTACAGTCATTATGAGTTTATGGTCATGCTGTTTGGTTTAACTAATGCACCAGCTGTGTTCATGGACCTTATGAACCGAGTGTGTGGACCATACCTTGACAAGTTTGTCATTGTTTTCATTGATGACATACTTATTTACTCAAAGAATGACCAAGAACACGGTGAACATTTGAGAAAGGTGTTAGAAGTATTGAGGAAGGAAGAATTGTACGCTAAGTTTTCAAAGTGTGCATTTTGGTTGGAAGTAGTTCAATTCCTCGGTCACATAGTGAACAAAGAAGGTATTAAGGTGGATCCGGCAAAGATAGAAACTGTTGAAAAGTGGGAAACCCCGAAAGCTCCGAAACACATACGCCAGTTTTTAGGACTAGCTGGTTACTACAGAAGGTTCATCCAAGACTTTTCCAGAATAGCAAAACCCTTGACTGCATTAACGCATAAAGGGAAGAAATTTGAATGGAATGATGAACAAGAGAAAGCGTTTCAGTTATTGAAGAAAAAGCTAACTACGGCACCTATATTGTCATTGCCTGAAGGGAATGATGATTTTGTGATTTATTGTGACGCATCAAAGCAAGGTCTCGGTTGTGTATTAATGCAACGAACGAAGGTGATTGCTTATGCGTCTAGACAATCGAAGATTCACGAACAAAATTATACGACGCATGATTTGGAATTAGGCGCGGTTGTTTTTGCATTAAAGACTTGGAGGCACTACTTATATGGGGTCAAAAGTATTATATATACCGACCACAAAAGCCTTCAACACATATTTAATCAGAAACAACTGAATATGAGGCAGCGTAGGTGGATTGAATTATTGAATGATTACGAATTTGAGATTCGTTACCACCCGGGGAAGGCAAATGTGGTAGCCGATGCCTTGAGCAGGAAGGACAGAGAACCCATTCGAGTAAAATCTATGAATATAATGATTCATAATAACCTTACTACTCAAATAAAGGAGGCGCAACAAGGAGTTTTAAAAAAGGGAAATTTAAAGGATGAAATACCCAAAGGATCGGAGAAGCATCTTAATATTCGGGAAGACGGAACCCGGTATAGGGCTGAAAGGATTTGGGTACCAAAATTTGGAGATATGAGAGAAATGGTACTTAGAGAAGCTCATAAAACCAGATACTCAATACATCCTGGAACGGGGAAGATGTACAAGGATCTCAAGAAACATTTTTGGTGGCCGGGTATGAAAGCCGATGTTGCTAAATACGTAGGAGAATGTTTGATGTGTTCTAAGGTCAAAGCTGAACATCAGAAACCATCAGGTCTACTTCAACAACCGGAAATCCCGGAATGGAAATGGGAAAACATTACCATGGATTTCATCACTAAATTGCCAAGGACTGCAAGTGGTTTTGATACTATTTGGGTAATAGTTGATCGTCTCACCAAATCAGCACACTTCCTACCAATAAGAGAAGATGACAAGATGGAGAAGTTAGCACGACTGTATTTGAAGGAAGTCATCTCCAGACATGGAATACCAATCTCTATTATCTCTGATAGGGATGGCAGATTTATTTCAAGATTCTGGCAGACATTACAGCAAGCATTAGGAACTCGTCTAGACATGAGTACTGCCTATCATCCACAAACTGATGGGCAGAGCGAAACGACGATACAAACGCTTGAAGACATGCTACGAGCATGTGTTATTGATTTCAGAAACAGTTGGGATCGACATCTACCGTTAGCAGAATTTTCCTACAACAACAGCTACCATTCAAGCATTGAGATGGCGCCGTTTGAAGCACTTTATGGTAGAAAGTGCAGGTCTCCGATTTGTTGGAGTGAAGTGGGGGATAGACAGATTACGGGTCCGAAGATTATACAAGAAACTACCAAGAAGATCATCCAAATTCAACAACGGTTGAAAACCGCCCAAAGTCGACAAAAGAGCTACGCTGACATTAAAAGAAAAGATATAGAATTTGAAATTGGAGAGATGGTCATGCTTAAAGTTGCACCTTGGAAAGGCGTTGTTCGATTTGGTAAACGAGGGAAATTAAATCCAAGGTATATTGGACCATTCAAGATTATTTATCGTGTCGGACCAGTAGCTTACCGACTTGAGTTACCTTAACAACTCGCTGCTGTACATAACACTTTCCACATCTCGAATTTGAAGAAATGTTTTGCTAAAGAAGATCTCACTATTCCATTAGATGAAATCCAAATCAACGAAAAACTTCAATTCATCGAAGAACCCGTCGAAATAATGGATCGTGAGGTTAAAAGACTTAAGCAAAACAAGATACCAATTGTTAAGGTTCGATGGAATGCTCGTAGAGGACCCGAGTTCACCTGGGAGCGTGAAGATCAGATGAAGAAGAAATACCCGCATCTATTTCCAGAAGATTCGTCAACACCTTCAACAGCTTAAAATTTCGGGACGAAATTTATTTAACGGGTAGGTACTGTAGTGACCCGAACTTTTCCATGTTTATATATATTAATTGAGATTGATATTTACATGATTAAATGTTTCCAACATGTTAAGCAATCAAACTTTTTAAGACTTGATTAATTGAAATATGTTTCATATAGACAATTGACCACCCAAGTTGACCGGTGATTCACGAACGTTAAAACTTGTAAAAACTATATGATGACATATATATGGATATATATATAGTTAACATGATACTATGATAAGTAAACATATCATTAAGTATATTAACAATGAACTACATATGTAAAAACAAGACTACTAACTTAATGATTTTTAAACGAGACATATATGTAACGATTATCGTTGTAAAGACATTTAATGTATATATATCATATTAAGAGATATTCATACATGATAATATCATGATAATATAATAATTTAAAATCTCATTTGATATTATAAACATTGGGTTAACAACATTTAACAAGATCGTTAACCTAAAGGTTTCAAAACAACACTTACATGTAACGACTAACGATGACTTAACGACTCAGTTAAAATGTATATACATGTAGTGTTTTAATATGTATTTATACACTTTTGAAAGACTTCAATACACTTTTCAAAATACTTCTACTTAACAAAAATGCTTACAATTACATCCTCGTTCAGTTTCATCAACAATTCTACTCGTATGCACCCGTATTCGTACTCGTACAATACACAACTTTTAGATGTATGTACTATTGGTATATACACTCCAATGATCAGCTCTTAGCAGCCCATGTGAGTCACCTAACACATGTGGGAACCATCATTTGGCAACTAGCATGAAATATCTCATAAAACTACAAAAATATGAGTAATCATTCATGACTTATTTACATGAAAACAAAATTACATATCCTTTATATCTAATCCATACACCAACGACCAAAAACACCTACAAACACTTTCATTCTTCAATTTTATTCATCTAATTGATCTCTCTCAAGTTCTATCTTCAAGTTCTAAGTGTTCTTCATAAATTCCAAAAGTTCTAGTTTCATAAAATCAAGAATACTTTCAAGTTTGCTAGCTCACTTCCAATCTTGTAAGGTGATCATCCAACCTCAAGAAATCTTTGTTTCTTACAGTAGGTTATCATTCTAATACAAGGTAATAATCATATTCAAACTTTGGTTCAATTTCTATAACTATAACAATCTTATTTCAAGTGATGATCTTACTTGAACTTGTTTTCGTGTCATGATTCTGCTTCAAGAACTTCGAGCCATCCAAGGATCCATTGAAGCTAGATCCATTTTTCTCTTTTCCAGTAGGTTTATCCAAGGAACTTAAGGTAGTAATGATGTTCATAACATCATTCGATTCATACATTTAAAGCTATCTTATTCGAAGGTTTAAACTTGTAATCACTAGAACATAGTTTAGTTAATTCTAAACTTGTTCGCAAACAAAAGTTAATCCTTCTAACTTGACTTTTAAAATCAACTAAACACATGTTCTATATCTGTATGATATGCTAACTTAATGATTTAAAATCTGGAAACACAAAAAACACCGTAAAACCGGATTTACGCCGTCGTAGTAACACCGCGGGCTGTTTTGGGTTAGTTAATTAAAAACTATGATAAACTTTGATTTAAAAGTTGTTATTCTGAGAAAATGATTTTTATTATGAACATGAAACTATATCCAAAAATTATGGTTAAACTCAAAGTGGAAGTATGTTTTCTAAAATGGTCATCTAGACGTCGTTCTTTCGACTGAAATGACTACCTTTACAAAAACGACTTGTAACTTATTTTTCCAACTATAAACCTATACTTTTTCTGTTTAGATTCATAAAATAGAGTTCAATATGAAACCATATCAATTTGATTCACTCAAAACGGATTTAAAATGAAGAAGTTATGGGTAAAACAAGATTGGATAATTTTTCTCATTTTAGCTACGTGAAAATTGGTAACAAATCTATTCCAACCATAACTTAATCAACTTGTATTGTATATTATGTAATCTTGAGATACCATAGACACGTATACAATGTTTCGACCTATCATGTCGACACATCTATATATATTTCGGAACAACCATAGACACTCTATATGTGAATGTTGGAGTTAGCTATACAGGGTTGAGGTTGATTCCAAAATATATATAGTTTGAGTTGTGATCAATACTGAGATACGTATACACTGGGTCGTGGATTGATTCAAGATAATATTTATCGATTTATTTCTGTACATCTAACTGTGGACAACTAGTTGTAGGTTACTAACGAGGACAGCTGACTTAATAAACTTAAAACATCAAAATATATTAAAAGTGTTGTAAATATATTTTGAACATACTTTGATATATATGTATATATTGTTATAGGTTCGTGAATCAACCAGTGGCCAAGTCTTACTTCCCGACGAAGTAAAAATCTGTGAAAGTGAGTTATAGTCCCACTTTTAAAATGTAATATTTTTGGGATGAGAATACATGCAGGTTTTATAAATGATTTACAAAATAGACACAAGTACGTGAAACTACATTCTATGGTTGAATTATCGAAATCGAATATGCCCCTTTTTATTAAGTCTGGTAATCTAAGAATTAGGGAACAAACACCCTAATTGACGCGAATCCTAAAGATAGATCTATCGGGCCCAACAAGCCCCATCCAAAGTACCGGATGCTTTAGTACTTCGAAATTTATATCATATCCGAAGGGTGTCCCGGAATGATGGGCATATTCTTATATATGCATCTTGTTAATGTCGATTACCAGGTGTTCACCATATGAATGACTTTTATCTCTATGTATGGGATGTGTATTGAAATATGAAATCTTGTGCTCTATTATTATGGTTTGATATATATAGGTTAAACCTATAACTCACCAACATTTTTGTTGACGTTTTAAGCATGTTTATTCTCAGGTGATTATTAAGAGCTTCCGCTGTCACATACTTAAATAAGGACGAGATTTGGAGTCCATGCTTGTATGATATTGTGTAAAAACTGCATTCAAGAAACTTATTTTGTTGTAACATATTTGTATTGTAAACCATTATGTAATGGTCGTGTGTAAACAAGATATTTTAGATTATCATTATTTGATAATCTACGTAAAGCTTTTTAAACCTTTATTGATGAAATAAAGGTTATGGTTTGTTTTAAAATGAATGCAGTCTTTGAAAAACGTCTCATATAGAGGTCAAAACCTCGCAACGAAATCAATTAATATGGAACGTTTTTAATCAATAAGAACGGGACATTTCAAGAACTGTTGATGAAAATGAATGAGGATGTAAATGTAAGCATTTTTGTTAAGTAGAAGTACTTTGATAAGTGTCTTGAAGTCTTTCAAAAGTGTATGAATACATATTAAAACACTACATGTATATACATTTTAGCTGAGTCGTTAAGTCATCGTGTGACAACCCGGAAATTTTTGACCAAATTTAAACTTTATCTTTAAATGATTTAATGTTTTTGACACGATAAGCAAAGTCTGTAATGTTGAGTCACGAAAGTTTTGGAACTATATTCATGTAATCAATTATTCTTTGACTGTTCTCGAATATTCACGAACAATATATATATAACTTAATGTGCATATATATATATATATATATATATATATATATATATATATATATATATATATATATATATATATATATATATATATATATATATGATTTCAAGTTATTTAGTAAACGATAGTAACATTCGATTATTGATTTGATTGATATTTATATAAGTTAACTAAAACGTTTAAGATGAACCAGTAAAACACTAATTTGCTACAGTATTTTCGAATTGCTACAGTACCCGAAAAGCTACAGTGTTTTCAAAAATCACTATTTTGGTACAGTAACTTTGCTACAGTAACTTTGCTACAGTAAACCACTATTTTAAAATGAAAATGTATATATGTATATGTATATACTACGAGACAATGATTTATAGAAGCAAATAACCAAAACACTTAATTGATTAAAGCTACACTTCGAGTGACATAGTTTATCAATGATTAAGTTTAATTTTTGATAAAGGTACACGTCGCGTAACGAAAAGTACTAGTTTTCTAAGCGTACGAAAATGCATTCGAGAAACCGGAACCGGGACATAAGTCGAGTAACAACGTACGAGTCAACGGACCAAAAATTACAGGTCAACTATGCACGTGAATATAATATAATATATAATTAATTATATAAATTAAATATATTATATTTATATTATAATAATATGTCGACAAGCTAGTGTACAAAACGATTGTGAGTTGGATCCCATAGCCATGCGATCGCATGGCCAAGGAGGCTAAACCCCATGTGATCGCATGGGGTACTGTTTCAAGTCAGGTACTATAAAAGCTCGATCTGGTTCCAGCTGAATCTATCTATCCCATCTTTCTCTAATATTACTCCGTATATTTATTTAATTTATTTTACTATTATTATTATTATTATTATTATTATTATTATTATTATTATTATTAAGATTAATATTATTATTAGTCTTATTATTATTATTATTATTATTAGTATAATAATTATTAGTATTATACATAAAATACTACGACTAGGTTATGTCCAAATGATTTCAAAATGGTTTTCGAGCAAGATAGAGCTAAGGAAACTATGGGTTATAACTATGGAGGTTATGGGTAATGTTCGTGGGTATTGTTCGCAAGTCAAACCTAGTGTTTATCATCTTCGTTGCATCTACGTACTTTCCTACAATATTGAATCACAATATTGATACGTGAGCATTCATATCTTATCTTTTATATATTAAAAGTGTATCCATGTCTAGTGCTCGAGTATATATGTTTATGCATGCTTGTATGCTAAATTTTGTCGTTAAACAGTTTATGATGAATCACGAATTAAATACATAAATTACAGATAAAAGGTATATGATATGCATGTTTTTGGAAAGTTGGCGAAAAATCAATAACTTTTCATTTAGAAATCGCGTAATTTCGATGAACGAATTTAAAGATATGGTCAACTGAATTATGATTGACATTAATTGAATTGCTTTTGAATCTGCAATTGATATTTAAACAACTTGTTTATAAGATTGATAAATTGGATTTTCAAATATTACTAATCGAGTAAATGAATTTCTATATAAGGCACGTCTCGTCTTGTTGAGCAATTGTCAAAATTGATTGTTTATCATATTTTAAAGCCTTATAAAAACTATAGTTTAATTTTACAAGAATTGGAAAACTATGCAAAATGTTAGAATGTTTCGATTGCCATGATCATTCAACTATAGTATTGAGTCAGATTGACTTTTTGAAACGACTTTTGATAACTTTTGTATGTCGGTCTCGAGCATTAGGATTGTGATACACTATGACCTGACCTAGCTTGATAGACATTTATTGACAAACATATGTTCTCTAGGTTGAGATCTACGGTTATTTGGTATTCCGAGTTTCGGTCACATTTCGGTGAACGACTTTATGTGCTGCTAAGGTGAGTTTCATATGCTCCTTTTTAATTGCTTTTGCAATCTATATTTTTGGGCTGAGCATACAAGCACTTTATTTTAAACGCAATGGATACAAGTATATACTAAATTCTACACCGAGTTTGAACCGAAAATCCCTTAGTTTTGGTAACTAGTAACTGTCGGTTATAAGAACTGGTGGACGCGAGTAGTTATATATGGATCAATAGGGCTTGACATCCCCATCTGTTCCAGGTATAGAAACCCTAGCCTGAACTATAAAACAGACGTACACTATTTGAGTTTAATACACGTTGGATTGCTTGTATTGTACATGTTGGTTGCATGTATGTTAAAACAGGGGTACTTATTATAACGTTAAAGTTTAGTTACCAGGATGCTCAATCTTGTAGAATATTTTGATAAACGTTTCTGGATGAAACAACTGAAATCTTGTGATCCACCTTTATATACAGATTATACGAAACATTAAAACTATGAACTCACCAACCTTTGTGTTGACACTTGTTAGCATGTTTATTCTCAGGTTTCCTAGAAGTCTTCCGCTGTTTGCTTATATGTTATACAAAGTATGTGCATGGAGTCATACATGCTTTATTCGAGAAAACGTTGCATTCACAAATCATCACCATCTATCTTATTTTGACTGCATTGTCAACAGAAGTATTATCGTAAACTATTATATTACGGTGATTGTCTATATGTAGAAATAATCAGATGTCGAAAACCTTTGATTTAAATACTCATTTATGGTGTGCCTTTTCAAAAGAATGTAATGTTTACAAAACGTATCATATAGAGGTCAAATACCTCGCAATGAAATCGATGAATGACTTATTCGTCCAAGTGGATTTAGAGCGATCATCACACATCGTTAGTCGTTACATGTAAATGTTGTTTTGAAACCTTTAGGTTAACGATCTTGTTAAATGTTGTTAACCCATTGTTTATTATATCTAAAGAGATTTTAAATTATTACATTATCATGATATTATGATATATTAATATATCTTAGTATGATATATATATATATATATATATATATATATATATATATATATATATATATAGTTAAATGTTGTTACAACGATAATCGTTACATATATGTCTCGTTTCGAAGTTATTAAGTTAGTAGTCTTGTTTTTATATATGTAGTTCATTGTTACTACACTTAATGAAATGTTTACTTATCATTTATCATGATTAAGCATAGTGTATCAATATCTTAATATAATTCATATGTATTTAGTAAGACGTTGTTATAACGATAATCGTTATATATATCGTTTTCGAGTTTCTTAATTCAATAGACTCATTTTTATGTATATAACTCATTGTTACAATACCTAATGAGATACTTACTTATCATAATATCATGTTAACTATATATATATATATATATATATATATATATATATATATATATATATATATATATATATATATATATATATATATATATATATATATCCATATATGTCATCATATAGTTTTTACTAGTTTTAACGTTCGTGAATCATCGATCAACTTGGGTGGTCAATTGTCTATATGAAACCTATTTCAATTAATCAAGTCTTAACAAGTTTGATTGCTTAACATGTTCGAAACACTTAATCATGTAAATAACAATTTCATTTAATATATATAAACTTGGAAAAGTTCGGGTCACTACAGTGTCGGTGATGTTGTTGAAGCTGGTAAGTTTTGCACCATATTCTTTACAATCATTACTCAGGTGCGAAGCTCGTTGACTTCTTCGATTACTCCAGGATGATTGGCAGTTGGAACAAGCGGATGAAGAAGGTTTTGAATTTGAGATAGTATATAATCATGGCGAGATATTCGGGTAATGAGGGTGAAAATGGTGTTTCGGATTGGTTCGCCGGTGACTGCTTCAGGTTCATCGCCAAGAGGGAAATTTGGTTGGTGAAAAGGATCGCCTTCTTCTCATCTCCATTGATTAAGCCGACTACGAACCCATCCCCAATTCATCCAGAATTGATGATGGCTAATTGGTTGATCCATTCAGGTTACACTGTTTTCGGAGCTCGAGTGGAAATCTATATCGGAATAGTTATCGAAATCCGAGGAGCTTGATGAAATGTCCCGTTCTTATTGATTAAAAACGTTCCATATTAATTGATTTCGTTGCGAGGTTTTGACCTCTATATGAGACGTTTTTCAAAGACTGCATTCATTTTAAAACAAACCATAACCTTTATTTCATCAATAAAGGTTTAAAAAACTTTACGTAGATTATCAAATAATGATAATCTAAAATATCCTGTTTACACACGACCATTACATAATGGTTTACAATACAAATATGTTACAACAAAATAAGTTTCTTGAATGCAGTTTTTACACAATATCATACAAGCATGGACTCTAAATCTTGTCCTTATTTAAGTATGCGACAGCGGAAGCTCTTAATAATCACCTGAGAATAAACATGCTTAAAACGTCAACAAAAATGTTGGTGAGTTATAGGTTTAACCTATATATATCAAATCATAATAATAGACCACAAGATTTCATATTTCAATACACATCCCATACATAGAGATAAAAATCATTCATATGGTGAACACTTGGTAATCGACATTAACAAGATGCATATATAAGAATATCCCCATCATTCCGGGACACCCTTCGGATATGATATAAATTTCGAAGTACTAAAGCATTCGGTACTTTGGATGGGGCTTGTTGGGCCCGATAGATCTATCTTTAGGATTCGCGTCAATTAGGGTGTCTGTTCCCTAATTCTTAGATTACCAGACTTAATCAAAAGGGGCATATTCGATTTCGATAATTCAACCATAGAATATAGTTTCACGTACTTGTGTCTATTTTGCAAATCATTTATAAAACCTGCATGTATTCTCATTCCAAAAATATTAGATTTTAAAAGTGGGACTATAACTCACTTTCACAGATTTTTACTTCGTCGGGAAGTAAGACTTGGCCACTGGTTGATTCACGAACCTATAACAATATATACATATATATCAAAGTATGTTCAAAATATATTTACAACACTTTTAATATATTTTGATGTTTTAAGTTTATTAAGTCAGCTGTCCTCGTTAGTAACCTACAACTAGTTGTCCACAGTTAGATGTACAGAAATAAATCGATAAATATTATCTTGAATCAATCCATGACCCAGTGTATACGTATCTCAGTATTGATCACAACTCAAACTATATATATTTTGGAATCAACCTCAACCCTGTATAGCTAACTCCAACATTCACATATAGAGTGTCTATGGTTGTTCCGAAATATATATAGATGTGTCGACATGATAGGTCGAAACATTGTATACGTGTCTATGGTATCTCAAGATTACATAATATACAATACAAGTTGATTAAGTTATGGTTGGAATAGATTTGTTACCAATTTTCACGTAGCTAAAATGAGAAAAATTATCCAATCTTGTTTTACCCATAACTTCTTCATTTTAAATCCGTTTTGAGTGAATCAAATTGCTATGGTTTCATATTGAACTCTATTTTATGAATCTAAACAGAAAAAGTATAGGTTTATAGTCGGAAAAATAAGTTACAAGTCGTTTTTGTAAAGGTAGTCATTTAAGTCGAAAGAACGACGTCTAGATGACCATTTTAGAAAACATACTTCCACTTTGAGTTTAACCATAATTTTTGGATATAGTTTCATGTTCATAATAAAAATAATTTTCTCAGAATAACAACTTTTAAATCAAAGTTTATCATAGTTTTTAATTAACTAACCCAAAACAGCCCGCGGTGTTACTACGACGGCGTAAATCCGGTTTTACGGTGTTTTTCGTGTTTCCAGGTTTTAAATCATTAAGTTAGCATATCATATAGATATAGAACATGTGTTTAGTTGATTTTAAAAGTCAAGTTAGAAGGATTAACTTTTGTTTGCGAACAAGTTTAGAATTAACTAAACTATGTTCTAGTGATTACGAGTTTAAACCTTCGAATAAGATAGTTTTATATATATGAATCGAATGATGTTATGAACATCATTACTACCTCAAGTTTAGTAGGTAAACCTACTGGAAGTGACAAGAAATGATCTAGCTTCAAAGGATCTTGGATGGCTTGAAAGTTCTTGAAGTAGGATCATGACACAAAAACAAGTTCAAGTAAGATTTTTACTCGAATTAAGATAGTTTATAGTTATAGAAATTGAATCAAAGTTTGAATATGAATATTACCTTGAATAAGAAAGATAACCTACTGTATATAACAAAGGTTTCTTGATCGTAGATGATTACTTGGAATGGATTAGAAAGCTTGGAAGTAAATTAGTAAACTTGAAGGGATTTTTGAAGTGTTCTTGAAGTGTTCTTCCTATGATGATTATAGCTTGATTCTTGAAGTGATTTTTGATGAAGAAGATGATTAACTACTGGAAAAGTACGTTCATAATAGTGTGTGTGTGTTGAGAGAGAATTAGAAAGAGAATTGGAAGTGAAATGGAGTGAATGATGAGTGGTAATTTGTGAGTGGTGAGTGGGGTTAAAAGGAGTTCTAGTTAGTTGACTAGCTCATGGTAGAAGTTAAAATTGATTAGTCATACATGATATAATCAAGAGTGGAATTCCATGCTAGTTCCTATTGGTATATACCCATAGTAAGTACGTTTTGAAGCTATGTATAATACGGGTAAGAATACGACTAGAATTCTTGATGAAAGAAAAGAATGAGAAAGTAACTGTAACCATTTTCGTTAAGTATGAGTGTTTTGATATATGTCTTGAAATCTTCCAAAAGTATTTTAATACATCTAAATACACTACATGTATATACATTTTAACTGAGTCGTAAAGTCATCGTTAGTCGTTACATGTAAGTGTTGTTTTGAAACCTTTAAGTTAACGATCTCAATTAATGTTGTTAACCCATTGTTCATTATATCTAATGAGATGTTAAATTATTATATTATTATGATATATTAATGTATCTTAATATGATATATATACATTTAAATGTCGTTACAACGATAATCGTTACATATATGTCTCGTTTCGAAATCCTTAAGTTAGTAGTCTTGTTTATATGTATATAACTCATTGTTAATATACTTATGGAGATACTTACTTATCATACTCTCATGTTAACCATATGTATATCCATATATATATCGTCATGTCATTTTTACAAGTTTTAACGTTCGTGAATCGCCGGTCAACTTGGGTGGTCAATTGTCTATATGAAACATATTTCAATTAATCAAGTCTTAACAAGTTTGATTGCTTAACATGTTGGAAACATTTAATCATGTAAATATCAATCTCAATTAATATATATAAACATGGAAAAGTTCGGGTCACTACAGTACCTACCCGTTAAATAAATTTCGTCCCGAAATTTTAAGCTGTTGAAGGTGTTGACGAATCTTCTGGAAATAGATGCGGGTATTTCTTCTTCATCTGATCTTCACGCTCCCAGGTGAACTTGGGTCCTCTACGAGCATTTAATCGAACCTAAACAATTGGTATCTTGTTTTGCTTAAGTCTTTTAACCTCACGATCCATTATTTCGACGGGTTCTTCGATGAATTGGAGTTTTTCGTTGATTTGGATTTCATCTAACGGAATAGTGAGATCTTCTTTAGCAAAACATTTCTTCAAATTCGAGACGTGGAAAGTGTTATGTACAGCCGCGAGTTGTTGAGGTAACTCAAGTCGGTAAGCTACTGGTCCGACACGATCAATAATCTTGAATGGTCCAATATACCTTGGATTTAATTTTCCTCGTTTACCAAATCGAACAACGCCTTTCCAAGGTGCAACTTTAAGCATGACCATCTCTCCAATTTCAAATTCTATATCTTTTCTTTTAATGTCAGCGTATCTCTTTTGTCGACTTTGGGCGGTTTTCAACCGTTGTTGAATTTGGATGATCTTCTCGGTAGTTTCTTGTATAATATCCGGACCCGTAATCTGTCTATCCCCCACTTCACTCCAACAAATTGGAGACCTGTACTTTCTACCATAAAGTGCTTCAAACGGCGCCATCTCAATGCTTGAATGGTAGCTGTTGTTGTAGGAAAATTCTGCTAATGGTAGATGTAGATCCCAACTGTTTCCGAAATCAATAACACATGCTCGTAGCATGTCTTCAAGCGTTTGTATTGTTCTTTCGCTCTGCCCATCAGTTTGTGGATGATAGGCAGTACTCATATCTAGACGAGTTCCTAATGCTTGCTGTAATGTCTGCCAGAATCTTGAAATAAATCTGTCATCCCTATCAGAGATAATAGAGATTGGTATTCCATGTCTGGAGACGACTTCCTTCAAATACAGTCGTGCTAACTTCTCCATCTTGTCATCTTCTCTTATTGGCAGGAAATGTGCTGATTTGGTGAGACGATCAACTATTACCCAAATAGTATCAAAACCACTTGCAGTCCTTGGCAATTTAGTGATGAAATCCATGGTAATGTTTTTCCATTTCCATTCCGGGATTTTGGGTTGTTGAAGTAGACCTGATGGTTTCTGATGCTCAGCTTTGACCTTAGAACACGTCAAACATTCTCCTACGTATTTAGCAACATCGGCTTTCATACCCGGCCACCAAAAATATTTCCTGAGATCCTTGTACATCTTCCCCGTTCCAGGATGTATTGAGTATCTGGTTTTATGAGCTTCTCTAAGTACCATTTCTCTCATATCTCCAAATTTCGGTACCCAAATCCTTTCAGCCCTATACCGGGTTCCGTCTTCCTGAATATTAAGATGTTTCTCCGATCCTTTGGGTATTTCATCCTTTAAATTTCCCTCTTTTAAAACTCCTTGTTGCGCCTCCTTTATTTGAGTATTAAGGTTATTATGAATCATTATATTCATAGATTTTACTCGAATGGGTTCTCTGTCCTTCCTGCTCAAGGCATCGGCTACCACATTTGCCTTCCCCGGATGGTAACGAATCTCAAAGTCGTAATCATTCAATAATTCAATCCACCTACGCTGCCTCATATTCAGTTGTTTCTGATTAAATATGTGTTGAAGACTTTTGTGGTCGGTATATATAATACTTTTGACCCCATATAAGTAGTGCCTCCAAGTCTTTAATGCGAAAACAACCGCGCCTAATTCCAAATCATGCGTCGTATAATTTTGTTCGTGAATCTTCAATTGTCTAGACGCATAAGCAATCACCTTCGTTCGTTGCATTAATACACAACCGAGACCTTGCTTTGATGCGTCACAATAAATCACAAAATCATCATTCCCTTCAGACAATGACAATATAGGTGCCGTAGTTAGCATTTTCTTCAATAACTGAAACGCTTTCTCTTGTTCATCATTCCATTCAAATTTCTTCCCTTTATGCGTTAATGCAGTCAAGGGTTTTGCTATTCTGGAAAAGTCTTGGATGAACCTTCTGTAGTAACCAGCTAGTCCTAAAAACTGGCGTATGTGTTTCGGAGTTTTCGGGGTTTCCCACTTTTCAACAGTTTCTATCTTTGCCGGATCCACCTTAATACCTTCTTTGTTCACTATGTGACCGAGGAATTGAACTTCTTCCAACCAAAATGCACACTTTGAAAACTTAGCGTACAATTCTTCCTTCCTCAATACTTCTAACACCTTTCTCAAATGTTCACCGTGTTCTTGGTCATTCTTTGAGTAAATAAGTATGTCATCAATGAAAACAATGACAAACTTGTCAAGGTATGGTCCATACACTCTGTTCATAAGGTCCATGAACACAGCTGGTGCATTAGTTAAACCAAACGGCATGACCATAAACTCGTAATGACCGTAACGTGTTCTGAAAGCAGTCTTTGGAATATCATCTTCTTTCACCCGCATTTGATGATACCCGGAACGTAAGTCAATCTTTGAATAAACAGACGAGCCTTGTAGTTGATCAAATAAGTCATCGATTCTCGGTAGTGGGTAGCGGTTCTTGATAGTAAGTTTGTTCAACTCTCGGTAGTCGATACACAACCTGAATGTACCATCTTTCTTCTTGACAAACAAAACAGGAGCTCCCCACGGTGATGTGCTTGGTCGAATGAAACCATGCTCTAAAAGTTCTTGTAATTGGCTTTGCAGTTCTTTCATCTCGCTGGGTGCGAGTCTGTAAGGAGCACGAGCTATTGGTGCAGCTCCTGGTACAAGATCTATTTGAAATTCAACGGATCTATGTGGGGGTAATCCCGGTAATTCTTTCTGAAATACATCAGGAAATTCTTTTGCGACGGGAACATCATTGATGCTCTTTTCTTCAGTTTGTACTTTCTCGACGTGTGCTAGAACAGCATAGCAACCTTTTCTTATTAGTTTTTGTGCCTTCAAATTACTAATAAGATGTAGCTTCGTGTTGCCCTTTTCTCCGTACACCATTAAGGGTTTTCCTTTTTCTCGTATAATGCGAATTGCATTTTTGTAACAAATGATCTCTGCTTTCACTTCTTTCAACCAGTCCATACCGATTATCACATCAAAACTCCCTAACTCTACTGGTATCAAGTCAATCTTAAATGTTTCGCTAAGCAGTTTAATTTCTCGATTCCGACATATATTATCTGCTGAAATTAATTTACCATTTGCTAATTCGAGTAAAAATTTACTATCCAAAGGCGTCAATGGACAACTTAATTTAGCACAAAAATCTCTACTCATATAGCTTCTATCCGCACCCGAATCAAATAAAACGTAAGCAGATTTATTGTCAATAAGAAACGTACCCGTAACAAGCTCCGGGTCTTCCTGTGCCTCTGCCGCATTAATATTGAAAACTCTTCCGCGGCCTTGTCCATTCGTGTTCTCCTGGTTCGGGCAATTTCTAATAATGTGGCCCAGTTTTCCACATTTATAACAAACTATATTGGCATAACTTGCTCCGACATTACTTGCTCCGCCATTACTCGTTCTGACACCATTTGTTCCTTTCGTTCTATTAACCCCTGGTCCGTAAACCTCACACTTCGCCGCGCTATTACCATTTCTTTTACACTTGTTGCAAAATTTGGTGCAGAACCCCGAGTGATACTTTTCACACCTTTGGCATAGCTGCTTCTGATTGTTGTTGTTGTTGCGGTTATTATTGTTGTTGGGATGATTGTTGTAGTTGCTGTTGTTGTTGTTGTTGTTGTTGGGTCATTTGTTGTAGTTGCGATTGATGTTGCGATTGTTGGGATAATTGTTGCGATTATTGTTGTAATTGCTGTTGTTGTTGTATTGGTGATTCTTATCACCGTTTTCCTCCCACTTTCTTTTGACTTGCTTCACATTGGCCTCTTCAGCAGTCTGTTCTTTAATTCTTTCTTCAATCTGGTTCACTAGTTTGTGAGCCATTCTACATGCCTGTTGTATGGAGGCGGGCTCGTGTGAACTTATATCTTCTTGGATTCTTTCCGGTAATCCTTTCACAAACGCGTCGATCTTCTCTTCCTCATCTTCGAATGCTCCCGGACACAATAGGCACAATTCTGTAAATCGTCTTTCGTACGTGGTAATATCAAATCCTTGGGTTCGTAACCCTCTAAGTTCTGTCTTGAGCTTATTGACCTCGGTTCTGGGACGGTACTTCTCGTTCATCAAGTGCTTGAATGCTGACCACGGTAGTGCGTACGCATCATCTTGTCCCACTTGCTCTAGATAGGTATTCCACCATGTTAACGCAGAACCTGTGAAGGTATGCGTAGCGTACTTCACTTTGTCCTCTTCAGTACACTTACTTATGGCAAACACCGATTCGACCTTCTCGGTCCACCGTTTCAATCCGATCGGTCCTTCGGTTCCATCAAATTCCAAAGGTTTGCAGGCAGTGAATTCTTTGTAGGTGCATCCTACACGATTTCCTGTACTGCTAGATCCAAGGTTATTGTTGGTATGTAGCGCAGCCTGTACTGCGGCTATGTTTGAAGCTAGAAAAGTACGGAATTCCTCTTCATTCATATTCACGGTGTGTCGAGTAGTCGGTGCCATTTCCTTCAAAATAGTCAAATGGAACAAGTTAATCATACAGAATATTAAGAGTAGTTAATAGTATTTCGTAGCATAATATGAACTCATTTATAAAAGCTTTTTCTTCATATTAGCGTTTTATAAGTTTAAATTCGGGTAGTATAATACTACAATTCTATATGAAAAACTGATTGTAATAATATTTCACGTTCAAACTTTTATACAATATTTTACAAACTTACAATACCGCTTATTTTACATAAAGCATGAAATATAGCACACAATAACTTTGATACAAGATAGTTGTGAAGATAATTCTAGCTAGTACACAAGTCGTTCAGCAAAGGCAATAAAGACACGTAATTCATACGTCCAGAAACAAGTCATGCATTCTGGTTTTACTAGGACTACTTCCCATCCTTGGTCTTGTGGAACATAACCGTTATGGCCGTTGATAAGACAGCGTGTTGTAATGTCGTCAAAGGGACGAGGGTTACGTAATGACCAACAGTCTCGTAATAACCTAAAAACCTCATTTCTTACCTCAATTACCGACTCCGTCACTTGTGGGAATGTTTCGTTTAATAGTTGTAGCCCGATGTTCTTGTTCTCACTTTGGTGAGAAGCGAACATTACTAACCCGTAAGCATAACATGCTTCTTTATGTTGCATGTTAGCCGCTTTTTCTAAATCACGAAGTCCTATATTCGGATATACTGAGTCAAAATAATTTCTTAACCCGTTGCGTAAAATAGCATTTGGGTTCCCCACAATATATGCGTCAAAGTAAACACATCGTAACTTATGGATTTCCCAATGTGATATCCCCCATCTTTCGAACGAAAGCCTTTTATAAACCAAGGCATTCTTGGAACGTTCTTCGAATGTCTTACAAACTGATCTCGCCTTAAATAGTTGTGCCGAGGAATTCTGACCGACTCTAGACAAGATTTCATCAATCATGTCTCCGGGTAGGTCTCTTAAAATATTGGGTTGTCTAACCATTTTGTGTTTTTATACTGTAAAATAGACAAGAGTTAGATTCATAAAAAAAAATACTTATTAATACAAGCAATTTTTACATATATCATAAAGCATAAGCACACTATATTACATATATTACACCACACGAATACAACTATCTTATTCTGACTCGCTCGTTTCTTCTTGTTCAGTTTTGGTTCGTTTTGCCAAGTTTCTAGGGATATATGATGTTCCCCTAATACGAGCCGTCGTTGTCCACATTGGTTTAGAAAAACCTGGTGGTTTAGAGGTTCCCGGGTCATTGTTACAACTTAAGGACTTCAGGGGTTGACGATACATATAAAGTTCATCGGGGTTGGAATTAGATTTCTCTATTTTTACGCCTTTTCCCTTATTATTTTCTTTTGCCTTTTTAAATTCAGTTAGGGTAATTTCTATAACATCATCGGAATTCTCGTCGAAATCCGATTCATCGGAGAATTGGTAATCCTCCCAATATTTTGCTTCCTTGGCGGAAACACCATTGACCATAATTAACCCTAGTCGGTTGGTTGAGGATTCTCTTTTACTTAATCGTTTTATTATTTCCCCCACCGGTTCTATTTCTTCTTCCGGTTCCGATTCTTCTTTCGGTTCCGATTCTTCTTCCGGTTCCTCTTCGGGAACTTGTGAATCAGTCCACGAATCATTCCAATTTACATTTGACTCTTCATTATTATTAGGTGAGTCAATAGGACTTGTTCTAGAGGTAGACATCTATCACATAATATCAAACACGTTAAGAGATTAATATATCACATAATATTCATATGTTAAAAATATATAGTTTCCAACAAAAATGTTAAGCAATCATTTTTAAAGAAAACACGGTCGAAGTCCAGACTCACTAATGCATCCTAACAAACTCGATAAGACACACTAATGCAATTTTTCTGGTTCTCTAAGACCAACGCTCGGATACCAACTGAAATGTCCCGTTCTTATTGATTAAAAACGTTCCATATTAATTGATTTCGTTGCGAGGTTTTGACCTCTATATGAGACGTTTTTCAAAGACTGCATTCATTTTAAAACAAACCATAACCTTTATTTCATCAATAAAGGTTTAAAAAACTTTACGTAGATTATCAAATAATGATAATCTAAAATATCCTGTTTACACACGACCATTACATAATGGTTTACAATACAAATATGTTACAACAAAATAAGTTTCTTGAATGCAGTTTTTACACAATATCATACAAGCATGGACTCCAAATCTTGTCCTCATTTAAGTCTGCGACAGCGGAAGCTCTTAATAATCACCTGAGAATAAACATGCTTAAAACGTCAACAAAAATGTTGGTGAGTTATAGGTTTAACCTATATATATCAAATCATAATAATAGACCACAAGATTTCATATTTCAATACACATCCCATACATAGAGATAAAAATCATTCATATGGTGAACACCTGGTAACCGACATTAACAAGATGCATATATAAGAATATCCCCATCATTCCGGGACACCCTTCGGATATGATATAAATTTCGAAGTACTAAAACATCCGGTACTTTGGTGGGGTTTGTTAGGCCCAATAGATCTATCTTTAGGATTCGCGTCAATTAGGGTGTCTGTTCCCTAATTATTAGATTACCAGACTTAATAAAAAGGGGCATATTCGATTTCGATAATTCAACCATAGAATGTAGTTTCACGTACTTGTGTCTATTTTGTAAATCATTTATAAAACCTGCATGTATTCTCATCCCAAAATATTAGATTTTAAAAGTGGGACTATAACTCACTTTCACAGATTTTTACTTCATCGGGAAGTAAGACTTGGCCACTGGTTGATTCACGAACCTATAACAATATATACATATATATCAAAGTATGTTTAAAATATATTTACAACACTTTTAATATATTTTGATGTTTTAAGTTTATTAAGTCAGCTGTCCTCGTTAGTAACCTACAACTAGTTGTCCACAGTTAGATGTACAGAAATAAATCGATAAATATTATCTTGAATCAATCCACGACCCAGTGTATACGTATCTCATTATTGATCACAACTCAAACTATATATATTTTGGAATCAACCTCAACCCTGTATAGCTAACTCCAACATTCACATATAGAGTGTCTATGGTTGTTCCGAAATATATATAGATGTGTCGACATGATAGGTCGAAACATTGTATACGTGTATATGGTATCTCAAGATTACATAATATACAATACAAGTTGATTAAGTTATGGTTGGAATAGATTTGTTACCAATTTTCACGTAGCTAAAATGAGAAAAATTATCCAATCTTGTTTTACCCATAACTTCTTCATTTTAAATCCGTTTTGAGTGAATCAAATTGCTATGGTTTCATATTGAACTCTATTTTATGAATCTAAACAGAAAAAGTATAGGTTTATAGTCGGAAAAATAAGTTACAAGTCGTTTTTGTAAAGGTAGTCATTTCAGTCGAAAGAATGACGTCTAGATGACCATTTTAGAAAACATACTTCCACTTTGAGTTTAACCATAATTTTTGGATATAGTTTCATGTTCATAATTAAAATCATTTTCTCAGAATAACAACTTTTAAATCAAAGTTTATCATAGTTTTTAATTAACTAACCCAAAACAGCCCGCGGTGTTACTACGACGGCGTAAATCCGGTTTTACGGTGTTTTTCGTGTTTCCAGGTTTTAAATCATTAAGTTAGCATATCATATAGATATAGAACATGTGTTTAGTTGATTTTAAAAGTCAAGTTAGAAGGATTAACTTTTGTTTGCGAACAAGTTTAGAATTAACTAAACTATGTTCTAGTGATTACGAGTTTAAACCTTCGAATAAGATATTTTTATATATATGAATCGAATGATGTTATGAATATCATTACTACCTCAAGTTTAGTAGGTAAACCTACTGGAAGTGACAATAAATGATCTAGCTTCAAAGGATCTTGGATGGCTTGAAAGTTCTTGAAGTAGGATCATGACACAAAAACAAGTTCAAGTAAGATTTTTACTCGAATTAAGATAGTTTATAGTTATAGAAATTGAATCAAAGTTTGAATATGAATATTACCTTGAATAAGAAAGATAACCTACTGTATATAACAAAGGTTTCTTGATCTTAGATGATTACTTGGAATGGATTAGAAAGCTTGGAAGTAAATTAGTAAACTTGAAGGGATTTTTGAAGTGTTCTTGAAGTGTTCTTCCTATGATGATTATAGCTTGATTCTTGAAGTGATTTTTGATGAAGATGATGATTAACTACTGAAAAAATACGTTCATAATAGTGTGTGTGTGTGTGTTGAGAGAGAATTAGAAAGAGAATTGGAAGTGAAATGGAGTGAATGATGAGTGGTAATTTGTGAGTGGTGAGTGGGGTTAAAAGGAGTTCTAGTTAGTTGACTAGCTCATGGTAGAAGTTAAAATTGATTAGTCATACATGACATAATCAAGAGTGGAATCCCATGCTAGTTCCTATTGGTATATACCCATAGTAAGTACGTTTTGAAGCTGTGTATAATACGGGTAAGAATACGACTAGAATTCTTGATGAAAGAAAAGAATGGGAAAGTAACTGTAACCATTTTCGTTAAGTATGAGCGTTTTGATATATGTCTTCAAGTCTTCCAAAAGTATTTTAATACATCTAAATACACTACATGTATATACATTTTAACTGAGTCGTTAAGTCATCGTTAGTCATTACATGTAAGTGTTGTTTTGAAACCTTTAAGTTAACGATCTCAATTAATGTTGTTAACCCATTGTTTATTATATCTAATGAGATGTTAAATTATTATATTATCATGATATTATGATATATTAATGTATCTTAATATGATATATATACATTTAAATGTCGTTACAACGATAATCGTTACATATATGTCTCGTTTCGAAATCCTTAAGTTAGTAGTCTTGTTTATATGTATATAACTCATTGTTAATATACTTATGGAGATACTTACTTATCATAATCTCATGTTAACCATATGTATATCCATATATATATCGTCATGTCGTTTTTACAAGTTTTAACGTTCGTGAATCGCCGGTCAACTTGGGTGGTCAATTGTCTATATGAAACATATTTCAATTAATCAAGTCTTAACAAGTTTGATTGCTTAACATGTTGGAAACATTTAATCATGTAAATATCAATCTCAATTAATATATATAAACATGGAAAAGTTCGGGTCACTACACTTGAACTAGTTGAGGGGTTCATCTTGTACGATTTAGGGGACTGAATTTTGAAATGAATTAGATTATAGGACCTAGTTTGGTATTCTTCAATACACATTTCACATATGTATATATAATACCAAGATCCATAAGTCACGGAGAAATTTTCGAAAGATGTCAGACAGAATTTACTGTAATAGATATGCAAAGATATGAAATTGTCTATACACTATCTATGCAATGAATGCAGTAAGATGCGTTTAGACTTAAGATGATAAGCATGGTTTCCGACAAGATATGATAAGCAAAACTTTTTTACATGCAACTAAGGTCGAAGTACAGACTCACTAATGCATCCTAACGACTATCAGTTAGACACACTAATGCAGACCTGGTTCGCTAAGACCACCGCTCTGATACCAAATGAAATGCCCCGTCCTAATCCATCTGGACGAATACATTACATTTTGTTACATCGCGAGGTACTTGATCTCTATATGTTACATTTTACAAACATTGCATTCATTTTTAAAAGACAAACTTTCATTTCATCGAAAGTTGACGGCATGCATACCATTTCATAATACATCCAACTATAATTGACTTAATAATAATCTTGATGAACTCGACGACTTGAATGCAATCTTTTGAAATATGTCATGAATGACTCCAAGTAATATCTCTAAAATGAGAAAATGTACAGCGGAAGATTTCTTTCATACCTGAGAATAAACATGCTTTAAAGTGTCAACCAAAAGGTTGGTGAGTTCATAAGTTTATCGTAAACAATAAAATTCATTATTTTGATAGACCACAAGATTCAAATACAGTACACCTATATCGTGTACGAAACCATTTTTCATAATGCTTAGCAGAGTAGGTTCGTATCCTTTTCTCCCCCGTAGGTTGCCTCGCGATTTTTAAATAATCGTGCACATATCTCGTGCATAAAACTAATACACATAACCTGTGTATAAAAATTATTCTCTCGATACATAACATTCATTTCGATTTTATTGCTCAACATGGTAACCGACCTTAACATATAATGCGCATCAATAATATCCCCAAAACAGAACATCTCGTCTATATAATATATAAACTTCGAAGTACTAAACACCACGTCCACTAGCTCTTCCGTCTAGTGAACATTCTGGGTGGGGGTGTTAAACCTGGTAGCTACCTTTAGGATTCGCGTGAATTAGGGCCATACCCGTTTCTAATTCTTAGGTTACCAAGCAATAATAATCAGGGGAAAATATTCACAACAATTAGTGGCAATTATCACGTCCAACTAATTCAATAATAATCCACAGAACTTCTGTCTGCATAATAATTCATTCGAGGAATGTTTTGCTTGTGTCTATCTCGTCAAACATTTATAAAAGCATCTCAGTCCAAAAATATAGATTTCAAAGGCATTTAATAAAGCAGTTGTAAAACAGTTATAAAAACAGCGCATGTATTCTCAGTCCCAAAAATGTAAAGAGTAAAAGGGAGTAAATGAACTCACTTTACGATATTTTGAAGTAAAAATATGCATACGACGATATTGAACAATGCATGGTTGACCTCGAATTCACGAACCTATATCATTAATATATATTAAAACATATAATTGTAATCAAATAAAATTATATAATAATATTTGTAATATACTTGTTATATTAATAAATTATATGTTATATTAATAATTGAAATATATTTAGTTTATATATCTATACTTATCTTTATAACTTATAAACTTTGTAAAAGTAGTTAAAATCTTGCATTATATTTATTTTAATATCATAGTTTATATTATTTTCATAAGACAATCATAATTTTATTAATATCTAGTTTAATACCTTTAAATTCTAAGATTATCATATTAATATTAAAACTAAATAATAATAATAATAATAATAATAATAATAATAATAATAATAATAATAATAATAATAATAATAATAATAATACAAATAAAAATGATAACAATAATAATAATAATAATACTTAATAATAATAATAATAATAATTATGATAATAGAAATTATAATAATGATAATACTAATAATAATATTTATGATAATATTAATAATAATATTCATGATAATACTAATACTAATATTAATATTATATTAATAATGATAATAATAATTATATTAATAATGATAATAATACTAATAATAATAATAATAGTAATCATAATATAAATTATATAATAATATTATGTTATTAAATCATAATCATCATTAATTATCAAAGTGTTATAGTAAAAGATTGGATCAAAGTTATACCCTCGGTGTACACGATCAAGAGAACGATTAGCAGCAACAACGAAGACTCAAATGGTTATGATAATCTTATCGAACAATAGCAACAACATAATTGTTCATTTGTGGTTGGTAATCGAGCAGGAGCATCAGCGTAACCCGAATAGGAAACAGAATTAAGCCGAAAACAGCATTATTATTTTGTTGGTCTTGAGACTTATTACTTCAAACCAATATGGGCTTACACTGGATCGATATATAAAAAAATATGTTTTGATGTTGGGCTTTAGTTCATTAATGGGCTGATCAAAAACGGTAACGATGGAAGTAACAATAGCAAGTCGTCGTTTCTATCTCTCTTTTTCAAAGTAACCGACAACAACAACAAAAGTTGATGATGGTGTTCGGTGGTCTTTCAACAGAAAAAAAAGCAACGACTAACGAGTAGTTGCAAACAGTAACGAATAGTAACTCTTCGATTGGGCTGATGTTTTGTCGAGTAGAAACAGCATTAGAGCGAGAGCAGGTTAGCAGCAATTAATTCGATTATGGTTGTCTTGGTGGTGGTTTTGTTCGACTCTAAACCAGGACGAAAATAGTAGCAGCAGGTCTATAAGTGCTCGTGTAATATGATGCTCCTTACTTAGCAGCCTGCGAATTATGGTTGTTGTCCTATTGTACAGTTTTATGTTTCCTGTTATATATAATTGATGCCGTTCTAAATAAAAAGTTTTAACTGTAGTGTATAACAGATGGGCTAGTTGGTGGAGTTTGGTCATTGAAGTGGAAACGACTAAACAAGATATTGTGGGAAGACGTAACTTGGATGCTTTGAATGAGCTTAATGTTCTTGTAGCCCCTATTGTTCTCTCCGATGAAAATGATGGTAGGAAATGGACTACTAGCAGTAATGGTGTTTTTTCGGTTTGAGAAACTAGGAGTTTTATTGATTGCTTGCTTCTGCCGATTTCTAGTACCATCACAAGGTGGTGTAAAGTGCTTCCGAGAAAGGCTAACATTGATTTATGACGAACATCTCGAGATCGATTACCTATACGGTTAAATCTTTCTCAAAGGAGTGTATACATAAACAATATTGGGTGTCCTAGTTGTTCTTTTGGCACCGAACATATAAATCATATATTTTTCACATGTAGTGTTGCATCAGGGGTTTGGAGGTAATTAAGGGTTTGGACTGATGTTGATATGCCTATTTTCACAACTTGGCAAGAATGGTTATCTTGGTATGATGCGTGAAATGGAGATCATGTTTGTAAGACTCGCTAGTACATTATTGTTGCCGCTACGGTTTGATTGCTATGGAGGTATAGAAATTGCGTGGTGTTTTTTAAATCCAAGATGAAAAAGGGAAATTTATTTGACTAGATTAGTAGTTATTCTTTTTCAATGTTGGATACTAGATTTAAACATGTAATTATGTGGAACAATTGGCTTTTGAAGCCTTTATAACTTTATTTTTGTTTTTCCTCTAGTGTCTTAGCTAGTAGGATAATAAAATTTGGCGTTAAAAAAATTATTGTGTATTATCTCTGTTCATAAAAAGGAATAAAAAAGGAAAAAAGAAAAAAAACTGTAGTGTATTATATATTTATCTCTAAACTATAGAATGGGCTGTGGTCCATCAAAAGCTGCTTTTTATAATTTGTAATATACTACTTTTTTTTGGCAAAAAAAACAGTATATTAAAAACGATCAAAAAAAAACGATCAACAAAGAGCTGATCGAACAAAGAACGATACAGAGCTTGAATAAAGAAATTGACTACACTAAACATTGCAGGGACAAATTTATAAAGCACACTAATCATCTTCTTGATTACTAAGCGTCATTGATCAAAATCTTAGGATTAACATCCATAAGGGAATGCGATTGAGGATGACTTCTTTGAATTTACTCATTATTGAGGTGTGAATACATTGATGATGAGAATGAACGATAAGAGAGATGGTAATCTAAGATGATGCTTCCAATGATCGGTAAGAGCCGAGAGATTGCTTCCAAAGGACCTCCAGCCGAAAAGGAATAGAAATAATAGGAATGCTCATACAAACGGAGTTAGGGCAAATGAAACATACTCGAAAGAATTATGCACGTCAAAAAGGATGCGGCAAAAAAAGGTGGAAATACATATAACAACAATGCACAACATTAAGATATAGCATACAAAAAATAGTGCACCTGGACATATAATTTCAAATAGGCGTGCCAAAATCCAAGACATGTCTATAGCTACCCACAGAAAAATGCATAAAGCCCGTACCACTCATTATAGCTATACCTAATGGAATATTTATCTAGCTAAGGGCTAAGGGCCTTATACTCCTGTATAAGTCTACTCACGTAACTCACGAAATTAATCCAGCGCTACCTAAAACAGATATCTACCTATGGCCTAGAACCGCATGCAAGAACAAGCAGATCACATATAACTTAACTATAACAATAACTATATACTTGTGTATATATATATATATATATATATATATATATATATATATATATATATATATATATATATATATATATATATATATATATATATATATATATATATATATATATATAGTATAACATGAATACAACAAGGCTACATATCGCATAACACATATAAAATAAAGAATAAATAGGAAAAAAAGGCATAAGTAAAATAACCTGTAAAACTATTATATCAACGTAATCACAATACAGCCAAAATTAAGTACAAAGTATATGGAGAGAAATATAATTTACCAATAATATATATATATATATATATATATATATATATATATATATATATATATATATATATATATATATAATAGTAGGCTAGATATATACTACACATTAAAATTAAAATAGACCGGTAAACATAATGAAAATCTACAGACCTTATTCATATATACTCATTTAAAATAAACGTAACAATATATTAATATCTTACTCAATTATTTTAATCTTACTCCTCCACAGATTCCTACCAGAAGTCATATCCTCGGTTAAAAGAAGCTCTTTCATGTCAAGCTTCAGTCTATCCTCCAACCTACGTCTAGGTCTTCCGTTTCGCCTTACGCCGCCAACAGTGAGGGCCTTAACTCTCCTAACTGGAGCTGTAGGTGGTGCCTCAAAACATGCCCAAACCATTTAAGTCGTCCTTCCCTCAACTTGTAGGTGATGTTCTTAACTTCTAAGTTTTTCCTAAAAACACCATTTGGTATTATATCTTTCATGGTCTTACCACACATCCACCTAAGCATTCTCATTTCTACCACCTCCATCTTCCTTTCTTGGGCTTTCGTCATTGGCCAGCACTCAGATCCGTAAAACATAGTTGATCTTATTACCACCTTGAAGAATTTTCCATTCAATTTAAGGGGTACTTTCTTGTCGCACAAAACTCCTTCGCTGCTCTCCACTTCAACCATCCTACTCATATACGGTGAGTCACATCCTCCTCTATCCTTCCCGATTTGTAAAGCATCGAGCCTAAGTATCTAAAAGAATCGTGTGGTGGTAAGATCTGGTCCCAATTTAAATATTCACTATATCGTTGTGTTCTTCTTCGACCGTCTCAAATTCGCATTTAAGGTACTCCGATTTATGTTTGCTAATCTGTAGTCCATTCTGTTCTATGGAGGTCCTCCATTGCTCCATCCTTCTATTTAGCTCATCCCGGGACTCCAAAACTAATACAATATCATCAGCGAATATTAGGCACCATGGGATGCTCTCATGTATCATTTGGACAGCTCGTCCAGGATCAAGGAGAAAAGATATAGGCTAAGGGCAGATCCCTATCAGTAAACCTACTTCTACCGGGAAAAATTCAGTATTTCCCACTGTCGTTCGTACATGAGTCTTTGCATCCCAAATCAAATCGAATATCTGAAACTAAATTGAATATTTTATTTAACACATATAATTTTGTATATATACGTGGACCACAAATCAAATCCAAAATCGATTCAAAATCGAAAGTTTGAAATCAAATCCTACTTGTTGTCTTTGTTTTTATTTATTCTTTCCGTTTTTAGGTTCCAACGAATAGATCAAATTCGATTTTCACTTTTCAAAATTTGAATTTAGTTGTCGCTCGACATTCGCACTTGATTTGAAAAACCTCAAAACTGAAAAAACAATGAAATAAAAAATCAAACTGATGAATATGCCTTGCACTGCCGATCTTGTACATTTTGATGCCCTGTGCGAGTTAACTAAAAAAATGCCCTACTAAATTGCCTGAATAACACACTATTACTTAATGTTGACTCGGTACTTAATTGAACTTAATCTGCACACACACACACACACACACACACACACACACATATATATATATATATATATATATATATATATATATATATATATAATATAATATAATAGTTTTTAATGATAGGCCTTATAGCCATCATTAATGTGCTTAAACATCTTCTATCTTCTGTATCTTACTAAATCAGTAAGCTATCTCCACGTAGCGCCTCCATATTTATCCTCAGCAAATTCTTTTTTCTCATAATTTTAAATTAAAAAAATTCTTAATTTTCTACATCTGACTAACTGCATCTCCCGTTTCATCCTCTCCAATACTTCATTTTAGGGGTTTTCAAATGCTGCCTAATTAGGGTTTCTAATTCATTCATCAGTTTATTGAGCAACTCAACAAAATCACACACATATTCACGCGAATTACTCAGATTCATCTATTCATCTATTCAACGTCATCTAATAGAGATATATGGATCCGATTTCTATCTTTTTCTCACAGCTATACCCGTCACCATTAACGGTATGAGTCAAGTGTTTTCTGTTTTTACACAATCAGTCGATTTCTTCTTCTTTTAGTGTTTATTAGTTTGAATTTATCGATTGTGAATCAGAGAATCAATCGTGGATAGAAACTCGGAAGATTAAAGCGGTTAAACGACAACATGACTTTCTCCTTCACCCACCAGCAAGTTACTCAAGTGAACCAGAGAATTAATCTTTAATCAAGTATGTAATTTCGCAATAATCTTTATTTTTCTTTTGAAATTGTTGGTTAAACTGTAATCAACACATTCCTGTATATGTTCTGATGTAAAATTTTGCTTTTGATTTTTCTCATTCTGTGATTGGACTTCTAGGGTTCATTACTAAGTATAATACCCTTTCGCCTTAGGGTTCATGAGTTAATTTTAACTTTTAAATTAATCAGTGTATTTTTAAAAACTGATTATTCCCATGAATCTGTATAAATGGCTGTTGAAAAAATTGAAAATTAGTTAGCATCGAGATCTTGGTTTTAAACATCTAAATACTTCGATGGCCTCAAAGAGTATGAAAATTGGACTTCCTTTTTATTACTTTTGAAAGTAACTATATTGGAATTACGAGTATGATGGTTATTGCGTTTTAAGATTTGAATATCATTTGGTTGCGTAATAAAACAGATGGTGATGATGAGGTATTGGTTCTAAATTGCACAACAAAAAATTTTGAACATATTTTGTTTATGTTTGATTAGAATTCTGAAACTTTGTCTGCTAATTATAGTGAAATAGTTATTGATTGATCGTTTTTCGTTGAAGTACAAAAGAACATTGCAGTCGTTTAATAATATCATTTGTGACTTTTAGGTGTTGAAGATCAAAGCTCCGGAAATCAATCTACATATAGAAAGTTTCATGGAATTTTTGGGAAAGGTGGTGGAAGGGTCTTCAAGAACAATGATGTATGCGAACAGAAAGTGGCGATAGGTGCGACGATAGGCCTATAAGCGACAAGGCTTCAAGTGGCGATAGGTGCGGCGAGAGGCTTAGCTTTCCTTGATGACACTAACGACCAACTTATATATTGCGATTTTATGGCTTCTAACATCCTTCTTTGAGGTAAAATAGAAAATATTTTAAATGGTAAAGTACATATTTTTTTGCTTACAATATGACAAGTGATAACATGCTCAAATTAGTTGCATGATGATTCAGGAATTCAATGCAGTGATCTCGGATTTTGATTTAGCTAAGGCGTGCCCAACTGGTGATAGGGCTCAAGCCTCAACGCGAGTAACAAGTACCCATGGGTATGCGACACTTGAATACCTTGCTACATGTTTGTAATCTTATAATACAAGACCTTCTTTAATGAAGAAAACTGAGTGGGTCAGTCAGTTTGGGTAAAAATTTAAATGGAGTTACAATCAGTCAATCGTTTAGGTCATAACGGGTCAGCTTAAGTTTACCCAAAACACTTTTACCAAACTGTTTTACACCTAATCAGTGTATCAAATTTGATGACAAAAATAATCTATCAATTGATCCGATTGTGCCAAATTGTGACAAACCCGATTAATCCAGTTCTACTCGCAGAGGGAAATGGCACTGATGTCGGAGTCCTAGGGGGCAAGTAACGAATCTGCATCAGATTCATGGGCCTGGAGATTGTCTTCAAATGGTAAATTTACGACTCAAAAAATTAACTTACAAATTGTTGATAAGTATATGTTGGTCCCTGCGGGTTGTGCTGGAACTTTTAAGAACCATTTGGTACCCAAAAAATGAGATTAATATTTGGCAAGCTAGAATAGGTCGTATGCCAGCTCGGGTCGAGTTGGATAAACGTGGAATAGTATTTTACAAATGATCCAAAGCAGTTTCTAACTTATATTTTGTCACTTTTAGATTGGTAAATCAATGGAATACAAGTATCGGAGCTTGATCTTTTCACAAATGATGTCTTTTACTCTGAAATAGTATAGCATTTGATTTGATATGACTTCTTTGAACCAATAACTTCTTCCTATGGTTCCACTCTTTTGGTAAGATGACACTGTTTAAACTAATTGTATAGTTTATTGAGATGTGCGTTATGACTAAACTTTATGGGACATGTATTGACATAAAGTTACAGGAACATTCACTATAAAACATATATTTTTCCCTAATGTTGTAAAATTTTTAGGTTTCTACCATTAAAGTAGCATGTATTGCAGCATGATTTGAATCTTATAGATGTTTTGCTATCCTACTGTGCTTACTACTTCTTAATCAGTGATATATCATTTGCAGTAGAATTGTATCTTATAGATGTTTTGTAGGCACATTCAAGTATGTTCTCATTTGGAGCTACAGTGGTCGAGATAATACAGTGCAGTAAAAATAAAAAAGTTGGCTGGTCATTGGTTTATCAATGTTTATGAGTTTTATTAATTTAAATTACTTTAATTCTCTTACACTTATGTATATTAATGATTCGGGATTTTTTTGTGCTTCGTATTTAATGAATCATTTTGCAAATACGGTTCTTATTATCCGCCTGAATCAATTTAAAGGACCAATTTTTTTACAGGTTTGTAATTAATTCTCTTATCTTACGTCTTGCGATAATACTTAGTCTTAAATACTTATTTCATTAGATTACTTGTCAAATTGTATATCACTATTTTGATCTGGATATAGAGATTTATATTTATAATGTTTATGTAGACTAACAAATTTCCTTATATTTGAATTGCAAATGCCTGTTTGAGTTGTTTACTATATGATATTTGAGGAAGAACATTACAATGAACTTAGGGCTGTTTACTTTTTTTCTTATTAAGTCTTGAATGGATATAGATAGCAGTATGGATATAGATGGCAGTATAAAATAATCAATGAAATAATAATGTTGTTTATTTTTACACCGAACAAACCGGCTGAATGTTAAAAATGTCTATTTTACCCTGCAATTATTTTCAAAATTAGATTAAGTTTAATACTCTAATTATTTTTAATACCAACTATTTACTACTACTGTGAATTATAAATGACAATATCACCGATTAGCACCGATACATAATTTTAATAAATATCAATTCTTTTGGAACAAACTATACCAATTCTTACGCCAATTCATTTCTTAAATCAACAACCTAATTCTCTTTACTCTTTATATTCACTATCTTGATTCATTTCCACCTTAACCAAATCATTACATTCCATTCCGAAAAAAAATCAGTTCAACCCCTATCCTTGATTCATTGAAAAAACATCAATTATCCCTATATATATATATATATATATATATATATATATATATATATATATATATATATATATATATATATATATATATATATATCCATTGCCGCCAGAGGATCTTTCTCTTCTTTCATACAATTAGTGATTTTTTGTGTATAATTTGTGCTGATTTGAATTATGAAAACCTAGGGCAAATAGAGATTTAGAAATGATATAAGGATTTGTGTTGTTGTTACCCATGACTTTAGGATAAAGTTCATGGCTACGAAATCAGTTGAAATATAGAAGAAAAGATTATGATATTAGTTTTTGAGGATTAATAGAGGGGGATATGTAAAGTAAAGAAATAATAGAAGAGAGATGAAGAGGGTAGTATTGAGAAAAAAACAGTCCATATGGGGACAACTGCTATTTTTCATCTAACCGAATAATGCGTTCACTCATCCATTTCATTAATATAAGTCAAAAAGTAAACAGCATTTAGGGTGACCGAATAATTCATTTATTCACCACAGCCCATTAATTCAAAAGTAAACAGGTACATGCAAGATGTATTTATGGGCGCTGTTGTTGCTGCTATTGGAAATTGGGTTGGAGTTTCTCATGTTTATGCATATACAATATGGGCTTTATGCATATACAATATGGGTCTTAATGGCCTTGTCATGTTTGGTCCTGAGGTTTTGGTTAAATATAGTAATATGGATTGTGTAGTTAGGTTGATTAATGGATTGTATATTTGAGTTACTTATGTAATGCTTTCAGATTTTGGTTACATAAGTAACTCAAATATTCACCTTAGTTGGGTTGATTTTGGATAATACTCTTTACAGGTTTGACTTTTTTGTAGGCAATGTTTCTTTTTTATGATGTCTTGAATATTGAGTACGCATTAGCTTAGGATACTTGGGATGGTATGTATTCACTTATGTTAGTGATTAACATGTCTTCACATTATACTCGACTTTTTTTTAGTCAATCATTTGACTTTGTGGTGGCTCAAATTATTGGTTAGGGTCACATTGGAATTGTGTATTTCATGTAAAACGTATGTCAAACGAAGTATTTTTTATTAATAATTACATATGTTTCTCCATCTATTAAAATACCATCCAACGGACTGGCTAATAACCGTTCCAAGATATGCACCTTATAATTTATAAAACATCATTTCAGTTTCAATGTTGTAATATGTAAAGTCTAAATGGTTGTCCCTTTTGACCCTTTGACCCATTTGGCCTAATTTTTTGTTAAATTGGAAAACTATCACATAGGACACGACCATTAACATGTAGAAAACTGCAACAATAGGTCTATTACAGTCTAACCTACACATCATGTACTAAATTTTTCTTGGTACCGTCCCCATTTCCACACAAAAAAAATTCAGTTATGTTCAATAATGATGAGTTTTGTCATTATAAATCTATCATACAAGTAATTGATATCAATACTAACGTTTTCGAATGCTACTTTTTAGAGTTGTCGTGCAACGCACATGCTCTTAAATATAGAGCCATTGTAATATGCGGTATGGTTTACGATCCACAGGTTACAACGCACGGGCTCTTAAACAATTATCATGTCCCATGTATTTTCATGAATCTATGTGTTATGACTAAAACAAAGTTTAAGTTATCAAACTCTTAATGGTGTGTTTTGTGTAAAAAAAATACTTAACGAATTCATCCACAAAAATAATTGTGATACTGTCAGTATAATATCGTTAATTGATATATCACTTAAAGATTCAATTATGTTTTTGACTACATTTAGGTAATTTTGTCTAATATGTTTATCTATCTATATTATAGTTTAATTTAGTTTTCTTGAATTAGAAAGATTACAAGTTCATAAGTTAACTATACTCTTGAAAGCTCACATATTTTCTATTTATGATCACGTTTTGTTACCCCCGTGATGTACTATTTTTTACCACATATGAATAAATATGAGTGGATAAAATTTTTGTATACACGAAAGAGCTAAAATTTTAAAGGTGACTTAATACTTTAAATTATATTCATGTTTTAGTGACATGGAACAAGTATATGATGACTTTTTACCTAGAAATAATTCATTGTTACATTGTAATTTTATTTATTAACAACGTTTACATCATTAATCAGTATCAATATTAAGTTTTTCACATAATACTTTGTTTATTTGATGCACAACAACAGTACTTGTGACATTGTCCGTATAATATCGTTAATTCATATACAATTTTTAAATTCAATATATTGTTTGCGGATGAGTACCCGTGCAACGCACGGGCTCATAAATCTAGTATTGTATAAATCGGTTACAAATTGATTTTATAGAGGCGCTTATCGAATCGTAAAAAACTTTAATACACGTTAATGAAAACTTTAAAAGGTGCCCATTAGAAAAATTAGAGAAAATGAATCTACTATATTAACAAACTAATATGAACCTAGTTTAGTTGTCATGTGAAATTTGAACATTATTATTACCGACATATACGTATTAAACACTAATGTATAGGCTCATAAAGACATAAAATTAAAAAATTGATACTTTTCGTAATCAGATTTCATGCTAGAACTAAACAATAGTTATAACTGTATTTAGGTGCGAGTATGCGTCATTTGCACTAGACTATATGAAAAGGCATAGAAGTTAAGGGGTTATAATCAAATAATTATAGTCGGATATTGAAGAGTACCCAAACTATTCTTGCTCATCAAGCTAAAGAAAATATTATCATTAATATATCTTAAATGCAATTATAAAAATATAAAATGTACATATTATTATAAAACTCTACTTGGTATAAAAAGATACGAGAATTTGTTGTCGTTTACAAATAAATCATTCGGAAAGAAAGAAATAAATGAAAGATAGAGTTAAAAGTGTAACTTTAAATAAAATAAAAGGTCTATTTTGAAAAAATAAAAGTCTAAATGTGTATATTCAACTAGAATAAGAGGTTATTTTTAGAAATAGAAACCTAATACTTGTGTTATCTTGTCGTCTTCTTCAATATCAAAAAAAAAAAAAAAAAAAAAAAAAAGAAAAAAAAAAGACCAGATCCTACCATAAAAAAGTTTTTTAGCTTCTTAATCTGAACTTCCTTTTTGAATCCACCATAAAACAGACCGTAGATATTTCAAATCTTGATTTAAAACACCTATATATTTTGAACGATCGATGCCCGATTGATGCCCCATATCCGTTGATGCCTAGTGCGGGCGCACGACCTGCCTACCCCTAGATCTGGCTCTGAATCCTTGTTGAAGATGATAGATTTGGAAACAAGTAGAAAAATATATTGTTACTCTCACATATTTTGCACATAGCTAGATTTGTTGTGCTTTTAACGAAAATCAAAAGTAGAGACAATAGACGAACACTTCTAGTATGTTAGGGATATTTTTTGTAAAATAAGAATCTTAGTCTAATTTCGTTGAAGTACATAAACCATCTACTGTATATAAATTGCTCTAATAATGATTAATGATAAATACCTAGTAATAAATTAATAAATACGGAGTACTAATAAAAACTGATACTATAGCTACACAAAATTTCATGGCAACATCTTTGATGAGTGAGTTGACTTTCTCACTTCATAAATTTCATGTCTTTACGAGTCCATTAATATAAAAATAAAACGTATGAAAATTAATTTGTCAAATATAAAAAGAATCCTTAATCCATACAACTCTAATTAACGATCATATTACCGACCACGAGTGATTGCTACATGTACCTAGTTTATAAAATGCTATCACAACTCATTATCAGAAAACAACTGGAGTAAGTTATAACATTTTCATACTTCTTTCTCAGCTTTCAAATTCAAATAAATACTAAAAATTGCGTCAATGGAAGCTGCATTAGTCCCAGGAGCAATGTCAGTTCCAAATCCTCTAGATAAAGGGATCACCACAAAGCTTGTGGTAGCTAACACCTTATTTATTTTCCTACTTATATTTCATTTCATTTTATTTCATATTTTTTGGTGTTAGTGTGTTGAAAAAGTTCGAAATTTTGAAGGATTGTTGATTATAAATAATGTAAATTGCAGGGGAAGAAAACTGCGATGTTTGTTTGTTGGCTTCTTGGAATTGGGTGCTTATTTCCTTGGAACAGTATGTTGACAATTGAAGACTACTATGTTAATTTGTTTCGGGTAATTTTTTGAACTAATTATTTCTTGGATTTGCTAAACGTAACTACGTTTAAGCTTATCATTTTTTAAGTTTACAAACTTTGTTGAATTAATTACAGAGTATAAATATTCTTTTTTATATCAACTTTCTTTATATAATTTTAGTATTAATATTATTCATGACATGATTGAGTTATAAATATGATATTAAATTATATTTGATATGATTAAGCTTAGCCCATGGGCTACTTTTATCATTTTCCTTATTTCTTTGTTGTGGGTTGGATGTAAATATTAGAGATGGGTTATGTCTGTGTTAATAATTTGTTATGTTCAATTTTCTATCTGTATAGTAAGTTCAATATTAAAACTTAAAAAGAAAAAAGTGTCATAACTGGTTGGGATCCAAATATTGTGAGTTTCATTGGAGACGGCTTTGTGATTGTTGGTAAAATGAAAGATAATAATGTCAAGGCTGTTAAGTTTAAGGAAGGTTATGTTGTTGGAAGACCCAAACAAAAATTGATCTATCGACCAATTGGAAAGAAATCAGCTGATATGAATAAAAAAGTAAGTACTAGTGAACCTTCAATGCCTATTGTAAAAGATAATGTCTTTGGTGTACTGCATGATTTAGAAGATGACAACAATCTGGAGGACCATGGAAAAGCGAGTATAATAGGTGATGATAATCTTGTTGATGACATAAGTGATGTTGAGTGTAATGATGATGAAACATCTAGATTCATGGAACAAACGGTTGAGGGGGCAAGCACTCCCGGTTTACGTGTTTTCGATGTTTAGCTTTTCAACATGGAATATTCGGGGTTTGAACCAATCCCCGAAACAGAAAGAGGTTCAAGGTATTGTTGCTGAAAATAATCTATGCATGTGTGCAGTGCTGGAGTCTCATGTAGGGATTCAGATGCTTAGTAATATATGTAGTCGTGTTTTTCATAATTGGCAATGGCTGTCTAATCAGTCGTTATGTAATGGAGGCACTAGGATCATTCTTGGTTGGGATCCAAATATTGTGAGTTTCATTCTTATCTCGATGACTGATCAGGTGGTTCACGGGTTGGTGCGCATGTTATCGACACGAAAACAATTCTTTATATCGATTGTATATGCTCATAATTACTACATTACTCGTCGTGAATTGTGGATGAATCTTGACATGCATAAAAATATTGTGGGTGAGTATCCCTGGGTATTAATGGGTGATTTTAACGTGTCTCTAGATCTTCATGAATCAACCACAGGTGGTTCTCGGGTTACTATTGCTATGCGCGAATTTCGTGAGTGTGTAGACATGATTCAGGTTACGGATCTTAATCATACAGGTTTCGAGTTTACTTGGAATCAACGTCCTCAAACTTCCGATGGTGTTTTGAAGAAGATTGATAGAGTGCTAGTGAATGATGCATTCTTGAATGAATATGGTACCGCCTATGCTATCTTTCAACCATATCGTATCTCCGATCATTGTCCGGCAATTCTTAAGATCCCTTCAAATATAGTGAAGCGCCACAAGTCGTTTAAATTCTGTAATTTTATTGCTTATAAGGAGGGTTTTACTGATATCGTTTCGAAAGGCTGGAAGTGTGTTATAGTTGGTCATCGAATGTTTCAAGTTGTCAAGAAACTTCGCTCACTTAAGAAGCCTCTGCGTAAATTGCTACGAGAGAATGGTCACTTACATAAAAAAGTTCAAAGTCTAAAATTAGAACTTGATGAAATTCAAGCTGCTCTAGATCGAAATCCGCATTCTGTCGATCTCAGAGAAGAGGAAGGTTGTATATTACGTGCTTACACGGCTGCTATCCTTGATGAGGAGCGATTCCTAAAACAAAAAGCCAAAACTGAATGGTTGAAGGTTGGAGATTGCAACTCGCGATACTTCCATAAAGTCGTCAAGGGTAAAGCTAACAGAAATCGCATCTCGGCTATCATTGATTCTCAAAATAACGTGCTAGAAGGGAATGATATTCCGGAGGTGTTTCTAAATTATTACAAGGAATTTATTGGCACTAGTTCCCCAGTCTCGGCAATTGCTAATCCAGAGGGGTTGTTTACAAGGAAAATAAGTTCGAATAAAGCTTTGGATATGATCAGACCGATCTCAAATAATGAGGTAAAAAAAGCTATGTTTAATATTGGCAATAATAAATCGCCTGGCCCCGATGGTTATACTGCTGAGTTCTTCAAGTCTACCTGGGATATTGTGGGCGACGAGATTACGGTAGCGATTCAAGAATTTTTCAAGAATGGCCAATTATTGAATGAACTGAACCATACTGTCATTTCATTGATTCCTAAAGTTCAATCCCCGAGTCATGTTACCGACTACCGGCCGATTGCGTGTTGTAATGTCCTCTATAAATGTATTAGCAAAATCATTACGAATCGTATAAAAGACAGTTTGGAGGATATTGTAAGTATAAATCAATCAGCTTTTATCCCGGGCCGTCTTATATCTGATAATGTCTTACTTACTCAGGAGCTAATGAAGAATTATCACTTGTCGAAAGGAATTCCTAGGTGTGCCTTTAAAGTTGATATTCAGAAGGCGTATGATACAGTGGATTGGGATTTTTTGGAATGTATTTTATTCAGGTTTGGATTCCATAGGATGATGGTCAAGTGGATTATGAAGTGTGTTTCATCTGTATCGTATTCTATTAATATTAATGGGGAGCTTCACGGATACTTCAAAGGTAAACGTGGTCTCCGTCAGGGTGATCCACTGTCCCCATACCTGTTTACATTGGTGATGGAGGTGTTATCTCTTATGCTTGTTCGTAATTCGCTAACAATGAAAGGATTTAGATTTCACCCAAAATGTGAAGAGCAAAAGATTATTAACTTGTGTTTTGCAGATGATCTCTTTTTGTTCTCATATGCAGATGCTAACTCTGTCTCAGTTATTAGCGAGGCTTTGGAGGAATTTAAACAGGTGTCTGGGTTGGTTCCAAGTCTTCCGAAAAGCACGGTTTTCTTTGCTAATGTTACTCAAGCGGTTCAGAACCAGATTCTTACTTTGCTGCCTTTCGATGTTGGATCTCTTCCGGCAAAATACCTGGGTGTTCCTCTGGTCTCTACACGCTTGTATTATCAGGATTGCAAAGTTCTTGTGGATCGTGTCAGGATTAAAATTGGTGACTGGAAGAATAAGTTCTTGTCCTTTGCTGGGCGAGTTCAATTAATTACTTCTGTGATCTCTTCTATGCAGAGTTATTGGCAGTCCGTCTTCATTCTCCCTTGTGCTATTATTAAAGAAATAGAAGGTTTAATGCGGGGATTTTTATGGTGTCAAGGTGCTATGAAAAAAGGTAAAGCGAAAGTTAAATGGGATGATGTTTGTCTTCCGAAAGATGAAGGCGGTTTGGGGATCAAGAGATTGAAATATTGGAATTCTACGCTAATGATTAAGCATATTTGGAGAATTCTTACTCATAAAGAGTCTCTTTGGGTGCGTTGGATCCATTCTTATAGGCTTCGTGGTCGAAACTTTTGGGATATTCAAATCCCTCAGGATTCGAGCTGGAGTTGGCGCAAGTTACTCTCCATTCGTGAGAATATTCATGACCGGTTTATTCACAAGATCGAAGATGGTAGCATCACATCTGTCTGGTTCGATATTTGGTCTGATTTTGGACCTTTAATTTCTGTCATTTCTCGTCGTGATCTGTTCCATGCAGGTTTGCGAAGTGACTTATGTGTGCGCGATTTTCGGGGTCAAAATGGGTGGAGGTGGCCAAATGGTTGGTTAGTGAGGTTCCCTATCTTGGCAGCCATTCCTTATTCTCCTAGCTCTAATTGCCCAGATATTGTTCAATGGAGGGATAATGATGGTTCTCTTCGTGATTTTTCGGTTAATGTAGTATGGGAATCGATAAGACCTCATTCAGTTTTGGCGGATTGGTTCTCGATTGTTTGGCATGCATTCTGCATTCCAAAACATGCTTTTATTCTATGGTTATTGATGGGTCAACGATTGAAGACTCAGGATCGACTGAAGCATTGGGAGACTCATGGTACAGATCCTATTTTGTGTCCTCTATGCAAGCAGGTACCCGACACTCATGACCATTTATTTTTCTCTTGTGTGTACTCATATGTTGTTTGGGATTTGGTAAAAAGACACATTGATCTTCCATTTATGTGTAATGGCTGGAAGGATATTTCGGGTTTAATTGGTCCGTTTTCATCTCGTCGTCAGGCAAGATTTGTGATTACTAAGTTGTTGTTTGCAAGCTCCGTTTACTTTGTTTGGCAAGAACGAAATGCTAGATTATTCAACAAGCGACCACGGACGAGTGAGCAACTATATCATATCATTGTCTCTACAGTGCGCTTGAAATTAATGTCGCTAAAGTGGAAAAGGACGGCCTATGTGCTTCGAATGAAAGAAAATTGGAAAATTCCGTAATTTTTCCTTTGTTGTTTTTCGAGCTGATGATGCTCTTGGTGCGTTAGTTGTAATTTTGTTCAACTTTGTTGGATGTTCGAGGGGCTATAGGGCATGTCCTATAGTCGTTGTGCTCTTTTGTTCATATTTATTTTAATAAATTTCACCGGGTGAAAACCCTTTTACCCAAAAAAAAAGTGTCATAACTTTTGACTAATTAGAGAAAAATGTTGACTTGATAATAAAACTAAAATGGTTGGTCTTTTGTGGTGATGAATGGACTGTATGATTTAGATTCCATGAAAAGTTTATATTGTTTCATTATACTGTAGTTTTTGGCTATCATATTATGCTAGCCGTTATAATTCAGTAGGCTTATAACTACCTTTAGTGGTTTAATTCTTGATGTTATAATTCAGTAGGCTTATAACTACCTTTAGTGGTTTGATTCTTGATTAAGAATGCTAATAATGAATTGTAAGAACAAAGATGATAATGGAGAGAAAGAAAGAAACACTTTGTAAGTGTGAGAAAATGGTGCAAGTTTAATGCTTGCATTCATGGCTATTTATAGCAAAAATATCACAAGTTTAGGTAATACAATAATATTACTTTTGTGTATCAATAATTGACTATCCATTTATATATATATTTATATATTATAACACTCCCCCTTGGATAACAATTTTGTTTGTTGAAGATCAACTGTAAGTTACTGCCTCGTTAAAAACCTTGCTAAAGAAAATCCAGTGGGAAAAAAAACTTTAGCTAAGGGAAAAAGAGTGCAGCATGGAGTTGACTCCCCCTCAAGTAGACATCGCTTCAGTTGTTACATCTTTTGAACATGTCTCATACCAATGTTATGAACGTGTGTTCTGAAAATAGCAGTTGGAAGTGCTTTCGTGAAAAGATCAGCAGAGTTTTTGCTGGATTGAACATATCTCATTTCAATCTCGTTGTCCTTAATGAGATTTTGAGTGTATGAGAAGAATCTAGGAGGTATGTGTTTGGTTCGGTCACTTTTGATATACCCTTCTTTCATCTGTGATATGCAAGCTGCATTATCTTCATAGATAATTGTTGGACTTTTATCGCGTTCTAGTCCACAAGAATCAGTAATGATTTGTGTCATTGATCTCAACCAAAAACATTCCCGAGTAGCTTCATGTAATGCAATCACTTCGGCATGATTTGATGATGTAGCAACAAGTGTTTGTTTTTGAGAACGCCATGATATTGCAGTACCTCCATTTAGGAATACATATCCAGTTTGAGATTTAGCTTTATGTGGATCAGATAAATAACCTGCATCAGCATAACCAACCAAATCTTGTTTTGATTCGTTAGAATAAAATAATCCTAAATCAGTAGTTCCTCGAAGGTATCGAAATATGTGTTTGATCCCATTTCAGTGTCTTTTGGTAGGAGCAGAGCTGAACCTTGCCAACAAATTAACTGCAAAAGAAATGTCAAGTCTTGTACAATTTGTAAGATACATAAGAGCTCCAATTGCACTAAGATATGGTACTTCTGGTCCAAGAATATCTTCATGATCTTCACATGGACGAAATGGATCAGTTTCAACATTGAGTGATCTAACAACCATAGGAGTACTTAATGGTTTTGCCTTGTCCATATTGAAACGTTTCAGAATCTTTTCAGTATATGTTGTTTGATGTATAAGTAAACCATTAGGCATATGCTCAATTTGTAAACCAAGGCAATACTTGGTTTTTCCGAGATCTTTCATTTCAAATTCTTTCTTTAGAAGTTGAATGGCTTCATGGATCTCTTTATTTGTACCTATGATGTTAAGATCATCAACATAAACAGCTATGATCACATATCCGGATGTTGTTTTCGTAATGAAAACACAAGGACAAGTAAGGTTATTTGTATACCCTTTGCTTATCAAGTAATCACTTAATCGGTTATACCACATACGTCCCGATTATTTTAACCCATATAAAGATCTTTGTAATTTAATTGAATACATTTCTTTGGGTTTTGCATTTGATGCTTCTGGTACCTTAAATCCTTCAGGTATCTTCATATATATATCACTATCAAGTGATCCATATAGATAAGCAGTCACAACATCCATGAGATGCATTTCTAAATTTTTAGAAACTGCCAGGCTGATTAAGTATCTAAAAGTAATTGCATCCATAACAAGGGAATAAGTTTCTTCATAATCAATTCCCGATCTTTGAGAAAAACCTTGAGCTACAAGTCTAGCTTTATACCTTGTAACTTCATTTTTCTCATTTCTTTTTCGGACAAAAATCCATCTGTATCCTACAGGTATCACATCTTTAGGAGTGAGAATGATGGATCCGAAAACTTTTCTTTTATTGAGTGATTCTAATTCAGCTCGTATTGCTTCTTTCCATTGAGCCCAATCATGTCTATTTTGACATTCAACCATAGATGTTGGTTCTGGATTATCATCATTATTCACGATGTCATATGCAACATTAAATGAAAATTTCTCATCAAGATTTTTCATTTCATTTCGGTTCCATAATATTTTTGAATGTGCATAATTGATTGCAATTTCTGTATTGACATCATCAATCTCCTCTGCAGTAGGAGTACTGATTTGTGGTTCTTCTTGAACACTTTCTTTTACCTTATTATCAGCTGATTTTCTTTTTCGAGGATTTTTATCTTTGGAACCAACTGGTCTCCCACGTTTCAGACGTGGCATAGATTCTTGAGTGACTACATTATCAGTTTTCCGATTTGGAATCTCAACTCGAGCTGGAGTATTAACTGCTGGTATATATGATTTAGTCACCCTTTTTGTATCTGTGAATGCATCAGGCAATTGATTTGCAAGTTCTTGTATATGCATTATCTTTTGAACTTCTATCTCGCATTCTTTTGTGCGAGGATCAAGATACTTTAATTGAGGTTCACACCATGAAACATCATTTTCTTTATTTTTTATTTCTCCCCCTAATCTAGGAAATAATGTTTCATTAAAATGACAATCAGCAAAACGTGCTGTAAAAACATCACCTGTCATAGGTTCAATATACCTTATGATTGAAGATGTTTCATATCCAACATATATTCCCAACCTCCTTTGAGGACCCATTTTTGTACGTTGTGGTGGCGCAATTGGAACATATACTGCACAACCAAATGTTCTAAGGTGGGAAATATTTGGCTCTTGACCAAAAGCAAGTTGTAGGGGGGAATATTTATGACTTGCACTTGGTCTGATGCGAATCAATGCAGCAGCATGTAAAATTGCATGACCCCATATAGATACAGGGAGTTTTGTTCTCATTATCAATGGTCTAGCGATTAACTGTAAACGTTTAATCAGTGACTCGGCTAAACCATTTTGTGTATGCACAATGGCAACAGAATGTTCAACAACAATTCCTATAGACATGCAATAGTTATTAAATGCTTGAGATGTAAACTCACCAGCATTATCAAGTCTCACCTTTTTAATGATGTAATCAGGAAAATGTGCTCTCAATTTAATAATTTCGGCAAGAAATTTTGCAAATGCCACATTACGGCTTGATAACAGAAAAACATGAGACCATCTACTAGATGCGTCAATTAGGACCATGAAATATCTAAATGGTCCACATGGTGGATGAATTGGTCCACAAATATCACCTTGAATTCTTTCAAGAAACATTGGTGATTCTTTCTCAACCTTAAGTGGTGAGGGTCTAGTTATCAATTTTCCAAGAGAGCAAGATATACATGGAACCATTGTATCATGAAGGATTTTTCTATCCTTCAGTGGATGTCCATGTGTACATTCAATAATTCTTTTCATCATTGTTGATCCTGGATGGCCCAATCTGTTATGCCATAAATTAAATACACCAGGATCAATATACTTTTCTTTAATCACCATATGTGCTTCTGGTACATTTATATGTGTATAATGTAATCCAGAATTAAGTCTTGGCAGTTTTTCAATAACGTGATTCTTGTTAGTGATACTTAAATATTTCTCATTTTCTGCCGTTACTGACTGATAATCATATCCATTAAGGTATATGTCAGAAAAACTCAATAAATTTCTGCTTGACTTAGGAGAGAATAAGGCATTATTAATTAAAAATGTTGTACCGTTTGGTAATATGAATTTTGCATTTCCTATCCATTCTATCAAGTTAGCAGCACCTGATATTGTATGTATAGTTCCTTTCGTTGGTTTCAAATCAATGAAATATTTTTCAGATTTAAGTATAGTGTGTGTAGTACCACTATCTGCTATACAGATATCTCCACTACTTGATTGATGTTGTGTTCCAGCAGAATTCATATTAAACTTCATATATAAGAAACAAACAGTAAGTATATAAATGTTACACAAAATGTTTATTACACACAAATAGATAAAACTGAAACATTTGACATACATAGAATTGAAACATCAAACATAGAACTGGAACATTTGATAAAACATATAGAACTGAAACATTTGAGAAAACATGATGACAAAGGTTAAATCGTTTTATTTATAAAAGAAACATATTAATTTAATTCAAGAAATCTTCATATAAATCAGATGGTTGCTCAGTGACTGTTGGATCAATATTATCCACAAAATTTACTTCATTTTCTTTACCTTTCAGCGAATCCTGATACATCTTAACAAGATGTTTAGATGTTAGGCAAGTATTAGCCCAGTGGCCCATTCTACCACATCTGTAACAAGATTCTTCAGAATTTTTAGAAGAATTTTCTTCAACATCTTGTTTAGTGGGCTTGTTTTGTGGTTGATATTTATATTTTCGTGGATTATTATTTCTTTGACCACCACGGCCACTTCCACGCCCATTCCCATTACCATAAGGATGGTTTCTACCATAGTTATGGCTTTTGGCATGATGATGGCGATGGTTATTATAACCACGACTTTGCCCGCGTCCTTGTCCCTGTTTATAATTATTTGCAGTATTTGCTTCAGGGATTGCAAGTGTACCAGTAGGACGGGATTGCTGATTTTTCATTAATAGCTCATCATTTTGCTCTGCAACCAAGAGATATGAATTAAGTTCAGGATATGTGTTGAACTTTAGCATTCTCAAATTTCTTTGCACTGTGATGTTGGCAGCATTCATTGTGGAGAAAGTTTTCTCCAACATGTCTGCATCACTTATTTCATGTCCACAGAATTTAAGTTGTGAGACTGTATTATACAGAGCTGAGCTGTATTCATTTACTTTCTTAAAGTCTTGGAACCTTAATGTTCTCCATTGATCCATAGTAGCTGGAAGTAAAATTTCTCTTTGATTATTGAATCTGCTTTTGAGACCTTCCCATAAAACATGGGGATCTTCTACAGTCACATAATTATTTTGTAAGCATTCATCAATATGTTGATGAATAAAGCAACATGCCGTTGCTTGTTCTTTTTCAGAACAAGTGTTGTTTTCATTTATGGTTTCAAGAATGCCCATTGATTTAAGATGCATTTTTACTTTTATAACCCATGGCATGTAGTTGTTTCCCGTTGATTCTAAAGGAGTAAATTTAAGCTTTTTCAGATTCGACATTTTCTATTATCAAAAATTAAAACAAACAACATGATAAATTAGAGTCAATTTATATTCATAAGTATATAAACATTAAACATAAATTTAATATAACATAAATGATAAGTAGGCGACAGTGTCGACCATATGTAAGCAATCATAAATAAATGTTATATAACATAAATGATAATTAGGCGACAGTGTCGACCATATATTATTCAGGTGGTATAACCGACCATATATCATTTAGGTGGCAGAGCCAACCATAATTAGTATTAAGATTATCGTGCTGATAACGTGTTATAATTCAGTAGGCTTATAACTACCTTTAGTGGTTTGATTCTTGATGTTATAATTCAGTAGGCTTATAACTACCTTTAGTGGTTTGATTCTTGATTAAGAATGTTAATAATGAAGTGTAAGAACAAAGATGATAATGGAGAGAAAGAAAGAAACACTTTGTAAGTGTGAGAAAATGGTGCAAGTTTAATGTTTGCATTCATGGCTATTTATAGCAAAAATATCACAAGTTTAGGTAATACAATAATATTACTTTTGTGTATTAATAATTGACTATCCATTTATATATATATATTTATATATTATAACACTAGCCTGTTTGTGCATTGTTTATTACTCTATATGTTTATGTTACTATATATTACATGGACTATTGTAAGCAGTGTTGTAAATCTCGTTATTTCTTCTCGAGATCTCGTTTTTGAAAGCTAGCCTAGACGAGATGTCCATCTCCCGAGATTTCTCGGTCAACTGGGTCAAATTTGGTCAAAGATACGATTTTTCAGATTTTTACGCTAATTTCTCGAATTTTCTCGTAAAATTCCGGATTTTCTCGCTCATTTTTCGGATTTTCTTGTAAAATCTCATAAAATGTATATAAATATCAATATACTTATTTATTTTTATATATTTATATTAAAAAAATAAAAAGTCAACGTAAGTAAACGTTCGAGATCTCTCCGAAATTCTTCCGAGATTACGAGATTTCCCCAAAAATGTCCAAACGAGATCTCCCGAAATTTTTCCAAGATGCCGAAATCTCCCCAAAAAAGTCCAAAGGAGATCTCCCCGAGATCCGAGTTCTCCAACCTTGATAGTAAGGGTGGAAATTTCGGTCAGATCGGATCCCTCATTTACAAACGGGTTGAAGGGTTTGTGGTCCGAACATACACAGCCCGAATAGACCCTCATAACTAGTTTAGGATAACGGGTCAAACATGTTTGTCTTGGCTCAGCATGTTGATTCAAGGTCAAACGGGTTAATTTTTTTGTTAGGTATATGTTGAGTAAATAAATACAACCCGGTCGGGGTCAACCGGATTCGGGTGTTGATTAATTTTAATAGTTTAGATAATTATTTAGTACCTAGTGGTAGTATTATATAATTATTGTTAGTGTGAGTTTTAGTTAATGTTAGAGCTCTCCCAACGGTCCTGACTTGCTTCTCGTCCAGCCAATCGCCCACCTGGGCGCTCTTGGCAGTGATCTGCCCAGCCAATCGCCTGCACCTGGGTGCTCTTGGCAGTGATCTGCCCAGGAGGCCGCCCAGGCCACCGCCCTCCACTTCGTCCATTTTACCGTGCTTTTGTGAAATATTTGAGGACGTGAGCACTGAGATTAATTCACTTTTATTTTCATTTTTGTATTTTACTTTTAGTTTTATAGCAGATCTGAAAATGAAATAGAGGTTAGAAATTAAAATGGAGGTTGGAAATTAAAATGGAGGTTGAAACATGTTGAAGAAGATGAGTAGGTAGAATGGTGGGTCTCAGAATTTGTGAAATATCTGAGGACGTGAGCACTGAGATTAATTCACTTTTATTTTCATTTTTGTATTTTACTTTTAGTTTTATAGCAGATCTGAAAATGAAATAGAGGTTAGAAATTAAAATGGAGGTTGGAAATTAAAATGGAGGTTGAAACATGTTGAAGAAGATGAGTAGGTAGAATGGTGGGTCTCAGAATTTGTGTGGTTACATTTACACTACGTATATCATATAGATTTCATTTATTTTTATTTAATTTTTTTAATACTAACCAAACAAATTTGTTAGTTTAAAATTAGAATTGATTTAATAATTATATTTATATATAATATATAATAATTACGGAGTAATTTACATTTGATTTTAGAAAAAAATAAAAGTAATTAAAAAATATAGAAGAAAGGTGTAACTGTTGGGAGTGTTTAGTCCTGAGAAGAAAGTGTTGATGTGGCGCTGATGTAGCGTCTAATTTTGGAGGACTAAGAAGAAACCATTGGGAACACTCTTGTAGTATGTTTGAATAGGTAGTATGAGATGACCAAGTTTAAAGGCTTACGATTGGGTAGTAGGGTAAGTGCTCCAAGTCTTTAGGTAGAAAGAAAGTGGTAGAAGTTAATTTGTACGTGTGTGCTGTGCATGAGTTTTTTTTTTTTTTTTTTTTAATCTGGGTATCCAAACGGTCAACTTGATTAATCCAAGGGCGACTACTCGCTATGCGAGCAGCCCGGAGTCATTGCAGGCGAACCTCTGTGGGCATGAGTGGATAACTGTGCATGAGTTTGATGGCTATTTATAAAGCCTTACTGAATGTAAATAAAATAAGTGCAAGCAAGCAAGATGTAGTCTCTTGGTGTTTCTAGTTCTTAATGTAAAGAAAGTAGGAAGTTATATTTCAATATTTGAGTGTATCTTTAAGTATATTTTAAAGTAAGAAGTGTGAATGTAAGCAAGAAGGACATGTATGTTTCAACATCGAGAACTAAATGTTGGAATGAAAATCAGAAGTTTCCTATTAAGAAAAATTAGCTGTAACTTATGGAAACTAAGTTGCCGATTAAAGACCTTTTTTTTTTTTCATTTCAATTTAATCAATAATCATTACGTATTAATTTACTTCTTGCAGGATTACCACCCTTCAAGAGTACTCACACTCGTATATCAACCGTTCGCCTTTATAGCACTTGCAGTACTTACATACTATGAAGCAAAAGTCAATACTAGAAACCGAAACTTATCCGGATACATTCTTTTCTTCGTCGGCACTGTTGCTGTTCTGGTGGTAAATTCTAATATTCCATCACTTGTCCTTTTATAATCCATGTATTATCATTTGCATTCAATACTCACTTAATCAATACAATATTTTTTATTCGGCGCAAAAACGTATAAACTTCTATAACAAAAGGAGATTCATCAAAGAATGAAAACTCCTTGAACTTACAAAAACGATAACCGAGCATAACTAAAACAAAACCTATCCAAAGCTCGAAACCACAAACAACGACAATATTCCTATGAAACTAAACAAGAATTACACGAGAAAGATGAGAACCAATCAACCCAAGGACCGGGAGATTAAGAATCATCTAAAGACAACCATAACACGAAACAAGGACGCTCAAGCGTCTTTGATGAAAACGCCAAAAGCCTTCACCTCCTCTTCATGAGTCAATTTTTTTTTCTTTCTAATCTCGGCTTCTTAACTTGGACCGATTCGAACGGGAGATCAACGGAATTAACGACGGAACCAATTGCTACACCCTCCATATTATCCATCACTTTGCAAAAAGTCGCCATGGAACCGACCTCATCAACACCGCTAGAAACCGAGGCGATAGGTTTTTTACCGATAGATTTGTCAAATTTAGACGCCACCGAATCAAAACGAGAGGGGTCTTTGATCGGATTGAGGTTCGAATCATTGGAGTCCACAATAATAGGATTCGATGGGCACAATGGAGAGCAGAAACCGGCCCGTTAGCGCCATCAGAACCGAGACCGGCCCTTCCTCAAAAACTCGAACGTCAGGAGCGGATAACCCTTGAATCGAAACATTACCAGTATTAGAGCTCGTACCTTCGACAACCTTTTTCTTCCAGTTTGATTTATCAAATTTAGACGCGAGAGAATCCAAAGATTTGGGCCCAATAACATGACAACCATAAGATCCATTAACACAATTAATGGGTTGTACTTCCCCTGATCCAGAAGCAACATGCGACCTAACCTTTGAAACAAAACAGTTCTGCCCGATTGTATTATCAAATGGAACTTCACCAACTACAACTGGTTGATGAGGTAACGTATCTTTTTTCAGGCACCAGATTAGAAACAGAAGCTCCATCGAAATTCCCTTCTTCAAGGACGTCAACTGAGCCAAACACCGGCAATGAAGAAGACACGGTGCCGACTAATATGTCCTTGTAAAGAGGTCTAGGGCTCGACTACACCACGGGAGATCCAACTGGTTGAATAGAAATGTTGTCGGGCAATTTTACGTTAAAACCAAGCCCGTCACAAACCCCCTTACACCCCGAGCCACATTCACAAAACATAGATGCAGGAGGACCAAAGGTGACCCCCGAATTGATAACAACAGCAGGTAACGAACCCTTTGCCACACCAACATCGTTAACTGACCTAACCGGATGTAGCTCAGTATACGCCGCTTGTACTCTAGAGTTGACCAAATGAAAATGGTTGTGGTATTCAATACAATATTTACCATTTTTATGTGTGCCTCAATTACAAATTTTAATTCATATTCATAAAAATTATATGTTCATTTAATGCACCTTAAAGTAAGGCATAGTAGCATATATGTTACCAAAATCTAAATTATATACTCCGTTACAGTATATGTTTATGAGCAAAAGCTGCAGTATTATGCTACTTTGAATATTGTAGTTGGATTTAGCGACAGATGGTAGAGGAGGAATGGGAACATTCGTCGGCTTATGTGTAATAAGTGCAGCATTTGGATTAGCAGACGCCAATGTGCAAGGTGGAATGGTCGGAGACTTGTCGTACATGCTGCCTGAATTCATTCAAGTTAGTACCTTTTCCATCGTTTTTTGAAACTCGGACTAATGAAAAAGATGAGACATCATATAATTCTTTTGTCTTGTAATCCGTTTAGTCGTTTCTAGCCGGTCTTTCTGCATCAGGGGCCATTACCTCCGGTTTAAGACTGTTCACAAAAGGCATGTTTGATAGTTCACAAAACGGTCTACGAAAAGGAGCCAGTAAGTCTGTTACATTTATATTTGTGACCCATTCAATTAAGATATATTGGAGTTTAAACGATTTATATTTAAACAGGACAAAATGTTTTTAACTATACAACATTTATGTAAATCAACGTTGCTTTTGCAGTTTTATTCTTCGCGATATGCACAGTATATGAGCTGCTCTGTGTTGTTCTTTACGCATTTGTTTTCCCAAAGCTTCCAATTATGAAATACTATCGCTCAAAAGCGGTTTCTGAAGGGTGTAAAACGGTTTCAGCTAATCTTGTAGCTGGTGACATACATAATGAGAAGGTACTATATATTTCTTGTTTTTCAAACAGGTAAAAATGTGAAACCTGATAAGAGTTTTTATCTTTAAAGATTTGTTAATTTGTCGTTCGGGTTTTGCAGGGCGGAATTGATTCTAATAACCCAGAAAGATTAACTATTAATCAATTGCTAACAGAAAACGCAGATTACGCACTGGATATGTTTCTAATTTACCTTTTATCATTGTCTATATTCCCGGGGTTCTTATCAGAAGACACTGGAAAACACAATTTGGGTTCATGGTAAGATCAACACAAACTCGAAACTATGTACAACCACAAATTTCTGAATATTATAACTCTTTGCTTAAAAAGACTAATTCTTTTTTATCAGGTACACGATTGTTCTGATTGCTATGTACAATGTATGGGATCTTGTGGGACGATATGTCCCACTGATCAACTGTCTGAAACTCGAGTCAAGAAAAGGACTTGTGATTGCAGTTCTATCAAGATTCTTGCTCATTCCGTCTTTCTATTTTACGGCTAAGTATGCTGATCAGGGTTGGATGATATTTTTGACCTCCTTTTTGGGGTTATCTAACGGATACCTAACCGTTTGCGTGCTTACTTCTGCTCCAAAAGGCTACAAGGTTAGTTAGGTGTTAAGAGGCAGAGCTACTCGAGCTTGACTCATTAAAACCTCGCTTAAACGAGCTCAAGCCCGAACTTGAACATATTTTGAAGCTCGTTAAGTTAAAGAGATCGAGCTTCAGCTTCTTACATCGAGCTCGAACAAGCTTTGACCTAAACAAGCATTTCATTTATATACATTAATTATAATAATTATTGATTAAAATATAATATAATTATAAAATATTAACTATTATATGTAAATGAGGCGAGCTCAAGCTTGTATAATTTCAAAAGAACCGAGTTCGAGCTTAATATCTTAATCTTTGAAGTTTGAACGACCCGAGCTCGAGAACGAGATTAATGTATTAAGCTCGCAACGAACCAATCTCTTTTTAACCGTGCTCAGCTTGTCTCATTTACACCCTAGTATTCCTTGTGTGAAACAAATACTTATATGCCAATGATCAGATCATTTCGCACTTTTTTCCTTCTTCGAAACAAAAACTTACATGTCAATGATCAGATCATTTGGCACTTTTTTCTTTAGAGATAAAAATACTAGTACGAGTCACTACATTTTTACATATTATGTAGTCAAGTAATAAGGTCCAGGGGGTTGTTATTATTGTTTTTGTAGGGGCCAGAACAAAATGCATTAGGGAATATACTTGTGTTGTTTCAAACGGGAGGTATTTTCGCCGGAGTAACGTCGGACTGGTTATGGCTAATCGGCAAAGGTTGGTAATTAAGTACTTTAAACTTGTATTATGTTATACATAAAGTATGTATGTAGGTTTTATATACACTCTTTAGGTGTTGAATGCAAAGAACATGACATTATAATGAAGTGGTTGTTATTTACACTGTTCATCGTGTCGACATATGTGATATTGTTATTATTATTTTTTTTTGAACGGCGATTTTTTAGCATCAGTAGATCATTTATTTCAAAGACCCTCATCATTGACATATGTGATATTGTTATTATTATTTTTTTGAACGGCGATTTTTTGGAATCAGTAGATCATTTATTTCAAAGACCCTCATCATTTGCACGTAACACACACGTTTGGGCGGAAACCCGAACCCGGTCAACGGTACCTGGGAACACATCCATTCGGGCAGTGGTAGGGGTAGAGGTCCGTGAACAGTAAAACCTCCATATAGGGTCAATATATACCACCATTATTGGTGTTCAATTGGTTCTAAAGAAAATCATGTCATCCCTAAGGATCGAACCCATGACCTCTCCCTACCCATGACACAAAGTACATGGGGAGAACCGTTGAGCTATGCCCGCAAGTTCGTGATATTGTTATTATTATTAGTACTAAATTAGGGGCAAAAGATGCACTTGGCTGCAAGCGAAAGGCAAATAACTGTGATTAAATTTTCAAAATTCTAATGAGCCAATACTATATTGCCTCAATTTTATATTTATAAACCTCAATATAGCAAAAGTACTATTTTAGGATGAGCCAATACACCCATATTATAGATGCTGCGTATTATATTTTTAGATTGTATATAACCCAAGTCACTCGCGTAAACTATACGCTATTTTTTTAGAGAGGTTTGCAAACATAAAAAATATGAAAATTGCATACCATTTTTGGACATCAGTTCACTAGCATCCATTATGAACCTTCATTGCTTTACTACCACTCTTACTCCTTACTTCCAACACCACCACCAACCCCTTTATGTCCAGGCCTTTTTCTCCACAATAGGGCACCACATTTTACTGCCAATACCCGTATTTACGAACCCGTATTTCAAACCGGACCATTATTAGTGGATAAACGATCACACGCTTCCTGTATTAACAAAGTTGGAAAACGCTTATGCTAGAATACTGTGTTGCTTATAAAGCAGAGAAAAAGACCTCAAAATAAATATATAAAATGTTTCCAACCATCTCGATTATGTTATTATTATTAGGCATTAAAGTATTGATTATACTTCAACATATTTTCCTTTGACTACACAATTCTTATATCTACAACAACATATGTTTAAAGTACAATTGGCTGTACCCTTGGGACAATTCTTAAAATCAAAGTCTGTATTATGTGGGACACTTTTAGATTGAGATATGAAACAACATGGTAGCTGCTGCCTGCTAATAAGCAGATTGAAACAAAACACTCATATATAATCATAACATTAGAGGTAATGTTAACATTAGGTTGGCATTCTTCTGATAGTTACCATCCATATAAGAATTTTATTATTAAAAGTCGGAATGAGGAACATAACCTTAATAGGGAAAAGCAGCAGCTTTATCACATAGTAACAAGTGTATCTACTTTATTATTGCTAGCTAATATTATGCAAGTCGTTGTATATTGTGTTCATGATGTGAAACATCAAATTGAAACAAAATAGCACTTTAACAACTACTATTTTCCACTACCCATTACTCCTAAATAAGAGTTTGACCACTCCCCTCAACCCATGAAAATCTATCAACAGAAAATACCAATTCTAATCAGCTATAATAATGTAATTATTTTTACTTAAAAATAAAACCTAAACTTAGCATAAAACCTAAACTAACCGATTACACCAATAACATACATTGTAATTTGCTTTTGTTTTAGCAAACGTTACATTCGGATGTGATCAAGTTTTCACAGGTAAAAGATTTCGCGGGTGATAATGTAATCATGAAACCTTGACCAATACAAAATCAATAGCACAGACAAAAAATTAATTCACACTTATTCAAAGTACTATATCCCCTTCAAATCTTCAGCGCAACATATCAACATTACCGTTACCAAGACGCTTAAACTTTCAACCGTACCAAAATAAAATGACTTAAAATTATGAGTTTTCACAACAAATTTCAGTTTGGTTACACTAAATCATCTAACCCAATGAGTATAAAGCAACTACCTTTAGTTTGAGTCAAAAGCCACTACAAAGAAGCACAAAAAACTAGGTTCCTTGCAGCTACTAACCAACACTTGTGTCGTTCTTACATTTACGCATTTATTATCTTTCGTTCATTAAGTGGGTTTGAGTGATCTTGATAGAATCACTACTCGGCTAGTAGTCTTGTAGAATTACTAGCGTTGTTTGGGTCCCAATATCCTAACAAATTTAACACCAATTCTAGCATAAAAGTCATTGAACCCCAAATCGCCCTAAACTCTGAACTAAAGCTTAGTCTGGTAAAAGAGTAGAGCTGTATAGAGAAGAAGATTGGAAAACGCTTCTAAGTACAAGCAGCGTCTCCAAGATGACTCCATGAAACTGTATATTGTGGAGGCTAATGACGAATAGAGGTAATTCTTATAGTTTGATTATGTATGCGTAATTTTTAATGTTGATGTTTACTTTATGTTGTTACTTGTGCTCAATAATTAATTTACTTTTTATTAATTTATTTAGTGTTTGACATCATTTTATAGGACCCGGTATTGGCAAGGACTAAGATAAAATGGTTGGTTAGTAGCTGTAAAGGTAAAGAACCTGGTTTTTTGTGCTCCTTTATATAGGCTTTTGATTCAAATTTAGAGACGGTTGCTTTATACTCCTTGGGTTGGATGATTCTGTGTAACTAAACTGAATTGTGTCGTGAAAACTCATACCGTTAAGTCCTTTTATTTTGGCATGAGTGGAAGTTTAAGTGTCTTGGTAATGATAATGTTGTGGTTGAAGATTCGAAGGAGGTATGATACTTTGAATAAGTGTGAATTAATTTTTTAAACTGTGATATTTATATTTATTTTGTTAATGCTACGTATTATAATAATCGCAAATCAAGTCCTAAAGTGAGATCAATTTGCTTGCCTTTATGTATCCTAAATACTTACGATGTTTTTAGGCCTTGACATGGTGAACATTAACAAAGGTAATGTGGTCATGGGGCTAGCAGTTCCCTAATACTTGCCAGCCTTCTACAAAATTTCCTGAATTTTAACATCAATAAACATCCACTAACAATTCCTCTAATTATAGAAACAAAAAGCACCACAATTCGAAAGCCAAAATGAAACACATAACCTCAATAAGATAAGCAAAGAATTCGCTGAACAAATCAAATAAATAGGGAGAATAAAGTGTAAGAAACCTAACTTTGAGTGGAGCGGGATAGCAGAGCTTGAATTAGGGTATGAAATATCTGCAAGATGGTTTCAGAATTTTTTGGAAAAAAAACAGAAAACATAATATAAATAAAGCCCAACCAACAAAAAGTTGGTTAGGCCCAAATACAAAACTGGACACCCTCGTGATTAAATCATAGGGCCCAAAACTAAAATTCAAGATCAACTCCTTTACATGCCGAGCATTAAACGAAGTACGTAGCTGAAAATAAGCCTATCATCATCAGGAGGTAGTTTGTGTTTACAAAAGGTAACCAAGGATTTGAGACGTAAATGTAAAATCGTAGTGAATGACAAAATTTTGCTCCCATAACCCATAAGAACCTAGTAAACTTAATCTTTTTACCCATGTTCATCTAACACGAGAATTCTTCATTACACAAGGCATTATTTCTAGCTAGCCAAATACTTCATACGTAGTTGTACCGAACTACCTAAAACACCAACTTGTACCCAACGATATACGTGATTTTCCAAACTTCGTTCATCACCAGGGTCCAAACTTCACAAACTTTCATTATTTGAATTGTCACGTAGTGAATTTGGTACTTATATGCCATTCGACCCACCATTCGACCATTTCCCTTATAACCTAGGTCCCATGTATATTCTATCTGGCTAAACAAGTGATCAGTTCTTATTAGGGTGAGTGGATGGCTCACCGTATTTACTCATCTCTCTTATAAGTCATCGTAGTTCTTCATTTCAATAGAGTGTGTGTTTGGGTTTACCAATTTTTCTACTGGTTTTGACATCTTACGAGTGTATAAGACATCAGTAAAACCGTCAAACCCATCATCTTCGGATTCGACTTGTAGAGAGGAGTCAAACATCTCTTTGTTGATATTAACATCTTTAGACTAGCTTGAACTTGCTTTTCTTAGCAATTTTAGAAGAATTTTAGTGTGGATCATTTTTAATGAATTTATTATTAAAATATTAAACCATTTGCACTAGTGTTTTGAACGTGGCACTATTGTGAAATAGAGGGTGCATTGTGTTATATGTTTTGTTGTGGTGTTTTATTGTGGGAAGGAAAATATGCTCATATGACATTTCATGTTTAATTTTTTTAATTTGATTAAATAAAAGATATTTTAATTAAACATATAGTACTTATTGAATAAAAATTACAAAAACACTCGAATTATATAAATTAAAATCCTAAGACAAAAAAATATACTTAAGTTAAAATTTAAAAACTAAAAAGTAAAAAATTACATAAAAAGTTGGTAAAATTAATGTGATGACCCGGAAATTTCGACTAAATTTAAACTTAATCTTAAATGATTAATGATTTCGACACGATAAGCAAAGCCTATGAAGTTGAATCTCAAAATTTTGAACTATTCAATTACCCTTCGGTTGTTCTCAACGATTCGCGAACCATTATATGTAAATAGATACATATATATACTATAACTTGAAAACGTAACAAAGTTTTAATTGCATGATACCATACATTAAACTTATTGGTTTATATATCTATTTGAATATATATGATTTCAAGTTATTTAGTAAACGATAGTAACATTCGTTTATTGATTCGATTGATATTTAGATAAGTTAACTAAAGCGTTTAAGATGAACCAGTAAAACACTAATTTGCTACAGTGTTTTCAAATTGCCACATTACTCAAAATGTAACAGTGTTTTCGAAAATCACTATTTGCTACAGTGAAATTGACTTTGCTACAGTAAATTGCTACATTAAAAATTGACTTTGCTACAGTAACTTTGCTACAGTAAAACACTATTTTAAAATGTATTTTAACAAATAGCGAGACGATGATTTATAGAAGTAAATGACCAAAACACTTAAATGTATAAGTTATAATTTGAGTGATATAATTTAGGAATAATTTAAGTTTATATTGTGACAAAGGTACGAGTCACAAAACGAAAAGTACTAGTTTTCTAAGCGTACGAAAATGCGTTCGAGAAACCGGAACCGGGACATAAGTCGAGTGATGACGTACGACTTATCGGAACGAAAATTTCAAATTAACTATGCACGTGAATTTAATATAATATATAATTAATTATATAAATTATATATATTATATTAATATTTAATTATGTCGACGAACTACAAAACAAATCAAATTTGAGCTGTCATTTAAGCTCATGCGATCGCATGAGCATACCAAAGAAACTCCATGCGATCGCATGGAGGCTGGATCCAGAAAACATCTATAAATTCAGTCGAATTCGTTCCATTTTTTTTTCACATATATTACTCCGTATAATATTTATTATTATTATTATTATTATTATTATTATTATTATTATTATTATTATTATTATTATTATTATTATTATTATTATTATTATTATTATTAATCTTATTATTTTTATTATTAGTGTTATTATTTTTGCGATACAAAAATAATAATGTACATAAAATATTACGACGGAGTGCTGTCCAAGTAATTTTCAAAACGAGTTTCCAAGCGAGCTAGAGCTAGGGAAAATATGGGTTATTACCAAGGAGGTTATGGGTAATGTTCGGGGGTATTTTTGTGAAGCAAACCTCGTGTTTATCATCTCCGATGCGTCTACGTGCTTTCCTACAATATTGTATATCAATATTAAAGTGTGAGTTTCATATGATCCCTTTTACCCTTTACATTTTTGGGCTGAGAATACATGCAAATGCTTTAATAACTGTTTTACAATAATTATAAAGTGTGAGTTTCATTTGCTCACTTTTTAATTGCTTTTGCAATATATATTTTTGGGCTGAGAATACATGCACTTTATTTTAAACGCAATGGATACAAGTACATACTTAATTCTACACTGAGTTTGAACCGAAAATCCCTTAGCTTTGGTAACTAGTAGCTGCCAGTACATAGGACTGATGGGCGCGAATAACAGTATATGGATCCATAGGGCTTGACATCCCCGTCCGAGCTAGAGCGCTAGCCTTTTAACGGACGTGTGTTATTTGAGTTTAGGACACGTTGGTTGCGTGTATTAAAACGAATGGGGTATTTATCATTATAACGTTAAAGTTTAGTTACCAGGGTGCTCTGTTATGTAGAATCTATTGATAAATGTTTCTGGATGAAACAACTGAAATCTTGTTATCCACTTTTATATGCAGATTATGCGAAACACTAAAACTATGAACTCACCAACCTTTGTGTTGACACTTGTTAGCATGTTTATTCTCAGGTTCCCTAGAAGTCTTCCGCTGTTTGCTTATATGATAGACAAGCTATGTGCATGGAGTCTTACATGGCATATTTTTTAAGAAAACGTTGCATTCACCAATTCATCACCATGTACCTTATTTAGACTGCATTGTCAACGGAAGTACTGTTGTAAACTATTATATAAGGTGATTGTTTATATGTAGAAATCATCAGATGTCGAAAACCTTTGATTTAATATTCATTTATGGTGTGCCTTTTCAAAAGAATGCAATGTTTATAAAACGTATCATATAGAGGTCAAATACCTTGCAATGAAATCAATGAATGACGTATTCGGCCAAATGGATTTGGAGCGATCGTCACAGTTGGTATCAGAGCGTTGGTCCTAGCGAACCAGGTCTTACATGAATGTGTCTAACTGATAGTTGTTAAGATGCATTAGTAAGTCTGGACTTCGACCGTGTCTGCATGTTAAAAGTTTTGATTATCATTTTTTGTCGAAAATTACATGCTTATCATTCTTAAGTCTAGACACATTTTGCTGCATTGATTGCATAAATAGTGTATAGACAAAAATTCATATCTTAGCGTATCTGTTACTGTAAACTTTTCCTGACATCTTCCGAAAATTTCTCCGTGATTTATGGAATTTGGTATTATATATACATATGTAAATTATGTATTGAAGAATACCAAACTAAATTCTATAATATATTTCATATCAAAAATCATCTATCTAATTATACAAGATGGATCCCGTATCTAGTTCAAATTCCTTAAATTTCGACAGCTATTCCGATATGGATATTCTCCTGAACTCTGAAGAAAGTGTAACTGGAATGGATCAACCAACTAGCCATCATCTATTCTGGATGAATTGGGGATGGGTTCGTAGCCTACTTAATTATTGGAGACAAGAAGAAGGCGATCCCTTCCATCCACCACATTGCCCTCTTGGCGAAGAACCTGAAGCACTTACCGGCGAACCTGTTCGTAATACCATTTTCTCTCTCATTTCCAGAGTATCTAGTCATGATTATATACTATCTCACATTCTAAATCTTATTCGTCCGCTCGTCCGAATCGACAATCATCCCGGTGTAGTAGAAGAAGTCAACGAGCTTCGCGCTCGGGTAGTGGCTTTGGAGAATATGGTGCAAAGGTTACAAGCACCAGCAGCATCACCGGCATCAACAGTACCACCGACAACAACACCAACAGTACCATTACCACCACCAATAACATCCGCATCGCAAACCTCAACTTCACAATCTGTTCCACGAGCATCAACGTCATACGCACCGTAGTTACCAAGAAATACCAGCAACAATAACCGATGAAGTATTAACTCATTTCCCCTGAAGAAATTTTATGTATATTTAATATATATGATTTTTGAAATCAAAATAAATCTTTTCGTACCAAGTTATTACGTGTGAATCTTAACTGGTAGGTACTACTCGGTTAATTCATATTACTAATATGCTATGATGTACATACTTCGTTAATGACTTAACCATCGTTAACTACAATCTCTGTTTCCAACTCAATGAATTCCATTTCATAATAAACTAAGTATATTATTCAAATATATGGTTGATTTTATACTTTCATCTTCGATGTATTCGAAACTTTCTAGAAAACATCATTCGTACCTTGCGAAGTTAGCAAGAGTTCCATGAGCACCAACATGATTCACTGAGAAAATATCAATAAAACTGAGTATTGATTACATTAGTGAAATACTCCGTAAAGATTATTAAATCTTTAATGTTTTATTCATTTCTAATTCAAATCAAAAATCAAATGAGCTTAATATGATATTAACTCATCAAATCTGTATTACATCTGAAGAAAATATACATACATATATTTTCATAAAGACGGTAATAAAAATTCTTTTGTACAAAATATTACTTGTGAAATCTTTAACGGGTAGGTAATTCCCGGTAAATATTTAAGTTCACAATTAATATGTTACACTGTACATTCTTCAACTTTGATTCAAAAATTATTAATTATGCTCACAGCGATATACAATCGTTTCCATACAAATTCAATTACATATTCTGGTATTGACGGATCAGAATCCAAGTCAAGATTTAACGGGTGACATCATTCTTAGATCTCTACATCTTTCAAAGCTATACTTTGACTTCAAAAATGTGAAAGATCCTTTAGCATTGTTATTACTGAAAATAACCTTGCAATTCCTTTCCAAAAGTATCCAGTATTATCAACCGTTCAACCAGTCAACGATGACCTTTCAGACTTGTAACTTTGGCATATACGTTTTTGTTACTGGGGAACCTTTCATGTTCCACCACATTAGCAGTAAATTTATCAACAACTTCATTGATCTTTGACCTTCCGAAAAATCCTTATACTCATTGAAACCGTATCATGTACTCATCCACATCTTGTAACGGCAATTGCCATACCAACTATCAGGAATTAGCAATCAGTATTTTGAAATCTTGTAGCACGTCTACGCCAACAGTTATATGTGTACATATAACGTCTACCTCTTGGACTTACATACTTCGAATGTGAAGTTTCCGAAAAACAACCCAAACTACTAAACTAGTTCTCCGAATTTTGGAAAAATGTTGATGAAGCAGCAAAAACTGTAAACGACCTTAACAGTCAAAAGTTTGATGATAAAGAATAGTATGGTGGTAAAGCTGAGAAAAAGAGAAAGTTTGGAACTGGAAAACGGATTGAGCAAAGTATGAAAGAGGCTGTGGATAAATCACAAGGACAAAACCTGTCTTCAAAGAATCCAAATGATTCAGTATCTGTTGAAGCCATTAATGAATACCTTGCTTCCGAATCTAAACCCTTGCGGACAATATTCTTCATCATCCTCTGATATTAGAAATTCTAAGATATCATCGTATCTTTCATTATAAATATCCTCCATATTTCTGGAGATAATTTCATAATCATTCTTATCGAAAATCAATTTTCTCTTTACGATATCTGTGTTACACCATAAAAGAAACTATTTTAGTTTCTAAATTCTAAAACTTTCAAGTTTAAAATATAAATGTTTTGAAGTAATGTTGGGAATTGAAGCATGAGTTAGTATAATATAATGACACTTGATCAACGTGATTATATTACAGTAAGTCATGCTGAGTTTCTAATGGAACGTGATAAAGGTTCACAGATCCCACCCTCATCATGAACCATGTTACATAACTCTTTCATTCTATATAATCTCTAAATATATCAAGAATATATATTTCTTGATGATTCGGTCTTTTCCGGATATTCTGGTAATTTGATAAATCAAGATCGTGCCATTACGATTACCTTCTCGGAACATTAACTATGTTCATCCAAAACTCCATACCTACGAATTCTGGACCATTACAAGAGATGCCTAATCGCAAGAAGAAGAAACGAAGGGACAAAGCTCAGAAATAGAAATTGGAGTATAAATCGCAGCAAATAGGAGGGAGTATTAACTGTGAATGACAATGATTATAGAAGACAAAAGTAGGGACATTGAAATATAACGGAGAATAAAAAGCCTATAAAAACAAATAATTTTACAAACCGTGTATATCAATGCGTATAGCAATATAAAGACACGGGAGAATGATAAATACAACAATCCCTAGAGCATAATAGAAATAAACAGATTCTTCTGGTGGGAGCTGGAAAAGAAGGATGATTGTGGCAAACATCAATATTAGGTCAAGAACCAGAACTGGATTGAGCATTTTCATAATCTTTTGAGTGTATTAATTGGGAAAGAAAGTAGGAGTGGTAAAAATAAATGAAACGGAAGAGGTCAATTTATAGCGAAATATCTGACATAGAAATCGAGGCAGATTACGCATTTAATCAAAGGAAATCCTAATTTCCGCAAATTCCGAAGAATCAAATCTTATTTAGATTATGAAGATTTTCTATTCCTTAAATTCCGGAAATCAAACGTTACTACGTCAAGAGATAAGACGAATCTCTATTCTCCATTTCACTCTATTACGATAACTTCTCTCATACGCTTCGAGTAATTGGATTGTTTTGTCCATATTATTCAACGGTGATAAAATTCTAATTATCAATTCATATTCGTCATGAAAACATTTTTATTGTTAGCCATGACGACCTCACTCAAATTTTGGGACGAAATTTCTTTAACGGGTAGGTACTGTGATGACCCGGAAATTTCGACTAAATTTAAACTTAATCTTAAATGATTAATGATTTCGACACGATAAGCAAAGCCTATGAAGTTGAATCTCAAAATTTTGAACTATTCAATTACCCTTCGGTTGTTCTCAACGATTCGCGAACCATTATATGTAAATAGATACATATATATACTATAACTTGAAAACGTAACAAAGTTTTAATTGCATGATACCATACATTAAACTTATTGGTTTATATATCTATTTGAATATATATGATTTCAAGTTATTTAGTAAACGATAGTAACATTCGTTTATTGATTCGATTGATATTTAGATAAGTTAACTAAAGCGTTTAAGATGAACCAGTAAAACACTAATTTGCTACAGTGTTTTCAAATTGCCACATTACTCAAAATGTAACAGTGTTTTCGAAAATCACTATTTGCTACAGTGAAATTGACTTTGCTACAGTAAATTGCTACAGTAAAAATTGGCTTTGCTACAGTAACTTTGCTACAGTAAAACACTGTTTTAAAATGTATTTTAACAAATAGCGAGACGATGATTTATAGAAGTAAATGACCAAAACACTTAAATGTATAAGTTATAATTTGAGTGATATAATTTAGGGATAATTTAAGTTTATATTGTGACAAAGGTACGAGTCACAAAACGAAAAGTACTAGTTTTCTAAGCGTACGAAAATGTGTTCGAGAAACCGGAACCGGGACATAAGTCGAGTGATGACGTACGACTTATCGGAACAAAAATTTCAAATTAACTATGCACGTGAATTTAATATAATATATAATTAATTATATAAATTATATATATTATATTAATATTTAATTATATAGACGAACTACAAAACAAATCAAATTTGAGCTGTCATTTAAGCTCATGCGATCGCATGAGCATACCAAAGAAACTCCATGCGATCGCATGGAGGCTGGATCCAGAAAACATCTATAAATTCAGTCGAATTCGTTCCATTTTTTTTCACATATATTACTCCGTATAATATTTATTATTATTATTATTATTATTATTATTATTATTATTATTATTATTATTATTAATCTTATTATTTTTATTATTAGTATTATTATTTTTGCGATACAAAAATAATAATGTACATAAAATATTACGACGGAGTGCTGTCCAAGTAATTTTCAAAACGAGTTTCCAAGCGAGCTAGAGCTAGGGAAAATATGGGTTATTACCAAGGAGGTTATGGGTAATGTTCGGGGGTATTTTTGTGAAGCAAACTTCGTGTTTATCATCTCCGATGCGTCTACGTGCTTTCCTACAATATTGTATATCAATATTAAAGTGTGAGTTTCATATGATCCCTTTTACCCTTTACATTTTTGGGCTGAGAATACATGCAAATGCTTTAATAACTGTTTTACAATAATTATAAAGTGTGAGTTTCATTTGCTCACTTTTTAATTGCTTTTGCAATATATATTTTTGGGCTGAGAATACATGCACTTTATTTTAAACGCAATGGATACAAGTACATACTTAATTCTACACTGAGTTTGAACCGAAAATCCCTTAGCTTTGGTAACTAGTAGCTGCCAGTACATAGGATATGGACTGATGGGCGCGAATAACAGTATATGGATCCATAGGGCTTGACATCCCCGTCCGAGCTAGAGCGCTAGCCTTTTAACGGACGTGTGTTATTTGAGTTTAGGACACGTTGGTTGCGTGTATTAAAACGAATGGGGTATTTATCATTATAACGTTAAAGTTTAGTTACCAGGGTGCTCTGTTATGTAGAATCTATTGATAAACGTTTCTGGATGAAACAACTGAAATCTTGTTATCCACTTTTATATGCAGATTATGCGAAACACTAAAACTATGAACTCACCAACCTTTGTGTTGACACTTGTTAGCATGTTTATTCTCAGGTTCCCTAGAAGTCTTCCGCTGTTTGCTTATATGATAGACAAGCTATGTGCATGGAGTCTTACATGGCATATTTTTTAAGAAAACGTTGCATTCACCAATTCATCACCATGTACCTTATTTAGACTGCATTGTCAACGGAAGTACTGTTGTAAACTATTATATAAGGTGATTGTTTATATGTAGAAATCATCAGATGTCGAAAACCTTTGATTTAATATTCATTTATGGTGTGCCTTTTCAAAAGAATGCAATGTTTATAAAACGTATCATATAGAGGTCAAATACCTCGCAATGAAATCAATGAATGACGTATTCGGCCAAATGGATTTGGAGCGATCGTCACAGAAATTACATAAAATAAAGAGTATTACTCGTCATCTTCATTCCTTGTACCTTCATTCCCCGCATCTTCATTCTCGTCATCCGATATCTCAATGTACTCCCTAAACTTGCGTCGTAAAAACTGTTTAAACTTATTCCCGCGTTTGACATCTTTTTTGTTCTTCATGTTCTCAGTTGATGTGGTCAAGAAACCGATACCCAATATAGTTTATTGTAGCGCAACGTACTCTTTGAACTCAACTGACGCTTCTTCCTTCCTCGACATTAGAGATGAATTTCGTTTTTTGTAATCATTCATAAAGTCATCCAATTGTGGATGAATTTGACCGACGCGAAGACGTTCCGCGTCAGAAGACGCAGAGCTCCTAGCTGCTTTCCTAGATTGCTCAAGTCTAGGTGGTCGAGGAAGTATGTCTTCCCCGAACATATCGTCATATTGGGTTTGTGAAAGATCAACTGGATCAGATGGATCATCACCTTCATCTTCCCTTATTTTATTACTTTTGGGTAAAAGTGAGTAACTTTGATTTGGAAGTCGAAATCCAATATTTATAGGCTTTGACAACCGACCCATACGGATATGTTTGTTATCTGCACGGTTGTGTATAGTATTCGTATGGGAGGTGATTCTCACACTCCAATGTTTTATCCATGCACACTTTTGTATCATAAACTCACAATTATACTCCTAGATTAATCTAGGGAGCTAACTTATATTATTATTCTAAGTATAAATAAGGCTATAATAGTAAGTTAGGTGTGTATGAATTAAAAAATGGTGTATGAGAATCTCCTCTCTATTCTTATCCTTTGAATTGTTTTCTACGGATGTGTCACACATTCGTACAGATGCATACGTTTTAACAATTAAGAACATATGTTTGATTACATAACGATATAATAACTTAATAACTTAATAAGCAATAAAGCAAACAAATTTAGATTTGTTTAGGGTTTATGAAGTATACATGTAAAGATGAAGATATAGCAGAAAATGACATATTTACCCTCACATGCCTTGCACATGACCTGATTTATCTGAAGTATTTAACATTCGTTAGAAAAAAGGACTATCTCATCAACTTTTATAAACTACAAGGACTATATAGATCAAAAACATACCCTAAGGACCATTTCAGCAATTTATTTGGAATCCCAGGGACTATCTCTGTATTTAAGTCAAAAATCTACAAACGTAGTATCACAAATCCCAAGATGATTGACCAATTAAATTTAGGTTTTTATTTCTCTCGTGACTCTCTTCTGTCACTGCAACCTTATTTTGTATACAAATGTTTGTATACTTATGTCGACATATCCTATCCTGTGGTTATGAATGTATCACTTGTCTTGTTTGCATTGATTTCGGCATGTATAAAATGAATTTACTTCATTCATTTATTTGCGACAGAATTTTTCTATGAAGAATTTTTGAATCAAGGATCGGAGAACTTGAAAAAATGGCCAACAAAACAGTTGAAAAACAAGAGAAAAAGCCTCTACTGACTCCCTATAAAATGGGTCCATTTGAGCTGTCTCACAGGTACTAATTGAAGGTATTTCATATGCCCGAGAGACATATTAAATTAACGTGGCTAATATGTTTTGATCCAAGTCGGGTCATACCCAATAACAAACTTACCGACACCTTATTCGTATTTGATCTTAGTGATTGAATCATTGATTAAATACGCGACACTTGAATTCAAGAAAATGGTTTCTAAAATAATAACACTTGATATGTAAATATAAATTATGGGATAATTTATATGATATGGTTTTAATTATTTATAGGCTAAATAATTAATCATGTTATGTTACATTTTATAAATGCATTTATAAATAATGTACACATACATAATTAAATAAAATGGAAGTTTTATAAAATTTAATTTTATAAAATAAAACCAATTTTATTTAAAAGACATAGTAGTGGCATTGGGAGGGTAATGACACATGTTCAAAGATTCCATCTTTTGGTCAATACTTCCCATTTCCACAAGTATATGTCTAGCACTCTTGGAGACTACAATGCATGCAATTTACATATCAAAAATAAGCAAAAAAAGCTCCCAAAAACTGCTGCTGTTGCCGTGAGCTTAGGGAGGGAGAAAAGGCTTCTTCAAGTTTTTTTTTAGCTTATTTTCAAGTGTCAATTAAATCCTAACCAAAGTACAAGGTGTTGGTGCAAAGTTTGGGGTATAACAACTTGAGGTTTCATAGTTTTGGAGCTCCATTCAACATCATCATCTTCATCATTTACTAGCAAGCTTGGAGTAGGTATAATTCTTACTAGCTTCTTTTACATTTAAGTGTATTTTCAAGACTAGATCTTTTAATGGAATTCTTGTTTTAAAAGGTTAAAACTTTGCATGCATAAACTTGAAAATTGCTTCCGCTTATACATATATATATACACGAAAATATATACATACAAAATGGATTTTGTGACTTGTTTATTTGAAGAATTCCATCAATGGTATCTAGAGCCAAAGTCTTGTTAATATGCTTCTTGTTTTGGCTAGTAAACTCATTTATTTTGCAATCTACCAACATGCATGAAAGTAGATTAAAAAATTTTGAGCTTTGGTGGGTATTTTGGTCATGGCCGAATTATTTGGGTCCCAAAATGGGTTTGGGATTTCAAGTTTGGCCATGTTTGATGTTATGTTGTTGTTCACAATCGAGCCTAGACCGTGTGGTTGAATGTTTGGATGATTTGGTGATTATTCTTGATTTGTAATATTCATTCATATGGTTGTAATAATTTTGTAATTTTTTGATTTGGAAAGTTGTAATTAATCTTGTAATTTGTTGATGTAATTTGTTCTATTTGGTTTGTAAAATAGAATAGGTTGTTATTTCATTTTCTAGAAAGATTGTATTAGGATATAACTTTGTAAAGAGAAAATGAAGATCCATAAAGAAGGTTACAAGATGAAGCATTTGAAGATTACAAGATTAAGTGGGAGATTTTGGTAAAAATCTCTTACTTTGGTTTAACCCCTTAGGTGACATTTGTTTATTGGCTAAACAAATGTCTACCAAAATGGCTCTTGATTGTGAACACTTTGTTATGCATGTTTGTGTATGTTTGTATGTTTGGTTGCTACAAGATCATCACATGTTAACACTTGCATAATACATTATAAAATGGTTATAATAAAAACATAACAATATGACACTAATAATTGGTTATTAGACTTGAATAAAATGGTTTATTTAAAAGTAATGAAATGGTTAAAACTAGTAATTGGTTTACTAAAGAGGACATGAAAATGGGTTTTTCATAAACATACTACACACCAAATGCATGTTGGTGTATAGCACCTTGTTTTCTAAACTAGAATGTAGAAAACCTAAAATCCCTTTACTAAAACAAGGTAAACAAGTTAAACGCCATCCTTTTGTGGAAACACTTAGACATATTAGGAATCTCTTGATGGGATAAAGGTCACCTAACCGTCATGAGTGAACTAATATGAATAAGGTACACTTCGCATACATGTGGGATAAAGGTCACCTAACCACTTGTATGTTAAGTCTACATGTCTACACAAGTAGGACGACTTGATTTGGGAATCATGAACTTAGGGTCACCGAAGCATGAGGAACAAATAGGCGTTGATGGGATTAATATGCCATGCATAAGGATTGCATGATCCCATAAATTAGAAGTTGCAAAAGGATTGCAATTGTCATTATGACTACCTAGCTAAATCAAATGACGGGATAAAGGTCACCTAACCGAAATTTGATTTACCGTTGGATTCTAATATTTAATAAAACAAATTAAAAGGGTATTGTTTATTAAATTTGAATTCAATACTTAAATGAACTTTGTTGAATTTTGTAGATGGCCGCTAATAACAACAACAACATGAACAACGCACCACTTAACTTTAACAACCTATCGTTACGGTCTCTCCTCGAGAAAGACAAACTCAACCATACAAACTTTATGGATTGGTTCCGCAATCTTCGGATTGTCCTCAAACAAGAGGATAAAATGTATGTGCTTGAGGACCCCATTCCCGATCAACCGGATGAGAGTGATGTGGAGGCAATGGCCTCTTACGACAAGTATTGCCACGACTCCCTTCAAGTCTCATGCTTAATGCTTGGGACTATGATACCCGAACTCCAAAAGGATTTCGAGCATCATAGCGCATACGACATGATAACACAATTGAAGGAGATGTTTCTCCAATAAGCACGTGTTGAGCGTTTCGAAACGGTTCGGGCGCTTCATGCTTGTCGTATGGACGATACCCAATCGGTTTCATCTTATGTACTTAAGATGAAGAGCCTTATCGATCGAGCTAACCGTCTTAACCTTAACATATCTAATGAGTTAGCCACCGATCTTATCCTTAACTCCCTATCAAAGAGGTTTGATCAATTTGTAATTAATTACAACATGAATGGGATGGATAAGAGCATAGGTGAGCTTCATGGTATGCTTAGGACGGCGGAAACAAGCATGGGTAAAAGGACTTTACCCGTGTTAGCAATCGATCAAGGTGGGTCTAAAGGTAACACCTCTAAGCCAAAGGTGGCTAAGAGAAAAGGACCCGCCCATCAAGGCAAAGGGAAGGGGAAGATGGTTACCCCAACCATCAACAAGGCCAAGAAGCAAAAGGTCACCGAGAAGGCAAACCCCAAGGAAGACCCATGTTTCGGTTGCGGTGAGATGGGTCATTGGAAACGAAACTGTCCGGTCTACCTTAAGGAGTTGAAGGACAAGAGGGATGCAGGGCAAACCTCAGGTAATATATATATGGTATATATAGAGCTAAGTATTACTTCTTCTAATACATGGGTATTAGACACTGGATGTGGAACTCATATTTGCAATTCTTTGCAGGGGTTCAAAAGAAGTGATCATAAGGCGGGAACATCAAGTCTCTATATGGGCAATGGTGCAAAGGTGCATGTTAAAGCTCAAGGAGATTTTATATTAAAGCTTCCAAGCGGATTGGAACTTATTTTAGAAAATGTTTTGTATGCTCCGGATTTGTGTAGAAACATTATTTCTATTTCTCGCTTAAAACAATGTGGTTACGTTGTTAATTTTATTGATGATGATATTCATGTTTCTAAAGATAATGTATTCTATTTCAAGGCTTCGCCTTCAAATGGAATTTATGAATTGGTTCATGATGACACATCATCTAGTAGCTCAATGTACCATACAAGCACCAAGAAACTCAAAAGGGATTTGAGTGATTCCTACTTATGGCATTGTCGCCTTGGTCACATAAACAAGAACCAAATACATACACTTCAAAAGAATGGACTTTTGAAATCAATTGAAATGGATTCGTTTGAAGTATGTGAATCTTGTTTACAAGGCAAGATGACTAAAGCACCTTTCAAAGGGACCTATGAAAAGGCTAAAGATTTATTGGGATTAATACATTCGGATGTATGTGGACCCTTTAAACCCATGACTAGGAAAGGTGAAAGATACTTTGTTACTTTCATTGATGACTTTAGTCGTTTCGGATATGTCTACTTATTAAGACACAAGGACGAAACGTTTGAAGCATTCAAAGAATATCAAAACGAAGTACAAAATCAACTCAATAGGACAATTAAGGTACTTCGTACCGATAGAGGAGGTGAATACCTAAGCGATGCCTTCCAAGATCATCTTAGGAGTTGTGGGATTATCTCACAACTTACTCCACCCGGAACACCCCAACTTAATGGAGTTTCCGAAAGGAGGAACCGAACCCTAATGGATATGGTTCGATCTATGATGGCAAGAAGCTCGCTGCCTCTATCATTTTGGGGTTATTGTCTAAGCTCCGCGGCTCGTATTTTAAATATGGCCCCAACCAAGAAGGTGGAACGAACTCCTCATGAGATGTGGTTTGGAAAACCTCCTTCTCTTTCATACTTGAAAGTATGGGGATGTGAAGCTTATCCTAAGCGTTATGTAGCAAATAAGCTACATGCTCGATCCACAAAGTGTATCTTCATAGGATATCCCAAAGATGACATGGGATATTACTTCTATGATCCATCCGAGCAAACCGTATTTGTTGCTCGGAAAGCGGAATTCCTTGAAACCAAGTTCCTTATGGAAGGTGATGGTGAAAGGAAGATAGATCTTGTAGAGGTACAAGATCAAGCCGATGATACACAATTGGTTGACACTAGTACTCAACATGAGGATGTTGAAAATGATCAAGTGGATGATCAAGGTACACAAGACGTTCGAAGATCTAGTAGGATTAGTAATCCTCCCGAGAGATATGGGTTTCTCATAGATGGTTGCTATACGGTTGATTTGGATGAACCGACAAACTACGAAGATGCTTTATCAAGGATCGATAAAGATAAATGGCAGGAAGCCATGAACGCTGAGATGCAATCCATGTATGAAAACCAAGTTTGGGAACTTGTTGTGCAACCTCCTAGCTCCAAGCTAGTTGATTGAAAATGGCTTTTCAAGAAGAAAACCGACATACATGGAAACTTGGATACATATAAAGCTAGACTTGTTGCAAAAGGTTTCACTCAAACTCAAGGGGTTGATTATGATGAAACTTTCTCGCCAGTGGCAATGCTAAAGTCTATTAGGATATTATTTGCCATTGCTGCTCACTACGACTATGAAATATGGCAAATGGATGTCAAAACCGCTTTCCTGAATGGATATCTTGAGGAAGATGTCTATATGGTACAGCCCGAAGGTTTTGTTGATCCGAAAAATCCTAAAATGGTATGCAAGTTAAAGAAATCAATCTACGGATTGAAACAAGCATCTAGAATGTGGAATCATCGTTTTAATGAAGAGGCAAAGAAATTTGGCTTTATTAAAAATGGTGATGAAGCTTGTGTATATAAGAAAGCTAGTGGGAGCACTATCATGTTCCTTGTACTATATGTGGATGATATATTATTATTTGGGAATGATATTACCACAATGCAAGAAGTCAAAACTTGGCTAAAGAGTTGCTTCTCCATTAAGGATCTTGGAGACGCACAATACATATTGGGGATAGGGATCTATAGGAATAGATCCAAGAGATTGATAGGTTTAAGTCAAAGTACATACATTGATAAAATCTTGAAAAGGTTCAAGATGGAAAACTCTAAGAAAGGTTTGGTACCTATTCAAAGAGGAACCGTTCTCAGTTCATCTCAGTGTCCTACCACGAAAGATGAACAAGAGAGAATGAAGAAAGTCCCATATGCATCCGCTATTGGGTCTATCATGTATGCAATGATATGTACTAGACCGGATGTGTCATGCGCTCTAAGCTTGACAAGTAGATACCAGAACAACCCAGGAAACAGTCATTGGATTGCTGTTAAAAGTATATTGAAATACCTTAGGAGAACTAAGGATATGTTTCTAATATACGGGTCTGGTGAGGAGGAACTCGCCGTAAAAGGTTACGTGGACGCGAGTTTCCAAACTGATCGAGATGACTCTCGATCACAATCCGGTTATGTCTTCATGTTAAATGGTGGTGCGGTCTCTTGGAAGAGTTCGAAACAGGAAGTTGTTGCGTTATCCACTACAGAGTCGGAGTACATTGCCGCCTCACTGGCAGCTCAGGAAGCTGCATGGATGAAGAAATTCATCGACGACTTAGGAGTGGTCCCTTCCATTCAGGACCCTCTTGAGATCTTTTGTGACAACGAGGGTGCGATTGCTCAAATCAAGGAACCTCGTGCTCATCAAAAGACTCGTCACATTGAGCGGAGATTCAACTACATCAGGGATGAGGTTGAAAAGGGAAAGATATGTATTCACAAAGTTCACACAGATCATAATGTTGCGGATCCACTCACGAAGCTTTTACATGGGCCAAAACATGAGGGACATGTTTGTGCGTTAGGGCTTCGATATTCTAGTGATTGGAAATGATCTATTTTATGTATTGTACCAGAACGAAATTATTCAAACTCATTAATATAACTATGGTGTTAATTTATTTGAGTTATGTTCCTATTTTGCATATTTCATCCATGAATAAGCAATTATTCTAAATTTCCGTAGTCGATCACATTTGTGGGAACAAGTGTGAGGTTTAGACTATTATGAACTCGGATTGGTATACATTCATAGGTTGAATGTGGGGCAAGGTTGCAACCAAGGTTCATAGATATTTGTGGGAAACAAATATTGGAAGACCCGCTCTCAAGAATTACTGTATAGAGCCTTTGTGGTTAATCACATGTAATCTTGAGTAAAGGCGAATATCATTGTATCCTCTGACCTGAGATACATATTGGGTTCGGATATTCACCTAGTACTGTGCCTTGATTCTTTTCTTCACTATTCTGAAACATGGTAGTACATAAGGAAGAACTCAGGTATATTACAAAGTGTATATCTAGGACGTATGTAGTCAAGATGGGATTTTTCCCTCTTATTTGTTGAGAGTAAGATGTCTAAGGCCTGAAAAGTTAAATCTATAAGAGAGTGATCACTCTGTATCTCTTGGATTTAACATGACATCTAGGACGAAAGGATATAATGAAAGATTCACCTACATATATCAGTTCGAGTAGGGAGCTCGAAAGGGATGATGTTATTGAATGGCACAAAGTCATAACATATTAAGGGTGATGGACGGTGTGTTAGGCTGTATCCATCACTTGCATTAATTTCTTATGTTTCTCGTGCAAGTGGGAGATTGAAGGTATTTCATATGCCCGAGAGACATATTAAATTAACGTGGCTAATATGTTTTGATCCAAGTCGGGTCATACCCAATAACAAACTTACCGACACCTTATTCGTATTTGATCTTAGTGATTGAATCATTGATTAAATACGCGACACTTGAATTCAAGAAAATGGTTTCTAAAATAATAACACTTGATATGTAAATATAAATTATGGGATAATTTATATGATATGGTTTTAATTATTTATAGGCTAAATAATTAATCATGTTATGTTACATTTTATAAATGCATTTATAAATAATGTACACATACATAATTAAATAAAATGGAAGTTTTATAAAATTTAATTTTATAAAATAAAACCAATTTTATTTAAAAGACATAGTAGTGGCATTGGGAGGGTAATGACACATGTTCAAAGATTCCATCTTTTGGTCAATACTTCCCATTTCCACAAGTATATGTCTAGCACTCTTGGAGACTACAATGCATGCAATTTACATATCAAAAATAAGCAAAAAAAGCTCCCAAAAACTGCTGCTGTTGCCGTGAGCTTAGGGAGGGAGAAAAGGCTTCTTCAAGTTTTTTTTTAGCTTATTTTCAAGTGTCAATTAAATCCTAACCAAAGTACAAGGTGTTGGTGCAAAGTTTGGGGTATAACAACTTGAGGTTTCATAGTTTTGGAGCTCCATTCAACATCATCATCTTCATCATTTACTAGCAAGCTTGGAGTAGGTATAATTCTTACTAGCTTCTTTTACATTTAAGTGTATTTTCAAGACTAGATCTTTTAATGGAATTCTTGTTTTAAAAGGTTAAAACTTTGCATGCATAAACTTGAAAATTGCTTCCGCTTATACATATATATATACACGAAAATATATACATACAAAATGGATTTTGTGACTTGTTTATTTGAAGAATTCCATCACTAATATCATATAGAAGGGGTTGGAAACATTAGAAAACTATCAGTCTTTTCATTTTATTTGTATTATGTTATAAAACTTTGAACATACAAAATGCCAACCTTATTTTAGTGAATGGAGTGATTGTATATACCTCTAAAGTGAATTGTGTAGTTCAAGTTGTAACGATGAGTCTAATGCGGTAATTTGGTTCATTTATGGTATTCTAATTAGTTGATGTTAAAAACAACTACATATGAATTGAAGTAACTTGCACTTTTGTGAAAAAAACATCGATTATTATTCCTTTTTAAGAATAATCCATTCTGATTTTTCAAAATCCCCTTGACTAATCAGTAAATGTCCGTTAATGGGTCAAAATCGGATTTTTTGATTAAATTCGGTCAAAATCAAATATTGTCAACATTTTAACATGAATTTAAATTAAAATGTTATAGTTTTTGAACGAAATGATCAATTTGAACAATTATGTTAAAGTTTATGTTTATGCATATGGTTTTCTTCTATATATACACATAATTTTATAATTTACTCCATATTATTTAAATGTATAATAAGCACAAATCGATTAATCTTCGAATTGCATGTTAATCCTTTCAAAGACCCGACCAATTACTCCCCAAATAGCGAGTTTTACAACCTTCGTAACGCGTAGGTATATATTTGGTTTAATACAACTAATGGATTATCTGATAATAATCCTAAATATGATATTCATGATTTCTCTTTGTAAATGCACATCTAAACGTCTTCCAAGGAATATGATATAATGTTGTTTTGGCTAAGTACATTAACAATACAATTTTTACAGAGTTGTTTTAGCACCTCTAACAAGATCAAGATCATACGGCAATGTCCCTCAACCACATGCTATCTTATACTATTCGCAAAGAGCAACGAACGGTGGCCTTCTTATTGCAGAAGCCGCTCCAGTCTCCAACACTGCCAAAGGGTATTATTAGTCGTATATATCTTTATGTAGAACAATTGCTACTTTTATCCTTCATCATTACTTAGTACAACAGCAACAACGTTTTTTATTCATGAATTGTATTTATTATCTCAACTGTTTTGACTTGTGAGACATTTGACATATAGTCAAACAAGCTCACAAAACAAAACATTGCATTCTTGACTAGTGTTCTATTTCACTATTGCGTTGATCATGATCGAGGAACTAGTTTTTGTAATAAAATTGTGTTTGTTATTGTTTAAGTTACCCAGATACGCCAGGTATATGGACGCAGGAACAAGTTGAGGCATGGAAACCGATTGTGGATGCAGTTCATGATAAAGGAGGAATCTTTTTCTGTCAAATTTGGCATGTTGGAAGGGTTTCAAATGCAGGTTTTTCATCATCTTCATTTTTATTTCAAATTTGGAAATGAAATCCTTATAGATTGGTTACAAGATACTATATCTTATTTTGACTCCGCCTACTTTTAAAATAGGCTATCAGCCGGACGGGCAACCGCCAATATCATCTTCAAACAAAGAATTAATACCTCAAATGCGAAACGATATTGTTGATGCTGCATTGTTTACACCCCCGAGGAGGTTAAGTACTGAGGAGGTTCCTCTAGTTGTTAATGATTTTAGACTCGCTGCAAGAAATGCAATTGAAGCTGGTATGAATTATTAACTCAGGCACTCCTTAATTAATTAAGTAATTATTTGATTAGTATCCATAATACTCGTCTGATGAATAATGAAAACCCATAGGATGTTATCTTTTATTGAATGAGAATAATTAACACAACCTATATTTATATACTAAGATAAGGTTACCAAACTAAAAGACTATTGGTTTAGCGGTATCGAGGTGTCCTTCTGACTTTAAGGTCATGGGTACAAGTTCTAAGTTGGACATTAAGTATATATATTCATGTAAAATCATGTTTGAGTGTATACGTTTGCCTTTTGATAAAAGAAGAAGATTGATCTATTAAAGAGGAACATAGTGCTGGTAAAAAAAAAAAAAAAAAACTATTTCATGTAGGTAAAATATATACGAGTAATTAAAACCCTAATAAATTACTCAAATAAAATAATCAGATTATAAACATGAATAATACATAACCTGATGAACCGAGCTTGTGTTTGACACAATTCCCTTAAACAGATTCGACGTCTGTTCTCAGGGTACACCGGTTCGAAGCACCTGATGAACCGAGCTTGTGTTTGACACAATTCCCTTAAACAGATTCGACGTCTGTTCTCAGGGTACACCGGTTCGAAGCAGCGTACTGCCGAACTTGAACACTTGCCTGGAAGGTGACCGGGATGGGGAGACCTTGTTGCGGCTGAGAGGAAAACTCATATTATATAAGAATGCTTATATGATTTTTGGTGTATCTTTCTTCTAAGCCTAAGGCCTTTATTTATAGTGGAGATTATAGCCTTAGGTTTGTTCCCACAACCGATGTGGGATAAAATACTATAACTTCTAAATTTAGCACCAAACTAGCAACTTTGAGATTCGATATCTCATTCACCTTTAATCCGTTTTGGACACTCTTTAACTCATTTTAAAGCCCTCGTCAAGGACTACAAAGCTCACTAAATAGTTACTATTATATATCACTCGAACATATAATTATTTGTGTCCAAAGTTTGGTAAAAACACACGTTTTTATCAAGTTTTTCCAACATATCATTCTAAACAAGATCATATATCAACTATAATAATTACTAAATAATTTTAAAGAATCTAAACATTATCTATATAATATTCTCGAATAATATTATTGAAGTATATTTTGACTTACCAAAAAGGATTGTAACGTGATTGGGATATTTTCTCTTATGAATCATATAGGTTTTGATGGAGTTGAGATTCATGGCGCTTATGGTTATCTAATTGACCAATTTCTAAAGGACGGAGTAAACGACAGGACAGACAAATATGGCGGCTCTCTTGAAAATCGTTGCAGATTCGCTCTAGAAATAGTTGATGCGATTGTAAAGGAAACAGGAGCAGACAAAGTCGGGATAAGATTATCCCCATTTGAAGATTACATGCAATCGGTTGACTCAAATCCTGAAGCTTTAGGTGTATACATGGCCGAATCATTGAATGCATTTAATATTCTTTATTGTCATATGGTAGAACCAAGGATGAAAAATGTACTTGAAAAGGTTGATTGTCCCCATAGTCTTGTGCCAATGAGAAAGGCATTCAGAGGAGCTTTCATATCGACTGGAGGTTATGATATGGAAGATGGCAATAACACTGTGGCCGAAAACCGGACAGATCTTGTTGCTTATGGTCGTATGTTTTTGGCAAATCCAGATTTGTTAAAAAGATTTGAGCTTACTGCTCCTATGAATAATTACAATAGGGACACATTTTATACACCTCATTCTGTTATTGGGTACACTGATTATCCATTTCTTGATACATCAGATTAAATACATTAGACTCGAGATCAAAATTGAAGAATACAAATGTTATCATAAGTCACAATCTTGACATTGCTTGTGAAAGTAAGTTCTTGTTGGTGCATGAATCCCCAGCCGTAGTTTATTCTTACGTTTAGTACATTCGGTTATGTAATAATGTTATTTACTAGTGACTATTGATTATTATGGTGATTGTGCGTTCTTAGTTTATTAAATAATCAATATGTTAAACTGCACACAGTCGACCGAGTGTGTGTACGCACTCGACCGACTGTGTAAGTCAGTCGACCGACTGACAGACACACTCAACCGAGTGTGTCTGACTTGCAGTATATATACTGGTTTAGACTTCTTTGATGAGGTTACTAGTCACATTTGTTCCAAATCGTTGTTTTTCGTCTCTAGAAAACCCTAACACCGAATACCACCGAAATACATCGTCTAGGTGTCGATCTAATCTAGGTTTTACACTAGGTTCGACCAATTCGATCCTGAAGCGACCCGTATCTCGATTTATCTCTATTCTATTGTGTTCCGCCTTTAGTTTAGAGTTCAAGCGACCTAAGATCCATAGATTTATCGTCTACAAAGTGGTATCAGAGCTGGAGTCTCTGGTTTTTGCTTGATCAAATTGTTTTTTGGGTCAAAGTTTGTGTTTTTGGTGTTTTTAGGTTTTTGGTCTATTAATCTGTGTTTACACGTTATTGTTAGTGTTTTTATTGTCAAAAGGTGTTTCTGGAGTGCTTATTTTCGTTATCTACGTGTTGTTTTTGAGTTTTCCATCCATAATCGATTGCAAAATCGATTTTTGTCTAGAAAACCCTAATAGTCGACCAGCTTTTGTCAAGAACACACTCGGCCGTGTGTGTCCTGTCAACCGACCGAGTGAGTCCTAAGATCGACCGTGTGTATTGTTCCACCGATCGTGTGAGTTTTACTAGAGCCGTGCCAGATTCCCTAAGTCAGTCGGCCGTGTGAGTTTGTCACTCGACCGTGTGAGAGTTTCAATCGACCGTGAGAGTTAGACAATCGGCCGTGTGTGTTTGAAATACCCAAGGCTTAGATAGTAACGAAGTGCTGCCAAAATTTTGTTAGACAATCGACCGTGTGATAAGTACAATCGATCGTGTGTCTTATACAGTCGACCGTGTGTCAGAGATAGTCGACCGTGTGACTTAATCAGAATCTTAATTAATCTTATATTTTCAAACTTAATCAGTTAACATGTCGGACACTAATGAACAAGTGACAAATGAATATAGCGCATTAGTAATTGCACCTGGACTACAAAAACTGTTACTTAACGAAAGCGAATCTGGATCGACAAATAAAGTACCTCGACTTGACAATCTTAAAGACTTCTTGGACTGGAAAGTTAGGTTTGTTATTTACTTAAATGGTGTTGACTTTAGACTTTGGGAAGGTATTGAGAATCCATTTGTTTGGCCTTGTGGAGGTGATGGTGAACCCAAAGAAACTCAACAGTTTAGTCCTACAGAGCGTGAACAATATAATCTTGAGTGTAGATGTTATGCTCAGCTAACGCAAGCGTTGTCAAAGGACATTTTCCAGCAGTTCAAAAACTGTAACAAAACCGCGTATACTCTTTGGTTGGCCCTTCAATCTGCAACAGAGGGTACTGCTACTTATCGGGCAACAAAAGGTAAGGTATTGAAGGATGAATGGAGGGCATTTGCTGCTCTTCCATCAGAGTCACTGGGACAAACTTTGGAGAGATATCGTTTACTGGTAGCAGAGATGGCGGATTATGGGATTGATGTACCTGATGATAAGGCAGTCAGGGTGTCGAAAGATGGTCTTCCAGAAAAGTGGGACCATGAGATTGAAAAGATTCAGAACATGTACAGCACATCAGGTCGTACGTTAACATTGACAGCTTTTACTTCTAAGTTGATGGAGAAGGATATTCAGGTAGAAGCTAAGAGGAAGAGACTTGGTTCGGTAGTTGCTTCTGCATCCACTTTAGCTTCATCTTCTGGTCATGCTCCATTACAAACAGCCTATATTACAGCAAATGCTTCTCAAATGTCTGTTCCACAATCTCAGTCTGGCTACTTTAATGCTAAATCACAAGCTCAGACTCAGAATTCTCCTTCTCAACAGACTCAGACTCAGACTCTTGTGTTTCAAACTGAGAATATCAGGAAGAGGCCCATCGAATCAATTCAGGAAGATATGGCTCTGGCATCTATTGTTGTTAACTCATACAACGATATGATTAGTGGACAAGTGATTAATAGTCATCTTGAAAATGAAGACTATGATCAGATTGATGAGGACGATATCAAAAGGATGGATATACTTTATTGCATGGGTAGCATTGTTAGACGGGCTAGGAAGTACTTGAAGAAAAACGGACAGAGGTCTTTGAGTTTGAATCGAGATTCGAAGTTTGGTTTTGATATGTCAAAGGTTAGATGCTTCAATTGTGATGAGCTTGGTCATTTTAAGAAGACTTGCACGAGGCCACCCAAGACTGGTTTTTTTGATCCTTTTCATAATACAACCATTTCAGTTACTCCACAACATGTTATTGTTGAGAAAGAATCTTCAGGGTCTATTCAATCTAAGGCCTTGACGACCACGTATGCTGATGAAGTGTGTGACTGGTCCATCACGTCACATACACATCAAGCTAATGTTGTGTTTGTAGGTAGAACTGAAGCTGAAATTGAAGAAGAAAGAATTGCTAGGAGAAATGCAGGTTGTACTGGAAAAGATAATCCAAATTGCACCTGCTATGTGTGCAAATGTGATGCTAGAATGAAAAGAGCTGAGGAGATTATGAAGTTGTGCCTCAGAAAGAGGATTAAAGATCGACTGTATGATAAGTTTCGCCAAGCTCGAGACCTATCAGATTTTGAGTTTACGACTGATTCTTCCGATGAGGATGAAGAAAGAAGTTGTCATGTTGGTACTTGGTTCAGACAAGAGTTAGGACACTTGCTCAATTGTGATCTTAAGAGTGGTGACGAGAAGATTGTTACAGTTTGGAGTTCAGTGTGTTCAGACAACAGCGAGAACAAAGGAGGTTATGAAGCTGATTACGCGGATAGTACGAGTTCAGAGTCTGAGTCAGAATCAGATGAAGACACTCAGGTTGGAAGCAACAAATATGCATTTATGGCCAACACATCCGGTAACGATAAGGTATGTAATGACTCAGTTTTTAATTGTTCTAAATGCATTGGTTATGAACAGGAAATTGATAGGCTTGAGTGTGTTATCACAAAGCTTAATGAGATATCCGTTACATGTGAGACCTGTCCTAAGCTTAGAGTTGACCTTAAGAATTTAAGTTTGGAGAATCAGACTAATAAAAAGAACTATGATGATGCGCTATTCTACCTTAATAAACAGAAAGACTATGTTGATGTGATTAAGTCTTTAGAAAATCAGGTGGGTCACTTAAAATCAACGGTTATAGATGATGGAAAAGTGATTACTATGTATTTGGGATAGGTAGAGACCCTTAAGGCTGAAAGGGATTCATTTAAGTTGAAATACGAGTCTGAAAAAGCTAGGATCGACAATTGGCAGAGGATGTCTTATGTGAAACAGACTTTGAATCCTCCTAAACAGCAGGGTTTAGGTTACAACCAGGTTGCCCCGCCACTTTTAGGTGAGTATATTAACAAACCGGTTGAGAAAAGTAAGGGTCCTGTTGTAGAACTAGAATATGGTAAGCCTAAAGAAGCACCTGTTGAGAGTACAGTTAAGATAGTTGCGTCGAAGAAATATTTAGATGTTGTCTATGAAACAGAGTCAGATACTGATATCGACACTGAGAAAGACAGCAAACCATTTGAGCTGGTCACTAAACCAGTTACCATTCTGAAAAATCCTGTTAAGGAAAGTAAGATGACTGAGAGTAAAAAGGCTCAGTCTAAGAAAACTGTGACTCCCAAACAGAATAAGAAGAAGAACACCCAGGGAGTGTCACCTAAGTTTGTCAGTAAGGGCAGATTAGATGAATCAGGTCCTAAGGTAGAACAATCACCAACAGAGGCAAGTTCTAAATCTGGGAATGTGTCCAAGTATGTTCCGCCGGGTCATCGACAGACTGTTATGCAACAAGTCTCGTCATCCCCTATGACTAGACAACATACTGAACCACCTAGGAGACAGTTTTCACCAATTAGACGCAAAGTGTTTAATTCTCATGATTTTGATAATGTTAACTGCTTTAATTGTGGGAGGTTGGGACACAGGGCTATGAATTGTAGACCCATTCGACAGACACCAAGAAGGAAGGTTGATTTTAGTCCAAATCGGTCCTTTAATAGGTGATCACCTTCACCAGATTTTAATTCTTTTTCAGTGCAAACAAATGATAAAAGGATTTTTCAAACCAATGATTATTATAGAAAACCTTTACTGAATAACACAGTTTGGAAACCTAAATCAGAAGTTAAGAGTGTTCATCGTACTGAAGGTCCTTCTGGATTTAAAGGACAATGGGTGGAATTTCCAGTTATTGGTGTTGATGGGAAACCCACTGCCATTCGGGCATGGGTGGCCCTCTCTAACTAATCCTCTTATTTTAATATGTAGGTCGCCTACAATCCACGCTGCAGTACTTGGATTGTTGATAGTAGGACGTCCAGGCACATGACAGGGAACTTGTCTTTGCTTTCTAGTGTGAAAATAGTGGATGGAGGACCAGTTTCTTTTGCAGGTAGTGAAGGAGGATTTATTACTGCTCAGGGTGTTATTGCTAATGAGAATGTCAGTTTTGATAAAGTTAACTATGTAGAGCAGATGTCGAACAATCTGCTTTCTGTTTCACAAGTTGCTGCTAAGAAATATACTGTTGCTTTTGATGATAAGTTTTGTTATATTTTGAGAAAAGAGTTCGTTATTCCGGAGGACATGATTCTGATGACTGCTCCGAGATGCAAGGATCTCTATATCTTTGATATGCGTAAGGCTCATGTTAAGGCAGCTACAGGCCATCAGGCCTTTGTTTCTAAAGCTACTGAACAGGAGTCGATTACTTGGCACAAGCGTATGGATCATCTGAGTCTAAGGAAGATGAGTAATCTAGTACACAATGGATTAGTTGATGGTGTGAATGTTAAGAGTTTTCATATTCCTGAAGTATGTATTCCGTGTAAACAGGGGAAGCAGACTAGAAAGTCACATACTACCAAAAAGCATCATTCTGTCAATATCCCTTTGGAGCTGCTACACATGGATCTTTTTGGTCCAGTTAATTGTAAAACTCTCACTGGAGAATCATATTGCTTGGTAGTTACAGATGAGTATTCCCAGTTTTCATGGGTTGTGATGTTGAAACTCAAGTCAGACACGTTTGAGCATATTAAAGTGTTGATTCTGAAGCTCGAAAGTCTGTATAACTTGAAGGTAAGAAAGATTCGTACTGATAATGGTACATAATTTAAGAACATTCAGATGCAGTTGTTTTGTAATGAGAAGGGGATACAACAACAGTTCAGTCCGGCTTATACACCTCAATCAAACGGTGTTGCTGAACGAAAGAATAGGACTCTAATCGAAACCGCAAGAACTATGCTAGCTGATTCATGTCTTCCAATTGTTTTCTGGGGAGAAGCCGTGAGTACTGCTTGTTATGTAATGTGTAGTGACCCGAACTTTTCCATGTTTATATATATTAATTGAGATTGATATTTACATGATTAAATGTTTCCAACATGTTAAGCAATCAAACTTGTTAAGACTTGATTAATTGAAATATGTTTCATATAGACAATTGACCACCCAAGTTGACCGGCGATTCACGAACGTTAAAACTTGTAAAAACGACATGACGATATATATATGGATATACATATGGTTAACATGAGATTATGATAAGTAAGTATCTCCATAAGTATATTAACAATGAGTTATATACATATAAACAAGACTACTAACTTAAGGATTTCGAAACGAGACATATATGTAACGATTATCGTTGTAACGACATTTAAATGTATATATATCATATTAAGATATACTAATATATCATAATATCATGATAATATAATAATTTAACATCTCATTAGATATAATAAACAATGGGTTAACAACATTAATTGAGATCGTTAACTTAAAGGTTTCAAAACAACACTTACATGTAACGACTAACGATGACTTAACGACTCAGTTAAAATGTATATACATGTAGTGTATTTAGATGTATTAAAATACTTTTGGAAGACTTCAAGACATATATCAAAACACTCATACTTAACGAAAATGGTTACAGTTACTTTCCCATTCTTTTCTTTCATCAAGAATTCTAGTCGTATTCTTACCTGTATTATACACAGCTTCAAAACGTACTTACTATGGGTATATACCAATAGGAACTAGCATGGGATTCCACTCTTGATTATGTCATGTATGACTAATCAATTTTAACTTCTACCATGAGCTAGTCAACTAACTAGAACTCCTTTTAACCCCACTCACCACTCACCAATTACCACTCATCATTCACTCCATTTCACTTCCAATTCTCTTTCTAATTCTCTCTCAAAACACACACACTATTATGAACGTATTTTTCCAGTAGTTAATCATCATCTTCATCAAAAATCACTTCAAGAATCAAGCTATAATCATCATAGGAAGAACACTTCAAGAACACTTCAAAAATCCCTTCAAGTTTACTAATTTACTTCCAAGCTTTCTAATCCATTCCAAGTAATCATCTAAGATCAAGAAACCTTTGTTATATATAGTAGGTTATCTTTCTTATTCAAGGTAATATTCATATTCAAACTTTGATTCAATTTCTATAACTATAAACTATCTTAATTCGAGTAAAAATCTTACTTGAACTTGTTTTTGTGTCATGATCCTACTTCAAGAACTTTCAAGCCATCCAAGATCCTTTGAAGCTAGATCATTTCTTGTCACTTCCAGTAGGTTTACCTACTAAACTTGAGGTAGTAATGATGTTCATAACATCATTCGATTCATATATATAAAACTATCTTATTCGAAGGTTTAAACTCGTAATCACTAGAACATAGTTTAGTTAATTCTAAACTTGTTCGCAAACAAAAGTTAATCCTTCTAACTTGACTTTTAAAATTAACTAAACACATGTTCTATATCTATATGATATGCTAACTTAATGATTTAAAACCTGGAAACACGAAAAACACCGTAAAACCGGATTTACGCCGTCGTAGTAACACCGCGGGCTGTTTTGGGTTAGTTAATTAAAAACTATGATAAACTTTGATTTAAAAGTTGTTATTCTGAGAAAATGATTTTTATTATGAACATGAAACTATATCCAAAAATTATGGTTAAACTCAAAGTGGAAGTATGTTTTCTAAAATGGTCATCTAGACGTCGTTCTTTCGACTGAAATGACTACCTTTACAAAAATGACTTGTAACTTATTTTTCCGACTATAAACCTATACTTTTTCTGTTTAGATTCATAAAATAGAGTTCAATATGTAACCATAGCAATTTGATTCACTCAAAACGTGTAACATCCCGCGTTTTTCCGTTAAATTTATTTTTAACACCGTCTTTTTTTTTTAATAATATCTTTCGCTATTTAAATTCCCAATTTCCGTTGACTAACGTTTATAATATTCTCGTTATTTAATTATAACATCACTCGTCTACTCGAGCGTTTTTTAAAATATTTCGTTTGGTTAAATCCCGCACCCGCTTCTAAACTCGAGGGACTAAAATTGACACGGGGCAAACTAGTTGACTAGGTCAACTAGTCCACCCCAATCACCACCATTCAATCACCTCCACCTCTCTCTCTTTCTCTCTAGCAAGAACACACACACAAACACCCAATTCAAACATTCATCATCTAAATTCGATCTAGGAGGCTTACAACAAAACAAATTACATATTTGGAATCCTCTCTTCATCCTCTACAATTTGATACCAACTTCATCTCGTTTGGGTAACATTTCTAAAACTCTAGATTTCTCTAAATTCGTGTTTTTGATTTGAAATGGTGTTAGTTAGTGTCTATGGCTCAAGTCTAACATGAATATATGTTTGGTTTGCTCGATTTGTTGTTTTTGGAGTAACTAGCATGAACTTGAAATGGGTGTGCTTAATCCTTGATTTTGGATGAGTTAATGTTGTTAGATTGTTAAAGTGCATGTTTTAATTGTGTTACTAGTATCACTAGCTTCGTTTTGATGCGTAGGTTGATTAAGAAAACTTCAAAAACATGAATATTGATTTTGTAATGTTTGACTAGGGTTTGATAGTTCTTGACATGAACTTTTGATGCTTGAATGCCATGGAATGTTAATTGTTAGTGATTAGTTGTAATGTATGCTTAATTACCTTCGAAACGGCATATCGTATGTGTAAATTGGATTCCCGAATCATAAAATACGTTTTACGAACTTGAAACTTTGAAAATAAACCTTTCTTGATCAATTGACGAGTTTTCGGTTATTGTAAATGATGTTTTTGATTGATGATATGTGGTTAGTTGTATTCCTCGTCAAAATACCTTTCCAACGATGTATGATAGGCGTTATAAGTGTTTGCGGGTCAAGTGTTGTGTTAGAAAAGGTTTTGGTTCGTGCACACTTGGAAAAACTGACCAGAATTCTCTGCCCAGGTAGTGGCGCGGCGCGCCACATCCCCGCGCGGCGCGCAGAATCACCTGGCCAGATTCTGACCTCTTGGACCCATTTCACGTGAAATGTTTGACTAGCTATCGACCTCCGATTCACATGAAACTTGTTCTAATATACTTGTATATGAATAACTAGCATAGAAAAATAGTCCGGGACCCGACCCGAACGTGTTGACTCTTTCGTTGACTTTGACCAAGTTTGACTTTTAGTCAAACTTAACCAAACTTTTATGCAAACGTTCTAACATGTTTTTATACGTGATTCTTGCATGAAACCTGACAACGTGATTCACATGCTATACTATTCGAGTCGTAACGAGCCATAGGACTAATTGAACACATTTCACCCGACCTTGTGTCGTAACCGGTTAATTGACACAACTTACTTGTTTAGGTCAAGGCTAAGCAACTTTCATGCATACGTTACTTTGTGAAGTACTTTTATACTCGTGCACTCGAGGTGAGATCATAGTCCCACCTTTTCAACAACTTTTTATACTTTTAAATTGTGGGCTGAGAAACATATACTTTGTTACATTTTGTACTACTTACTTTTATACTTTGAACACAAGTACAAGGAAAACAAACATTCCACAGCGAGTTAGAACAAAAATCCTCAATTCGATTATCATTAGTTACACTTGCAGGGTGTAAGCGAGAACTTATATTGTGTGGCCATACGGGTTTGACAAACCCTCATTACGGACGAACCGCTACCGTCTACGGATGAAATATATTTTCGAGAAACAGTGTATGTTCTAACACTATTGTGATGGGGTTCTATGGAAGGAAACGTTAAGTCTTGATAATTGGGTGCTCGCGAACCAACTTTTGGAATGCAACTTTTGGATGATCAATCTATGGAAATACTAAATCTTGTGGTTCAAAATATAACTTTTATTAATACACCTATGATTTCACCAACGTTTTTCGTTGACAGTTTTCTATATGTTTCTCAGGTTCATACTTGGCCATTTGATACATGCTTCCGCGTACACTCATACTTGCTTGGGGTCAAGCATACATGCATACACTCTGATTATTTGCTTGGAGTCAAGATACATACATACATACGCTAGTGATAGCACCTTTAGATTCAAACTTTTGTTTACATACTTACGCTATTTATAGCAACTGTGTTTTTAAACTAATTTTGTCGCAAGTTATTTCATTTATACTTTATGACTTTTGTAAACTTAGACTTGTTGTCGAACGGTTTTGTAAACTAAACTTGCAAGTCTTGTACCTTTCAAATGAATGAGACATAATTTTGGTCAAACGAGTCTCATATAGGGACTACGACCACGCAACGGGACCTAAGTTAACGGCGCCGTCAATAACGGTTTTGGTCGGGTCGTTACAAGTGGTATCAGAGCGTTGGTTGTAGGGAACTAGGACGTGCATTAGTGTGTCTAACAGAGTCGTTAGGACGCATTAGTGAGTCTAGACTACAACCGGATAGTTAACCATTGCATTCTGACATACATTTGCTATAGATAGCACTTACTTGACTACTTGTGCATTATACTTGAATCATTCTTAGGAAAACTTTTTAATGGTACCCAAACTTTCATCATACGAACTCGTATTCCGCCAATTTTTGGTAAAACACGTGAATTCAAGATTCATACGCGTACGGATGACCGCGACTTCGTTAGCCACTCTAGCTCGGGAACTCTAATTCTTTGGTTGTTATCCACCCCGTCTTAGCTTACTATCCATGAGTATTGTAAAGTCACCGTCACTACTCTAGATGAGTATCGTCATCAACATTTATCACTACGGTTGCGTGCTACTCGTTATCATGACTCGTTACTCTTTTCATACCTAAATACAATGTTGTCTGACTCGAACCACATTGACGTGAACAATCATTTAGACACTTCCCTCGGGGAACGCTTCTTTATAGTTGCACTAATTCATTCGATTCAATACGAGTCACGTTAGAGACGTCGTTACACTTTGTTCATTTTAGATTTTCGCGATTACACGAACTTGAATCTATAGAGTGATGTGGGAATGGAGGTATGAGTTAGCATAATATAACTACACTCGATCAACGTAGTTATATTACGGTAAGACATACCAAAGTTCTAGTGACGCGTGATGGTGGTTAGACTCGATCAACCTAAACACCACCATGTGCCATGTACATGACTTCATCTTTTCATGTTTGGACATCCGAAAACTCCGAGAATATTGATAACAACCATACCGGGGACACACCTTCAATTATTGTCAAATTATATTTATGCTTACGAATGAATTACCGATTCCATTCGACTTCAACCGTATGTCACACGGGTATACTAGCTCGTCCTCGCGCAGTCTTATTGACTAACTACAATTTACTCGTTATGCTCACATCGGAGCGGAAACTTCTCTTGCATCACCCTCGTACTTCCGGTTCAGGAGGTCCTTATTCTAAATTCTCAATGGAGAGCGACTCTTCACGTCATACAAGTATTCGCCGCGAGGGTGGATAGTCCTAACAATCGTTTTCAAAACCCGATAAGAACTTGCCACGACGAACGTTTTTGGAAACCGATAAATCTTCCGCGACGCGAATTTTCTTGAGAAACTTGTCCTAGCTAACGTTTTCAATTCCTAGCAAACTTGTTCAATATGCCTTAGGGAAATGTACCCCGTTTCGGATCGAGATCCTCGTTTCATTTCTAGATTTTGGAGTACCTTACAAAAAGCCTCGGGACCGCGTTTAGACATGAGCACCGCGTACCATCCACAACCGACGGACCGAACAAACATGCGATTTAAACCTTGGAAACCATAATACAAGTTTGTATTACCAACTTCAAATTTACTTGAGAAAAGTATTTTCCTTTAACCGAATCTTCGTACTACAATGATTTTCATTCGAGTTTTAACGTCACTCCTTTTGAAACCACATGTGACCGGAAACGTCATTCTCCTTTGTCGAACCAAGTAAACGATGATCAATTCACCGGGGCCGAGGTTATTCATGAGCAACCGAGAAAATTTATTCATATTCAGGTAAAACCCTACGCGACTCGTAATCACCAAGAGCTACGCCGATGTTAGACGTAAACATTTCAAATTCCACGTGGGAAACCGCGTCACGTTAAGAGTCGCACCTTGGAAAGGTGCAATCCGTTTCGGGAAACGTAGGAAGCTAAATCCGCTATATTTCGATCCTTTAAATTCTTGGGGCGTTTTGGACCCGTCGCTAGCCGTTTAGACTTTTCCGACTCATTTTGGGTCTCCGTTTATCCTACATTCGATGTATCAACTCAAAGACGTGTTTTGCGAAACGAGAACTTGTTATCTCCTTTGATGAACTCACTATCGACGATAACCCTCACTTCCTAGGAGGACCGGTTGAAACCATGAATCATGGAAGCCAAACCTTAAAACAACATATGATCCCGACCGTCAAAATTCGTGGAAATACTCAAGGACGTACCTTCACTTATTCGTAGAATTTACAACGCAAGATCTCGAGTAAGATTCAACAACTACTACTTCCAACTAAATTTCGGGACGAAATTTCTTTTGAGGTGTGGATAATGTAACATCCCGCGTTTTTCCGTTAAATTTATTTTTAACACCGTCTTTTTTTTTTTAATAATATCTTTCGCTATTTAAATTCCCAATTTCCGTTGACTAACGTTTATAATATTCTCGTTATTTAATTATAACATCACTCGTCTACTCGAGCGTTTTTTAAAATATTTCGTTTGGTTAAATCCCGCACCCGCTTCTAAACTCGAGGGACTAAAATTGACACGGGGCAAACTAGTTGACTAGGTCAACTAGTCCACCCCAATCACCACCATTCAATCACCTCCACCTCTCTCTCTTTCTCTCTAGCAAGAACACACACACAAACACCCAATTCAAACATTCATCATCTAAATTCGATCTAGGAGGCTTACAACAAAACAAATTACATATTTGGAATCCTCTCTTCATCCTCTACAATTTGATACCAACTTCATCTCGTTTGGGTAACATTTCTAAAACTCTAGATTTCTCTAAATTCGTGTTTTTGATTTGAAATGGTGTTAGTTAGTGTCTATGGCTCAAGTCTAACATGAATATATGTTTGGTTTGCTCGATTTGTTGTTTTTGGAGTAACTAGCATGAACTTGAAATGGGTGTGCTTAATCCTTGATTTTGGATGAGTTAATGTTGTTAGATTGTTAAAGTGCATGTTTTAATTGTGTTACTAGTATCACTAGCTTCGTTTTGATGCGTAGGTTGATTAAGAAAACTTCAAAAACATGAATATTGATTTTGTAATGTTTGACTAGGGTTTGATAGTTCTTGACATGAACTTTTGATGCTTGAATGCCATGGAATGTTAATTGTTAGTGATTAGTTGTAATGTATGCTTAATTACCTTCGAAACGGCATATCGTATGTGTAAATTGGATTCCCGAATCATAAAATACGTTTTACGAACTTGAAACTTTGAAAATAAACCTTTCTTGATCAATTGACGAGTTTTCGGTTATTGTAAATGATGTTTTTGATTGATGATATGTGGTTAGTTGTATTCCTCGTCAAAATACCTTTCCAACGATGTATGATAGGCGTTATAAGTGTTTGCGGGTCAAGTGTTGTGTTAGAAAAGGTTTTGGTTCGTGCACACTTGGAAAAACTGACCAGAATTCTCTGCCCAGGTAGTGGCGCGGCGCGCCACATCCCCGCGCGGCGCGCAGAATCACCTGGCCAGATTCTGACCTCTTGGACCCATTTCACGTGAAATGTTTGACTAGCTATCGACCTCCGATTCACATGAAACTTGTTCTAATATACTTGTATATGAATAACTAGCATAGAAAAATAGTCCGGGACCCGACCCGAACGTGTTGACTCTTTCGTTGACTTTGACCAAGTTTGACTTTTAGTCAAACTTAACCAAACTTTTATGCAAACGTTCTAACATGTTTTTATACGTGATTCTTGCATGAAACCTGACAACGTGATTCACATGCTATACTATTCGAGTCGTAACGAGCCATAGGACTAATTGAACACATTTCACCCGACCTTGTGTCGTAACCGGTTAATTGACACAACTTACTTGTTTAGGTCAAGGCTAAGCAACTTTCATGCATACGTTACTTTGTGAAGTACTTTTATACTCGTGCACTCGAGGTGAGATCATAGTCCCACCTTTTCAACAACTTTTTATACTTTTAAATTGTGGGCTGAGAAACATATACTTTGTTACATTTTGTACTACTTACTTTTATACTTTGAACACAAGTACAAGGAAAACAAACATTCCACAGCGAGTTAGAACAAAAATCCTCAATTCGATTATCATTAGTTACACTTGCAGGGTGTAAGCGAGAACTTATATTGTGTGGCCATACGGGTTTGACAAACCCTCATTACGGACGGTTCGCTACCGTCTACGGATGAAATATATTTTCGAGAAACAGTGTATGTTCTAACACTATTGTGATGGGGTTCTATGGAAGGAAACGTTAAGTCTTGATAATTGGGTGCTCGCGAACCAACTTTTGGAATGCAACTTTTGGATGATCAATCTATGGAAATACTAAATCTTGTGGTTCAAAATATAACTTTTATTAATACACCTATGATTTCACCAACGTTTTTCGTTGATAGTTTTCTATATGTTTCTCAGGTTCATACTTGGCCATTTGATACATGCTTCCGCGTACACTCATACTTGCTTGGGGTCAAGCATACATGCATACACTCTGATTATTTGCTTGGAGTCAAGATACATACATACATACGCTAGTGATAGCACCTTTAGATTCAAACTTTTGTTTACATACTTACGCTATTTATAGCAACTGTGTTTTTAAACTAATTATGTCGCAAGTTATTTCATTTATACTTTATGACTTTTGTAAACTTAGACTTGTTGTCGAACGGTTTTGTAAACTAAACTTGCAAGTCTTGTACCTTTCAAATGAATGCGACATAATTTTGGTCAAACGAGTCTCATATAGGGACTACGACCACGCAACGGGACCTAAGTTAACGGCGCCGTCAATAACGGTTTTGGTCGGGTCGTTACAAAACGGATTTAAAATGAAGAAGTTATGGGTAAAACAAGATTGGATAATTTTTCTCATTTTAGCTACGTGAAAATTGGTAACAAATCTATTCCAACCATAACTTAATCAACTTGTATTGTATATTATGTAATCTTGAGATACCATAGACACGTATACAATGTTTCGACCTATCATGTCGACACATCTATATATATTTCGGAACAACCATAGACACTCTATATGTGAATGTTGGAGTTAGCTATACAGGGTTGAGGTTGATTCCAAAATATATATAGTTTGAGTTGTGATCAATACTGAGATACGTATACACTGGGTCGTGGATTGATTCAAGATAATATTTATCGATTTATTTCTGTACATCTAACTGTGGACAACTAGTTATAGGTTACTAGCGAGGACAGCTGACTTAATAAACTTAAAACATCAAAATATATTAAAAGTGTTGTAAATATATTTTGAACATACTTTAATATATATGTATATATTGTTATAGGTTCGTGAATCAACAGTGGCCAAGTCTTACTTCTCGACGAAGTAAAAATATGTGAAAGTGAGTTATAGTCCCACTTTTAAAATCTAATATTTTTGGGATGAGAATACATGCAGGTTTTATAAATGATTTACAAAATAGACACAAGTACGTGAAACTACATTCTATGGTTGAATTATCGAAATCGAATATGCCCCTTTTTGTTAAGTCTGGTAATCTAAGAATTAGGGAACAGACACCCTAATTGACGCGAATCCTAAAGATAGATCTATTGGGCCTAACAAACCCCATCCAAAGTACCGGATGCTTTAGTACTTCGAAATTTATATCATATCCGAAGGGTGTCCCGGAATGATGGGGATATTCTTATATATATGCATCTTGTTAATGTCGGTTACCAGGTGTTCACCATATGAATGATTTTTATCTCTATGTATGGGATGTGTATTGAAATATGAAATCTTGTGGTCTATTGTTACGATTTGATATATATAGGTTAAACCTATAACTCACCAACATTTTTGTTGACGTTTTAAGCATGTTTATTCTCAGGTGATTATTAAGAGCTTCCGCTGTCGCATACTTAAATAAGGACGAGATTTGGAGTCCATGCTTGTATGATATTGTGTAAAAACTGCATTCAAGAAACTTATTTTGTTGTAACATATTTGTATTGTAAACCATTATGTAATGGTCGTGTGTAAACAGGATAGTTTAGATTATCATTATTTGATAATCTACGTAAAGCTTTTTAAACCTTTATTGATGAAATAAAGGTTATGGTTTGTTTTAAAATGAATGGAGTCTTTGAAAAACGTCTCATATAGAGGTCAAAACCTCGCAACGAAATCAATTAATATGGAACGTTTTTAATCAATAAGAACGGGACATTTCAGTTGGTATCCGAGCGTTGGTCTTAGAGAACCAGAATTTTGCATTAGTGTGTGTTATCGAGTTTGTTAGGATGTATTAGTGAGTCTGGACTTCGACCGTGTTTGCTTGAAAAATGATTGCTTAACAAATTTTGTTGGAAACTATATATTTTTAACATGTGAATATTATGTGATATATTAATCTCTTAACACGTTTGATATTATGTGATAGATGTCTACCTCTAGAACAAGTCCTATTGACTCACCTAATAATAATGAAGAGTCAAATGTAAATTGGAATGATTCGTGGACTGATTCACAAGTTCCCGAAGAGGAACCGGAAGAAGAGTCGGAACCGGAAGAAGAATCGGAACCGGAAGAAGAATTGGAACCGGATGAAGAAATAGAACCGGTGGGGGAAATAATAAAACGGTTAAGTAAAAGAAAATCCTCAACCAACCGTCCAAGGTTAATTATGGTCAATGGTGTTTCCGCCAAGGAAGCAAAATATTGGGAGGATTACCAATTCTCCGATGAATCGGATTCCGACGAGAATTCCGATGATGTTATAGAAATTACCCCTACTGAATTTAAAAAGGCAAAAGAAAATAATAAGGGAAAGGGCATAAAAATAGAGAAATCTAATTCCAACCCCGATGAACTTTATATGTATCGTCAACCCCCGAAGTCCTTAAGTTGTAACAATGACCCGGGAACCTCTAAACCACCAGGTTTTTCTAAACCAATGTGGAAAACGACGGCTCGTATTAGGGGAACATCATATATCCCTAGAAACTTGGCAAAACGAACCAAAACCGAAGAAGAAGAAACAAGCGAGTCGGAATAAGATAGTTGTATTCGTGTGGTGTAATATATGTAATATAGTGTGCTTATGCTTTATGATATATGTAAAAATTGCTTGTATTAATAAGTATTTTTTTTATGAATCTAACTCTTGTCTATTTTACAGTATAAAAACACAAAATGGATAGACAACCCAATATTTTAAGAGACCTACCCGGAGACATGATTGATGAAATCTTGTCTAGAGTCGGTCAGAATTCTTCGGCACAACTATTTAAGGCGAGATCAGTTTGTAAGACATTCGAAGAACGTTCCAAGAATGCCTTGGTTTATAAAAGGCTTTCGTTCGAAAGATGGGGGATATCACATTGGGAAATCCATAAGTTACGATGTGTTTACTTTGACGCATATATTGCGGGGAACCCAAATGCTATTTTACGCAATGGGTTAAGAAATTATTTTGACTCAATATATCCGAATATTGGACTTCGTGATTTAGAAAAAGCGGCTAACATGCAACATAAAGAAGCATGTTATGCTTACGGATTAGTAATGTTCGCTTCTCACCAAAGTGAGAACAAGAACATCGGGCTACAACTATTAAACAAAACGTTTCCACAAGTGACGGAGTCGGTAATTGGGGTAAGAAATGAGGTTTTTAGATTGTTACGGGACTGTTGGACATTACGTAACCCTCGTCCCTTTGACGACGTTACAACACGCTGTCTTATCAACGGCCATAACGGTTATGTTCCACAAGACCAAGGATGTGAAGTAATCCTAGTAAAACCAGAATGCATGACTTGTTTCTGGACGTATGAATTACGTGTCTTTATTGCCTTTGCTGAACGACTTGTGTACTAGCTAGAATTATCTTCACAACCATCTTGTATCAAATTTATTGTGTGCTATATTTCATGCTATATGTAAAATAAGCGGTATTGTAAGTTTGTAAAATATTGTGTAAAAGTTTGAACACGAAATATTACTATAATCAGTTTTTCATATAGAATTGTAGTAGTTGAATTGTATATTAGCTACTAAGTATGAACTTAACGGGTAGGTACTATCCGAATTTAAACTTATAAAACGCTAATATGAAGAAAAAGCTTTTATAAATGAGTTCATATTATGCTACGAAATACTATTAACTACTCTTAATATTCTGTATGATTAACTTGTTCCATTTGACTATTTTGAAGGAAATGGCACCGACTACTCGACACACCGTGAATATGAATGAAGAGGAATTCCGTACTTTTCTAGCTTCAAACATAGCCGCAGTACAGGCTGCGCTACATACCAACAATAACCTTGGATCTAGCAGTACAGGAAATCGTGTAGGATGCACCTACAAAGAATTCACTGCCTGCAAACCTTTAGAATTTGATGGAACCGAAGGACCGATCGGATTGAAACGGTGGGCCGAGAAGGTCGAATCGGTGTTTGCCATAAGTAAGTGTACTGAAGAGGACAAAGTAAAGTACGCTACGCATACCTTCACAGGTTCTGCGTTAACATGGTGGAATACCTATCTAGAGCAAGTGGGACAAGACGATGCGTACGCACTACCGTGGTCAGCATTCAAGCACTTGATGAACGAGAAGTACCGTCCCAGAACCGAGGTCAATAAGCTCAAGACAGAACTTAGAGGGTTACGAACCCAAGGATTTAATATTACCACGTACGAAAGACGATTCACAGAATTGTGCCTATTGTGTCCGGGAGCATTCGAAGATGAGGAAGAGAAGATCGACGCGTTTGTGAAAGGATTACCGGAAAGAATCCAAGAAGATATAAGTTCACACGAGCCCGCCTCCATACAACAGGCATGTAGAATGGCTCATAAACTAGTGAACCAGATTGAAGAAATAATTAAAGAACAGACTGCTGAAGAGGCCAATGTGAAGCAAGTCAAAAGAAAGTGGGAGGAAAACGGTGATAAGAATCACCAATACAACAACAACAGCAATTACAACAATAATCGCCACAATTATCCCAACAATCGTAACATCAATCGCAACTACAACAAACGGCCCAACAATAACAACAACAACAACAACAACAACAACAACAACAACAACAATAACAACAACAACAACAACAGCAACTACAACAATCATCCCAACAACAATAATAACCGCAACAACAACAACAATCAGAAGCAGCTATGCCAAAGGTGTGAAAAGTATCACTCGGGGTTCTGCACCAAATTTTGCAACAAGTGTAAAAGAAATGGTCATAGCGCAGCGAAGTGTGAGGTCTACGGACTAGGGGTGAATAGAACGAAAGGAACAAATGGTGTCGGAACGAGTAATGGCGGAGCAAGTAGTGTCGGAGCAAGTTATGCCAATGTAGTTTGTTATAAATGTGGAAAACTGGGCCACATTATTAGAAATTGCCCGAACCAGGAGAACACGAATGGACAAGGCCGCGGAAGAGTTTTCAATATTAATGCGGCAGAGGCACAAGAAGACCCGGAGCTTGTTACGGGTACGTTTCTTATTGACAATAAATCTGCTTACGTTTTATTTGATTCGGGTGCGGATAGAAGCTATATGAGTAGAGATTTTTGTGCTAAATTAAGTTGTCCATTGACGCCTTTGGATAGTAAATTTTTACTCGAATTAGCAAATGGTAAATTAATTTCAGCAGATAATATATGTCGGAATCGAGAAATTAAACTGGTTAGCGAAACATTTAAGATTGATTTGATACCAGTAGAGTTAGGGAGTTTTGATGTGATAATCGGTATGGACTGGTTAAAAGAAGTGAAAGCAGAGATCGTTTGTTACAAAAATGAAATTCGTATTATACGAGAAAAAGGAAAACCTTTAATGGTGTACGGAGAAAAGGGCAACACGAAGCTACATCTTATTAGTAATTTGAAGGCACAAAAACTAATAAGAAAAGGTTGCTATGCTGTTCTAGCACACGTCGAGAAAGTACAAACTGAAGAAAAGAGCATCAATGATGTTCCCATTGCAAAAGAATTTCCCGATGTATTTCTGAAAGAATTACCGGGATTACCCCCACATCGATCCGTTGAATTTCAAATAGATCTTGTACCAGGAGCTGCACCAATAGCTCGTGCTCCTTACAGACTCGCACCCAGCGAGATGAAAGAACTGCAAAGCCAATTACAAGAACTTTTAGAGCGTGGTTTCATTCGACCAAGCACATCACCGTGGGGAGCTCCTGTTTTGTTTGTCAAGAAGAAAGATGGTACATTCAGGTTGTGTATCGACTACCGAGAGTTGAACAAACTTACCATCAAGAACCGCTACCCACTACCGAGAATCGATGACTTATTTGATCAACTACAAGGCTCGTCTGTTTATTCAAAGATTGACTTACGTTCTGGGTATCATCAAATGCGGGTGAAAGAAGATGATATTCCAAAGACTGCTTTCAGAACACGTTACGGTCATTACGAGTTTATGGTCATGCCATTTGGTTTAACTAATGCACCAGCTGTGTTCATGGACCTTATGAACCGAGTGTGTGGACCATACCTTGACAAGTTTGTCATTGTTTTCATTGATGACATACTTATTTACTCAAAGAATGACCAAGAACACGGTGAACATTTGAGAAAGGTGTTAGAAGTATTGAGGAAGGAAGAATTGTACGCTAAGTTTTCAAAGTGTGCATTTTGGTTGGAAGAAGTTCAATTCCTCGGTCACATAGTGAACAAAGAAGGTATTAAGGTGGATCCGGCAAAGATAGAAACTGTTGAAAAGTGGGAAACCCCGAAAACTCCGAAACACATACGCCAGTTTTTAAGACTAGCTGGTTACTACAGAAGGTTCATCCAAGACTTTTCCAGAATAGCAAAACCCTTGACTGCATTAACGCATAAAGGGAAGAAATTTGAATGGAATGATGAACAAGAGAAAGCGTTTCAGTTATTGAAGAAAAAGCTAACTACGGCACCTATATTGTCATTGCCTGAAGGGAATGATGATTTTGTGATTTATTGTGACGCATCAAAGCAAGGTCTCAGTTGTGTATTAATGCAACGAACGAAGGTGATTGCTTATGCGTCTAGACAATTGAAGATTCACGAACAAAATTATACGACGCATGATTTGGAATTAGGCGCGGTTGTTTTTGCATTAAAGACTTGGAGGCACTACTTATATGGGGTCAAAAGTATTATATATGCCAACCACAAAAGTCTTCAACACATATTTAATCAGAAACAACTGAATATGAGGCAGCGTAGGTGGATTGAATTGTTGAATGATTACGACTTTGAGATTCTTTACCACCCGGGAAAGGCAAATGTGGTAGCCGATGCCTTGAGCAGGAAGGACAGAGAACCCATTCGAGTAAAATCTATGAATATAATGATTCATAATAACCTTACTACTCAAATAAAGGAGGCGCAACAAGGAGTTTTAAAAGAGGGAAATTTAAAGGATGAAATACCCAAGGGATCGGAGAAGCATCTTAATATTCGGGAAGACGGAACCCGGTATAGGGCTGAAAGGATTTGGGTAGCAAAATTTGGAGATATGAGAGAAATGGTACTTAGAGAAGCTCATAAAACCAGATACTCAATACATCCTGGAACGGGGAAGATGTACAAGGATCTCAAGAAACATTTTTGGTGGCCGGGTATGAAAGCCGATGTTGCTAAATACGTAGGAGAATGTTTGACGTGTTCTAAGGTCAAAGCTGAGCATCAGAAACCATCAGGTCTACTTCAACAACCCGAAATCCCAGAATGAAAATGGGAAAACATTACCATGGATTTCATCACTAAATTACCAAGGACTGCAAGTGGTTTTGATACTATTTGGGTAATAGTTGATCGTCTCACCAAATCAGCACACTTCCTGCCAATAAGAGAAGATGACAAGATGGAGAAGTTAGCACGACTGTATTTGAAGGAAGTCGTCTCCAGACATGGAATACCAATCTCTATTATCTCTGATAGGGATGGCAGATTTATTTCAAGATTCTGGCAGACATTACAGCAAGCATTAGGAACTCGTCTAGACATGAGTACTGCCTATCATCCACAAACTGATGGGCAGAGCGAAAGGATGATACAAACGCTTGAAGACATGCTACGAGCATGTGTTATTGATTTCGGAAACAGTTGGGATCGACATCTACCGTTAGCAGAATTTTCCTACAACAACAGCTACCATTCAAGCATTGAGATGGCGCCGTTTGAAGCACTTTATGGTAGAAAGTGCAGGTCCCCGATTTGTTGGAGTGAAGTGGGGGATAGACAGATTACGGGTCCAGAGATTATACAAGAAACTACCGAGAAAATCATCCAAATTCAACAACGGTTGAAAACCGCCCAAAGTCGACAAAAGAGCTACGCTGACATTAAAAGAAAAGATATAGAATTTGAAATTGGAGAGATGGTCATGCTTAAAGTTGCACCTTGGAAAGGCGTTGTTCGATTTGGTAAACGAGGGAAATTAAATCCAAGATATATTGGACCATTCAAGATTATTGATCGTGTCGGACCAGTAGCTTACCGACTTGAGTTACCTCAACAACTCGCGGCTGTACATAACACTTTTCACGTCTCGAATTTGAAGAAATGTTTTGCTAAAGAAGATCTCACTATTTCGTTAGATGAAATCCAAATCAACGAAAAACTTCAATTCATCGAAGAACCCGTCGAAATAATGGATCGTGAGGTTAAAAGACTTAAGCAAAACAAGATACCAATTGTTAAGGTTCGATGGAATGCTCGTAGAGGACCCGAGTTCACCTGGGAGTGTGAAGATCAGATGAAGAAGAAATACCCGCATCTATTTCCAGAAGATTCGTCAACACCTTCAACAGCTTAAAATTTCGGGACGAAATTTATTTAACGGGTAGGTACTGTAGTGACCCGAACTTTTCCATGTTTATATATATTAATTGAGATTGATATTTACATGATTAAATGTTTCCAACATGTTAAGCAATCAAACTTGTTAAGACTTGATTAATTGAAATATGTTTCATATAGACAATTGACCACCCAAGTTGACCGGCGATTCACGAACATTAAAACTTGTAAAAACGACATGACGATATATATATGGATATACATATGGTTAACATGAGATTATGATAAGTAAGTATCTCCATAAGTATATTAACAATGAGTTATATACATATAAACAAGACTACTAACTTAAGGATTTCGAAACGAGACATATATGTAACGATTATCGTTGTAACGACATTTAAATGTATATATATCATATTAAGATATATTAATATATAATAATATCATGATAATATAATAATTTAACATCTCATTAGATATAATAAACAATGGGTTAACAACATTAATTGAGATCGTTAACTTAAAGGTTTCAAAACAACACTTACATGTAACGACTAACGATGACTTAACGACTCAGTTAAAATGTATATACATGTAGTGTATTTAGATGTATTAAAATACTTTTGGAAGACTTCAAGACATATATCAAAACACTCATACTTAACGAAAATGGTTACAGTTACTTTCCCATTCTTTTCTTTCATAAAGAATTCTAATCGTATTCTTACCCGTATTATACACAGCTTCAAAACGTACTTACTATGAGTATATACCAATAGGAACTAGCATGGGATTCCACTCTTGATTATGTCATGTATGACTAATCAATTTTAACTTCTACCATGAGCTAGTCAACTAACTAGAACTCCTTTTAACCCCACTCACCACTCACCAATTACCACTCATCATTTACTCCATTTCACTTCCAATTCTCTTTCTAATTCTCTCTCAACACACACACACACTATTATGAACGTATTTTTCCAGTAGTTAATCATCATCTTCATCAAAAATCACTTCAAGAATCAAGCTATAATCATCATAGGAAGAACACTTCAAGAACACTTCAAAAATCCCTTCAAGTTTACTAATTTACTTCCAAGCTTTCTAATCCATTCCAAGTAATCATCTAAGATCAAGAAACCTTTGTTATATACAGTAGGTTATCTTTCTTATTCAAGGTAATATTCATATTCAAACTTTGATTCAATTTCTATAACTATAAACTATCTTAATTCGAGTAAAAATCTTACTTGAACTTGTTTTTGTGTCATGATCCGACTTCAAGAACTTTCAAGCCATCCAAGATCCTTTGAAGCTAGATCATTTCTTGTCACTTCCAGTAGGTTTACCTACTAAACTTGAGGTAGTAATGATGTTCATAACATCATTCGATTCATATATATAAAACTATCTTATTCGAAGGTTTAAACTCGTAATCACTAGAACATAGTTTAGTTAATTCTAAACTTGTTCGCAAACAAAAGTTAATCCTTCTAACTTGACTTTTAAAATTAACTAAACACATGTTCTATATCTATATGATATGCTAACTTAATGATTTAAAACCTGGAAACACGAAAAACACCGTAAAAACGGATTTACGCCGTCGTAGTAACACCGCGGGCTGTTTTGGGTTAGTTAATTAAAAACTATGATAAACTTTGATTTAAAAGTTGTTATTTTGAGAAAATGATTTTTATTATGAACATGAAACTATATCCAAAAATTAAGGTTAAACTCAAAGTGGAAGTATGTTTTCTAAAATGGTCATCTAGACGTCGTTCTTTCGACTGAAATGACTACCTTTACAAAAACGACTTGTAACTTATTTTTCCGACTATAAACCTATACTTCTTCTGTTTAGATTCATAAAATAGAGTTCAATATGAAACCATAGCAATTTGATTCACTCAAAACGGATTTAAAATGAAAAAGTTATGGGTAAAACAAGATTGGATAATTTTTCTCATTTTAGCTACGTGAAAATTGGTAACAAATCTATTCCAACCATAACTTAATCAACTTGTATTTTATATTATGTAATCTTGAGATACCATAGACACGTATACAATGTTTCGACCTATCATGTCGACACATCTATATATATTTCGGAACAACCATAGACACTCTATATGTGAATGTTGGAGTTAGCTATACAGGGTTGAGGTTGATTCCAAAATATATATAGTTTGAGTTGTGATCAATACTGAGATACGTATACACTGGGTCGTGGATTGATTCAAGATAATATTTATCGATTTATTTCTGTACATCTAACTGTGGACAACTAGTTGTAGGTTACTAACGAGAACAGCTGACTTAATAAACTTAAAACATCAAAATATATTAAAAGTGTTGTAAATATATTTTGAACATACTTTAATATATATGTATATATTGTTATAGGTTCGTGAATCAACAGTGGCCAAGTCTTACTTCTCGACGAAGTAAAAATCTGTGAAAGTGAGTTATAGTCCCACTTTTAAAATCTAATATTTTTGGGATGAGAATACATGCAGGTTTTATAAATGATTTACATAATAGACACAAGTACGTGAAACTACATTCTATGGTTGAATTATCGAAATCGAATATGCCCCTTTTTATTAAGTCTGGTAATCTAAGAATTAGGGAACAGACACCCTAATTGACGCGAATCCTAAAGATAGATCTATTGGGCCTAACAAACCCCATCCAAAGTACCAGATGCTTTAGTACTTCGAAATTTATATCATATCCGAAGGGTGTCCCGGAATGATGGGGATATTCTTATATATATGCATCTTGTTAATGTCGGTTACCAGGTGTTCACCATATGAATGATTTTTATCTCTATGTATGGGATGTGTATTGAAATATGAAATCTTGTGGTCTATTGTTACGATTTGATATATATAGGTTAAACCTATAACTCACCAACATTTTTGTTGACGTTTTAAGCATGTTTATTCTCAGGTAATTATTAAGAGCTTCCGCTGTCGCATACTTAAATAAGGACGAGATTTGGAGTCCATGCTTGTATGATATTGTGTAAAAACTACATTCAAGAAACTTATTTTGTTGTAACATATTTGTATTGTAAACCATTATGTAATGGTCGTGTGTAAACAGGATATTTTAGATTATCATTATTTGATAATCTACGTAAAGCTTTTTAAACCTTTATTGATGAAATAAAGGTTATGGTTTGTTTTAAAATGAATGCAGTCTTTGAAAAACGTCTCATATAGAGGTCAAAACCTCGCAACGAAATCAATTAATATGGAACGTTTTTAATCAATAAGAACGGGACATTTCATAATAAACAGAGTTCTAGTGGTGAAGAGACATGGTAAAACATGTTATGAGCTGTTGCACAAGAGAAAGCCTAATATCAAACATTTTGAACCTTTTGGTGCACCTTGTACTATCCTGGTACGAGACGCTAGAGGGAAATTCAATTCAAAGGTGATCTCTGGTATCTTCTTGGGATATGGGAATCCAAACAAACGGGTGTATAACACTGAGTCTAGGCGGGTGGAAGAACGTTATGAGGTGGATATTCAGCGCAATGCTCCACCTCGTGTAAGTAAAGGGTTCGCTTGGCAATTTGAATATGATAAACTGTTTGATTCCTTCAATCTTCCGCCTTATGCTACAGAGGAGGAGATTTTAACTCAGGTTTTGTTTGATTCTCAAAACTCAACTGACAATGTTGTTACTATTCCACCACAGGTTCAGAATCCGGTTTCTAGCTTGCAACCTAGTCCACAGAGAGTGACAGATACTTTTGATTCAAATGAGGACGGGGTAGTATATACAGATGACGATAGTGACCTTGAAGATGATGAGGAAGTTAATTGATCACGATTGGCAGAGGAACATCTTAATCCTCTATATAATCAACCATCAATTGTGACAGTGCCTGAACAGCCAACTAAAGCAGGAGGTGTGAGAAGATCCAATCGTGTTATTTTACCGCCTAAACGTCTACAGGATTATTATGTGGACGCACGAGGAATTCCTCATTTTAGTATTCCCCAAAGTACGACAACTGAGGCATCAACTTCTGAGGTTCCGACCACATCAGAGGTCCCGGTGATTAACAATAGTTCAACAGCAGCAGATGATGTTCAGACTGAAAGTGCGAATGTGGTCACAGCATTTTATTCTTCGCCGAATAAGAAAGGTAGGATATTTGTGCATGCTCACTCATGCTATGTATGTCAAATTGAATCAAAAGATGCTTATGAGGCACTGAAGTATGATGAGTAGGCTAGTGCAATGCAAGAGGAGCTGTTACAGTTTAAACATTTGAAGGTTTGGAAGCTAGTCAATCCACCACATGGTTGTGTGCCCTATGGTCTTCGATGGGTTTTGAAGAACAAGAAGGATGAACAGGGTATAGTTATCAGAAACAAAGCTAGATTGGTGGTAAAGGGATATCAACAAATACCTGAAATTGACTACGATGAGGTTTTTACTCTGGTTGCACGACTGGAAGCAATCAGGATTTTCTTGGCCTTTGCATCCTTCATGGGTTTTAAAGTTTTTCAGATGGATGTGAAAAGCGCGTTTTTGTACGGAGAGATCAATGAAAGGGTGTTTGTTGAACAACCACCCGGCTTCGAAGACCCTCATTTCCCAAAAAAGGTTTATAGACTTGAAAAGGCACTTTATGGTCTTCACCAAGCTCCTCGAGCATGGTATGCAACGTTGTCCAATTACATGATTGAAAACGGTTTTCGGAGAGGTGTCATTGATCAGACACTTTTCATCAAAACGAAGGGACAACATCTTATGTTAGTGCAGGTTTATGTTGATGATATTATATTCGGGTCAACTGATCAGGGTATGGTTGATGAGTTTGAGAAGGTCATGCAGCAGAAGTTCAAGATGAGTTCAATGGGAACGATTAAGTTTTTCTTGGGTCCACAGGTAGCTCAGACATATAAAGGCATCTTCTTGCATCAAACCAAGTATGTTGCTGATATTCTGAAGAGGTTTCAAATGGAAGCAGAAAGACCAGCTAAGACTCCTTTGTCTGTGAACCATGGTATTTCACCTGAGTGTGAGGGTGCCGCAGTGGACCAAACGTTATACAGGGCTATCATAGATTCTCTAATGTATCTTACAGCTTCTCGACCAGATATCATGTTTCCGGTTTGTCTGTGTGCTCGTTATCAGGCAAATCCTAATGTTCATCATATGTTAGTGGTTAAGAAGATTATGAGATATTTGAAGGATACACCGAGTTTAGGGTTATGGTATCCATGTGAGGATGGGTTTGATCTCACAGCTTACAGTGATTCTGACTATGGAGGATGCAAGAAGGATTTCAAGTCAACATCAGGAGGTTGTCAGTTCCTTGGCAGCAAACTAGTTACATGGCAGTGTAAGAAGCAGACAGCAGTGGCTCAGTCCACTTGCGAAGCAGAGTACATTGCCGTGGCCAGCTGTACATCACAGGTCATCTGGATTCAACAGCAACTACGTGACTACGGTTTGCAAATTTCTAACACTCCTATTTATGTTGATAATACTGCTGCCATAGCTGTCACTAAAAATCCCGTAAATCATTCTAAAACGAAACACATAGGGATTAAATACCATTTCATTAGAGACTGCTATGAGAAAAAGTTGATAGATGTTGTGCAGATAGACACTATGTTCCAGAGGGTTGATCTTTTCACAAAAGCTTTTGATAAACCGCTTTTTAATTACTTGTTAAATGAAATAGGTATTAAATTGCTTTCAGATGTGGTTCCTGAAACTGAGGTTCCTGACACAGAGGAACCTAAACCTGAGACTGAGTTGTGAATTGTTAAGAAACTGCTTGTAGTGTATATATAGTTTTGCATGGTAGTTTGTAGATAATTTGCATGTTTACTTTTCATTTGCATGATAGATTCATTTTTCCTGATATTTCTGCATGTTTGCTTATGTTTTTTTAGATAAATTTATACTTTTGTACAGAGAAAATACAAAAGCCATAAAAATCAGAAAAACCAGAAAAACAAATAAAAAATTGAAAAATGAAAAATCTATAAAAATTGAAAAGCCTGAAAATAAGTTGCTTATTATATTTGTGGGGAAGTGATTGCAATACTGAACTGACATGTAAGTTGTATAAAACAAGTAATACGGGATGATTGATAATGTGTTAGTAAACTTTATTGGCCTAAGTCTAGATAGAGATGATCACACGAACAAAGCGTAAATATCATGATAAGGAAATCATGGAAAGGTTTACAGCGGTTGAGGGTAGTCACCTACTTATCACTGAATATGTACTGAGAAATAGTTGTTCAGAAACTCAACAGATGGTTGAGGTCTCCCCTACTACGATTTATACTCGGTAGCAACAGGATAATTTTTGTGAGTCCCCAAGGTGAGTATACTTTGTCTAGGATGCATACTTGTTTCTATTTACTTGTATTACTTGGACCGAAACTCAACAACATACATATCGGGTACCCGAAGGGAGATGTTTTCTCTAAAAGGGTTGAGAAGTGCAGTCCTGTATCACAGACACAGAATGATTTGTATTTTGCAACGTCATCGGTTTCTAGATTTCAACATCAGAAGATTGGTTTCCGTACAGTTACTGCTAAAGTCAAAGACAGTAGTGCATCATGTATAGGTGTATTTACTTATTTATTTTGTTTGTTTTATTTATTTTCATTGTACTATAGCATGGAGAAATGGCAACATCAGAAAATTCAAAAAAAAAAAAAATGCAAATTATGGTTTGTTTGTGTTTATTCATTTATGTTGTAAATAATTTGATGCGCCACAAAGCTGCACGAGAATCATGGATCAAGAATTGAATAAAGCTTCAGAGATTCCTCGTTTATCTAAGTCTGAGACAACATATATTCCAATCGGAGACTTTTTGAACGATTTAGTTATCTACATCCGAGGGGGAGAATTTATCAGATCATCAGATATAGAGAACTTAAATCATTCAGTTCACATCTCAATTAGTGAACTTTAAATCATTTATCTGTGATATGGGATTGTGCATGTTGACCTGGATAGAGGAAATATCTTCTGGAAGGTATCTTAGCGTTCCATCACTCAAATATATTTATCACTTCCATCCATCAAACATCATACATCATACGATTTCTATTTAAGTATGGGGTTTATAGTGGCCGGTATACGCCTTAACAAAGTATGCAATAAATTTGAGATTCACAAAGTTATCTGAAATGAAAAGTGTAAGTTTAAGGTAGAAGCTCATGGCTGACAGGGTTGCTAGAAGCATCGTGAGATGGTTCTGTTCAATCAGATTAAAAGTACATTGATGTGATAAGAGGACAACGTCAACATGTTGTGCTCAATTGTTCTACCTGAAACATCGTGCGATCTCAAGTGAGGACTGACTTCGTGATTAAAATCTAACATTGTAAAATGTTAAAGTAATTAATCAACGTGATCATCGAAGTCTAGGGTGAAAGTTGGTAAATGTTTATTGATATGTTTGAAAGTTGTTTTGTATATGCTTTATCAAGTACTTTATGAATGAAGCATGAAATTACATTCCAAATTTAGTTCAGTTCTGATCCCCAAATCATAAGATTAAATCAGTGTGATATGTTAACTCACAAAAACATGTGTTATGCTTTTCGTACTGGGCTTCATGATAAGTTGTATTATTTATTCTTATGCTGATAACCTCATTTATCTGCTAATCATGATATGCTGGATCTTGTACAGTAGTTTGCTTTATGAATTTGCATATGCTTTCCTATCTGAAAAGTCCATATTTGATTACTTGAATTAGATTAGCTGCATGTGCATCTTTGTGTAGTGTATTATGTCAAGCAACTCAGTTCTCGGAAAGGTTTTTTGTGAAAGGAATTCTTTATTTTTAGTTAATTTTAAAACCAAGTTGTTTGGAACATAAAGGTACAAAGCGTGTTAAATATATACTGTGGAGATCAGTCCCAGGGGGAGTGGAATAGGAAAGGGTTTGTGAAATTGAAATCGAAATTTCCTAAGTTGTAAACCTTAAAGACAGACGACCGATTGAGGCTACACACTCGACCGAGTATGTATACTCGCACGGCCGAGTGAGAGACACACTCGACCGAGTGTGTCTGTGAGTATAAATAGGCTGAGGTCTCGAACGGTTCAGAACACTTTGGTGTTTTTGAGCGGATTTTACCTAGATTTTTTGAAGCTAAGGAAGGAATTTTTGATCGTGTTTTTTACCTACATCTTTCTCTTGTGATTACAGCGCCACTAACTAGGTATTCTAACTCGTTTTAGTTTGTTCATAATGTGCAAAACTCAAATTGAACGATGTTAAGACTTAATCTGTTATAATTGATGCTATGAACTTGTTAGTTGGCCTATTTAGATGTTATTGTGACCAGATCTTGAAGCAAAATCAACAGATTTGATTGATTTGGAAAAATTGGAGGTCTCAGATCTGATAAACACGATCGACCGAGTGTGCAACACACTCTACCGAGTGAGTTCACACATTCGACCGTTCCAAAACACACACGACCGTGTGTGCTCACACTCGACCGAGTGTATAGAAACCCTAATTTTTAAGATTTTACTATTTTTTATTATTTTGTTATGATATCATGTTTAAACTGAATGTGTTGCATAGTTTTGCTTTTAGAATGTCAGGTCCAAGTAGTAGGTTAAGTGGAACATGGAAGTATAACCTGGAACATAGGAAAGCATTGGCCGAACATAGGCCTATCCTTGTAGAGACCAAAGTTGTTGCATCCCAGTTCACGAAGGATCAGTGGAAAGGTTTAGATTGCTTGATGTTTCTTCAGATTGGGAATCATTACTGTCCTAAGCTAATTCAAGAGTTCTATTCTAGTGTGACCATAGAGAAGAAGTATGTTCAGGCTAATTTCTTTAGTGTTGACTATAAGTGGACCATAGATGACTTTGCAGATAACCTTCTATTGAATTACTGGGGAGCCAAGATTTACTGTTCTAGTAAAGATCTTAGGAAGATTTCTAGCAAGTTTGATGCCAGTGGGGTAGCTTCTCACATCACTAAGCCAGGATATGTAATTGGTTCTAGCAGTATTGAGGTCAAAGAGAGCGATGTTAGGGATGACTTGATGCTTAACATGAGAATTATCAAAAGAAATGTGGTGTTTAGAGATCCTCATGATGATATACTATCTGGTACTGAGGCTGTTCTATTGTACTATCTTATGGAACGTATCAAGGTGAATCTTGGGCAGATAGTCGTTAATGTCATGAAAGATGCTTTGGATGATGAGGAAAAACCATTTCCTTATGCAGTTCTTTTAAATCATTTGTTTGATGAGATTGATCTGGATGAGGACACAAATTATGAATGGAATCAGGTTCCAGAGGAAGTTATTGAAGGATAGTTCTCATGCTTATGATTTCATGTGCTTATGTTTATTTATGGTTGTTTTGTAATTTGATCAGGCTAGCTTGTTAGCTCTTATACTATGGTGTGTAATAAACAATAACTTGTGGATGACGTAACTGTGTGATTTATTTAATGTGTTTGTTATGTTTGTTAATTCATTGATTCATATAATTCATTAGATACCCCATGATACATGGAGGTAAATGCTTATTCGTTATGTTGTTTTGAGTGTTTTTCAGCTATTCACTATGTCTCAAGAACAACAGCAGATGTCTGATGAAGAACGTGAATCACGAATCCCATTATCTTCTGAGTTACCGGGTCTGATTGGTCGAGAAGATACAAACGTACTTGCGTGTGTTGATGAAAAGGGTTCAGAGGCCCAAAGAGGAGGTTTTGGTCCGATCATTGCTTTCTTGAAACGTTCCAGGATCTTTAAAGCTATTACTGCTGAATGCACTCCATATTATTCTCATCAGAGAATATTCTGGGAGGTTGCCCAAGTTGTTACTGAAGATAACAAGAAGGTGATATTGAGTTCTGTCAACAACACGATTGTTCGTATTTCTGCACAGACTATCAGGGAAGATTTAGGGTTTCTGGACAATGATAGTATGCCAACTGATTTGCCGATTCTGAAAGTTAGAAGATGTTTAAAGAGATGTGGTTATACTGGTGACATAACCAAAGCTGTTAAACATACGAAACTTCCAAGGCAGTATCGATATTTTACATACGTTCTTCTTAGATGTTTGAGCCCGATGCAAGGAGGTTTTGATGAGATGACAGCAAAATACAGCTCTATGTTTGTTGCGTTGGTTTTGAACGCTGAGTTTAACTTTTCACAGGTGATATTTGATGCAATGGTTCTAAACGTGAAGAGAAAAGTACATCTGGTGTTCCCGACGTTTCTTCAGATTATGTTAGAGAAGCAGGTTCAAGGGTTGGTAAAGATACCTGAGGATGAACTAAAGCAGAATCATTTAAATGATCAATCTTTCAACAGGTTTTTGCAGAGCTGAGTGGAAGTACCGGAGAAAGGGCTGATTGGTCATCTGATTAATGAGAACTACGTGTGTCCAGAAGGCTTGAGTTGCCGACATGAAAACAGTAATTCAGGGGATGAGACTGATATTACTATTGCAGGTGAAGAAGAGGTGAATCAGCCTCCACCAAAATCAACTGGTCCTCGATTGGTTGATGAAGATGATGTAACAGCGCTTGATGATAGTCAAATGAATTTAGTGAAACTAAAGTTAGCTGAAGCTCCCAAGGTGTCAACAAGAGGGAGACAGAAACGTTTGAAGATTTTGGTTAAAGATGGAAGTTCGTCTTCCACAACAAAGTCCCAGCCGAAGGTTGCTCAGACTGGTCCAGCTACTGGTGGATCTACTCAAGCTGCACCCACTCAACTACAACAAACTACATCTTCTCAGCAAGTTCAAACTTCTCAACGTTCTGAGACTACTGCAGGTGATATGACAGGAATTGTTAACCGAAAGTTGATTCAGTTGTCTGCGGATTTTGCTAAGTTCCAAAAGGCAGTTGATGAAGATAAGAAAAAGACAACATCTGAAATGTCTGCATTGAGGTTGAAGATTGGTGAGCTGGAGAAAAATATGGAAAGTCAGGCTGGAGAAATTTTATCTCTTCAGACACAAAACCGAGACCTGACGGATAGATTGAACGAATGGGAGAAGAGGATTGTGGTTGAAGAAGAGGATGATGAACCAGATCCATTTGGTACTTTTGGTGAGGAAGAAGAGGACAGAGCTGTTGAAGTTGCTAAAGGATACACGGAGGATAACCCGCTGTATGTAACTCCTCTTCAAGTTTTAACAGTTTCTGAATTTTTAGCTATGCAGGATCGTCTTAATCATACAACTGTTTACACTGATTTAGAAGAAGGGGAGATCCCTCCGGATCTGACTGAAACTGAGCAGGAATTGATGGAGCGTCTAGAGCGAGAAGCTAAGGAATCTGCTGACGCTACATCAAAAGCTGCAACTGAGGCTTCGACATCAGGAGCTCAGAATTTTGATGATGAAATGAGTGATACTGATGTTTTTGATGAAAGTGATAACAGTTTTGATGAGATTGTTATTGAGGATGAGCCAACTGAGCCTTATCCTCGTTATGAAGGCGTTGGTGATGATCTTCCAACTTTTGCTGATTATTTTGAGATGAATGATGAGCTTTTGAACAGAAAATGTAAAGAAAAGGAACAGAAGGAACAAGAAAGTGTGTTACCAGAAGGTTTCTTGCCGGTGAAGATCAACAAAGAAAAGGTTGAAGTGTTGGAATAAGAATGGAAGATTCAGATGCGGATTAGGAAGTATGTGATGAAACCTGAAGTAGAGCCGCAGTTTTTGAAGTTTATCGAGCACTGTGAGAGTTTACGTGCTAAAGGAAAGATCATAGCCTGGGCCTATATTAAAGAATTCGATATGTATGCGATCAAGAAAGAATATGGAGTGGATTATATCAAATCTCCATTTGAATTCAAAACGTTACCTTATTTTGAGTTTATGCAGGTGGCCAGGCTTAAGATGTTATATCAGGATTATAGTGGAATTCCTGATGTTTTGGTTCGTAAGATAAGGAAATCGTATCAGTCACCTAATTTCATAGGTTTTCGTCCTCAGTTTCCGAAGATTTCTTATCGAACGAACAAGAAAACAGGGGATAGAAGGAAGATAGTAAAATATCGACCTGTGAAGTATATGCGGAAGGTTCCTTTGAGAAAGATGCAGCAGCACTTCAGTCCTCGTTTTCATTGGTGGTATTATGATGAACGCTCAGAGGAAGCAGTTATTGTGTTAGACAAGGATGGTGGAGATGAAAATGATAGTATAAGGGTTCTAGATCCAGTTTGGTTGCGAAACTGCTGTGAGGAATATATGTTTACCCTTTATGTAACAACCCAAACCAACACCCGACAAAACCTTGTGAAAATACGAAATAAAAAAAAAATTTCTGTTGCAGACCATCGGCGCGCCGCGCCATATGGCCCGCGCGCCGCGCCATATCTGGCTGTCCCCGGGACTTTTTAACCGCGAAAAGATTGACTAGTTCCCGGCACTTTTAGACAAAACGCTTTTTACCATACTACCAAATATGTAAAACTAACATGTTTCAAACATAAAATTAAAGTTTTACAAGCGGGGCCCACATCGGCCGTTTTACGAGTTTAATACAAATGTACGAGTTTCGACCACCAAAAGTTTAAGTTCCAAACTACACAATGAGCATGGCGTTTGGGATTACACTACCCAACTATCGGTCAACCTCCAAGAGCTACTAAAGCAAAAAGCGTCCCCTAGCATCAAGCGGGATCTCTAGTCCAAAACGATGCCCTTACCCTTGTCCAAAACCGAACCTATAAAATGGTAAACAACGAGAGGGTAAGCAAAGCTTAGTGAATGCAATAATTATACGAATACATATATAATTATACCTACTTGCATACACTTACACAACCCCAAACATGCTAGCAAACAACATTAGCTTATCGTCGCAATATCAAGCTATAAATCTCCAATACCACAAGCTAGCATAACAACCGCATATAAATATAACTCGAATAATATAATATGCTTACAACACAAATAACCATGGTTAACCAATAGTACAAGGGAACGGCGCTCGCGAAAACGCCATCGGTGTTCACAACATCCGTTAGGGCACTTAACACCTCGCACCACTAACCCCTAGGGTGGCACCTTAACACCTCGGCACTTCACCCCGAGTGGCATCTTAACACCTCGATGCTTCACTCATTATTTTACGGAGTGGTGTCTTAACACCTCGACACTACACTCCTAGGTGGCATCTTAACACCTCGATGCTACACCCGAGTGGCATCTTAACACCTCGATGCTACACTCTTCACGTGAAACATGGTGTCTTAACACCTCGACACTACACCTTTCACGCTACAACAAATAGATACATTATATACATACGCATATAATTATTCCACTCACCTCGAAGTCTTCGTGTAAGATAACCGCACTTGCAACGTCAATGTAACGTACCTATTCCATTTTAGCACATAATCAATTCACAACTCAAGTCGGTCAAGCAACTCACTTAACAATCTAGAGTCTTTTGACCCTAAGTGCAATCCCGACCCATTTTGCACCTTTAACCCTAATAATGGGTTAACTTCACCAAAAACCCTAACTTTAGGCAATTAAGGTATTAACACACTTTTAACCACGAAGTTAACTCGTTTTCATACATGCAAGGCCACTTAGGTCATTAAAGACCCATTTGACCCATTTCAAGGTCAACACACCCATTTGGGTCATCCAAACCCAAATAACACCCATTCACATATCATTAAGGTGTTCTAGTACATAAACTAACCAATTTAGGTTCATAATCTAATTTAACACTTTGAAAACCCTAATTGGTCATCCTTGAGTCTTCATGACCCAAATTCACCCAAAACCCCCAAATTACTAGCAAGTGGGTTTTGTGTGCATCACTAACCCCAAACCCTAACCCTTAATGCAATTAAAGTAAGAATCTAGGTTTTAGGACTTACCAACACAATCACTACGTAGCTAGCGACTAGATGAACGACTTTAGAACTCGCACTAAGACCCGATTCAACCTCCTTCAAGCTCTAATGAAGCTTTCTCACTCAAAGATGCACTCTCTCACTAGAAATTGAATTTGAGAGGATAAGGTTGTTGGAAGTGGAGTGAATGAAGCTCCAAAACTGATCCAAGGTATTAAATTCGGGCTCCAAAGTGAATTGACCAAAATGCCCTCCAATTGTCTAATTAAAAGGAAAAGAGGATTCTGTCACAGACAGATGGCCCGGCGCGCCACTAGGCCGCGCGGCGCGCAACCCTCCCAGTCCAGCTTCTTTTGCCTTTTAAAATATATACAACCAAACCCCGATCCAAGTACCGCACAATACACTTATGTACACATATGTACACTACGAATACTCGGGTCTTACAACTCTCCCCCACTTATTCGGATTGCGTCCTCGCAATCCAAGCCGCATGACACGAGGGAAGATAAACCAACACGAACTCTTCGGGTTCCCAAGTGAACTCGGAACCTTTACTTCGTCGCCATTGAACCTTGAAAGTTTTCACCTCTTTATTTCTCAACATTTTCACCTTCTCGTCAAGGATAGCAATCGGTTCCTCGACATATTCTAACTTGTTGTTTAGCTCGATCTCGTCTAAAGGCATCCATGAGGAATCATCCGCAAGACACTTACGGAGGTGGGAAACATGAAATGTATTATGGATCCCCGCAAGCTCTTCGGGTAATTCCAATCGATATGCAACTTCACCAACACGAGCTAAAACCTTGAATGGCCCAATAAACTGAGGAGCTAACTTTCCCCGTTTTCGAAATCGAATAATATCCTTCCATGGCGAAACTTTAAGCATCACCATGTCGCCTTCTTGAAATTCGATCGTTCGCCTACGTTTGTCGGCATACGACTTTTGCCTATCTTGAGCCTTCTTCAAATGTTCCCGAATAATATCAATCTTGTTGTTCGTCTCCAAAACCAAATCGGTACTCCCGATCTCTCGTTGACCCACTTCTCCCCAACAAATGGGAGTTCGACATCTACGCCCATAGGGCATCTCATACGGTGGCATCCCGATACTAGTATGATAACTATTATTGTACGAGAATTCCACCAAAGGAAAATGCTCGTCCCAACTACCACCAAAATCAATAATGCACGCCCGTAACATATCTTCTAGAGTTTGGTTCGTACGTTCGGTTTGACCGTCCGTTTGAGGATGATACGCCGTGCTCAACTTCAATTGCGTACCCATATCTTCATGAAACTTTTCCCAAAATCGAGATGTAAAACGGGTATCTCGGTCCGAGATAATAGATATAGGAACCCCATGACGAGCGACCACTTCCTTGATAAACAACTTAGCCAAGGTCTCCGACGATATCGCTTCTTTAATGGGAAGAAACAAAGCGCTTTTTGTCAATCGGTCAACTATAACCCAAATCGAATCGAATTGGGTTCTCACCGTTTTAGGTAACTTTGTAATGAAATCCATGGTAATGTGCTCCCATTTCCATTTCGGGATTTCTAACGGCTGTAATTTACCATACGGTTTTTGGTGTTCGGCTTTTACTTGCAAACACGTGACGCATTGCTCAACATACTTCACAACATCACGCTTCATGCCCGGCCACCAATAATCTTTCTTCAAGTCAAGGTACATTTTCGTCGCGCCCAGATGAATGGAATATTTTGACTTATGTGCTTCATCAAGTAGCACCCGTCGGTAATCACCCATCTTAGGCACCCACACCCTTCCTTGAAAGGACAACAACCCACGCGGACCCATAGTAATAAACTCCGATTGGCCCACGATTCGCTCCGTATGCTTGTTGTGAACATAAGCCTCTATTTGAATCTCACCAAGCTTTTCAAGAAAATCGTTGGTAATAATCAAACGTAACGACCCCACTTTTATCGCCGGATGTTGACTCTTTCGACTCAACGCATCCGCGACCACATTCGCCTTACCCGGATGATAAAGTATTTCACAATCGTAGTCTTTCACCACATCCATCCACCTACGTTGGCGATAATTCAAATCTCGTTGATTAAAGAGATGTTTCAAACTCTTATGATCCGAATAAATCGTACACTTGACACCATACAAGTAATGGCGCCAAATTTTTAACGCATGCACTACCGCTGCCAACTCAAGATCATGAGTCGGATACCTCGTTTCATGTTCCTTTAATTGTCGAGAGGCATAAGCGATGACCTTACCTCTTTGCATTAGAACACACCCGAGACAATTTAAGGAAGCATCACAATAAACCACCATGTCTTCAACACCTTCCGGCAACACTAACACCGGAGCTTGACACAACTTCTCTTTTAACAATTGAAAAGCAATTTCTTGCTCGTTCTCCCAATTGAACCTAGCATTCTTTATTTTCAACTTCGTCAATGGAGAAGCAATCTTAGAAAAGTCTTGGATAAACCGACGATAATAACCGGCCAATCCGAGAAAACTTCGGATTTCCGTAGGCGTAGTCGGTCGTCCCCAACTCTTCACCGTTTCGATCTTCCCCGGATCTACTTGAATACCGTTTTCGTTCACGATATGACCAAGGAATTGAACTTCCCTTAGCCAAAATTCACATTTGGAGAACTTTGCATACAACTTCTCCCTTCGTAGCGTCTTTAATACTTCACGCAAATGATGTTCATGTTCGTTCATACTTTTCGAGTAGACTAGTATGTCGTCAATGAACACTATTACCGACTTGTCCAACATAGGTTGGCACACTCGGTTCATAAGATCCATGAATGCTGCCGGTGCATTCGTAAGACCAAAGGGCATAACTACAAACTCATAATGCCCGTAACGCGTTCGAAAAGCCGTTTTTTCTATGTCTTCATCACGGACCCGCATTTGGTGATAGCCGGACCGTAGGTCGATCTTAGAGAAATACGTTGCACCTTGAAGTTGATCAAATAAATCGTCAATCCTAGGTAATGGATAACGATTCTTGATCGTCACTTTATTCAACTCACGGTAATCAATGCACATACGCATACTACCATCTTTCTTCTTCACAAATAACACCGGAGCGCCCCATGGCGAAGCACTCGGTCGAATAAAACCCTTCTCGAGCAACTCTTGGGTTTGATTTAACAACTCTTGCATTTCCGTTGGTGCAAAACGATAAGGAGTTTTAGCAATGGGAGTAGCTCCCGGAACCAACTCAATACGAAACTCAACTTGTCTCTCCGCCGGAACACCCGGTAATTCGTCCGGAAAGACGTCTTCACTAACAACCGGAATTTCACGAATAGGTGGTGGCTCATTGCGAGTATCAACAACATGAGCAAGGAAAGCCATGCCACCGGTAAGAACAAAACGACGTGCCCGTGCAAAAGTGCATATCGGCACCGGTCTCCTTCGCTTATCACCATGAATAATTAACTCTCCCCCACTTAGGGTCTTCACACGAATAAACTTATCATGGCATGCAATATCGGCTCTATAATGATCGAGCCAATCCATACCAATGACAATATCAAAGTCGCCCAAGGTCATTGGAATAAGATCAATTTTAAAGGTTTCAGCACCAAAAACAACATCACAATTTTCACACACATCAACCACTAGCACCGTCTTGCCGTCCGCTATTTCGACTTCTATCGGATGACTTAACTTAGCTAACGGACTATTAAGTTTAGGTACAAATTTAGGAGACACAAACGACAAATTTGCACCGCTATCGAAAAGAATCCTTGCCGGTTTAAAATTAACCATGTAAGTACCTGAGACAACTTCGCGCGATTGTTTGGCTTCATCATTGGTCATCAAATAGTTGCGACCCCTAGCCGTACCCGCCGTCTTCTCTAAACGCTTAACATTATCGTTGCGCAAATCGGGACACTCCGGCTTCTTATGCCCTTCTTTACCGCAATTAAAACAAGTGAGCTTGTTTCCGGGAGATGGTTTTGGACAATCACGAGCCATATGACCCGCTTGCCCACAATTATAGCACGTAAAAGTAAAACCACCGGAAGCGCCCTTCCTCACGCTATTGACACTTTCGGAACTTTTCTTGTTCTTTTTGTTCGAAAAGTTTGAATAGCTCGAACCTTCACTTTTTCTCTTGCCAAAAGTAAAACCACTCTTTCTTAAGATGAGCGACTCGAAACCTTTGGCCATGTCAAACAACTCATCAAACCTTTTCACTACGTTCACACTAATCTTATCTTGATAGTTGTCGTTCAAGGTTCGATAGAAATCTTCCTTCAACATTTTATCATTCCCGACGTACTCCGGGCAAAATTGGGTCTTGGACAAAAACACGAATTTGAGAGTGTTCAAATCCATCGACCCTTGCCTCAAAGAACGTAACTCATCCTTAAGCCTAGTAAGATCGGCCGAAGTTCGGTATTCCTTGAAAAATTCGGACTTGAATTCATCCCAAGTGAATTCCATGCATTGCTCTTCACCATAAACCTGGAGCTTTGCGTCCCACCACAACTTGGCATCGCCCCTCAACATACTACACCCGTACCTTGCCCTCTTATCGAGAGGACATTCACAAGTACGGAAGGCCCCCTCCATATCGGAGATCCAACGGGCGCTCTTAAGAGGATCTCTTTCACCATCAAAAGAGGGAGGTTGAGAGTCCTTGAAATTCTTATAGAAAAAGTCCCGTCTTCCCACATTATCTTCGCGAAGAACGGCCTTAACTTGCTCCTTTACCACATTGACTAATTGCTCGTCAATCGTATCTAGGAACATCTTCTTAACGTCCTCGAGAAAAGCTTCATTATGCCTTTTCAAAATGGCCTCAACCTTGGCCGTAAACTCGACTTCTTCACTAGTACCTCCGCCGTTGATATCATGCCCGTTTCTCATCTTCATTCTATAAGACGGAATAGATTAAACAACGAGACGAAAAGGATTTAACACATAAGTATATACATATACACCACACTACCCCATCTTGCTCAACAATCGTCGTACATCGCTTGTTTGACACGATTTGAACCCGTAACAATGGTAGCTAATAATTGTTACGCGAGCACGTCGCATTAACTTGCTAGTACAACGTCCATCTCGCTCGATGCTCGCTAAACATACATAACAAATAGCACATGATTAGTTTACATAAACCTATGCACAAACCAATCCCGATCCGACCCAAAGTCCTACAAGTCCCGCATAAACGCGCACACAAAAAGTCTAAGTCTAGGCGCCTATCTCAAGTCACCTAAATCCCTTAGACCATGCTCTGATACCACTTGTAACAACCCAAACCAACACCCGACAAAACCTTGTGAAAATACGAAATAAAAAAAAAATTTCTGTTGCAGACCATCGGCGCGCCGCGCCATATCTGGCTGTCCCCGGGACTTTTTAACCGCGAAAAGATTGACTAGTTCCCGGCACTTTTAGACAAAACGCTTTTTACCATACTACCAAATATGTAAAACTAACATGTTTCAAACATAAAATTAAAGTTTTACAAGCGGGGCCCACATCGGCCGTTTTACGAATTTAATACAAATGTACGAGTTTCGACCACCAAAAGTTTAACTTCCAAACTACACAATGAGCATGGCGTTTGGGATTACACTACCCAACTATCGGTCAAACTCCAAGAGCTACTAAAGCCAAAAGCATCCCCTAGCATCAAGCGGGATCTCTAGTCCAAAACGATGCCCTTACCCTTGTCCAAAACCGAACCTATAAAATGGTAAACAACGAGAGGGTAAGCAAAGCTTAGTGAATGCAATAATTATACGAATACATATATAATTATACCTACTTGCATACACTTACACAACCCCAAACATGCTAGCAAACAACATTAGCTTATCGTCGCAATATCAAGCTATAAATCTCCAATACCACAAGCTAGCATAACAACCGCATATAAATATAACTCGAATAATATAATATGCTTACAACACAAATAACCATGGTTAACCAATAGTACAAGGGAACGGCGCTCGCGAAAATGCCATCGGTGTTCACAACATCCGTTAGGGCACTTAACACCTCGCACCACTAACCCCTAGGGTGGCACCTTAACACCTCGGCACTTCACCCCGAGTGGCATCTTAACACCTCGATGCTTCACTCATTATTTTACGGAGTGGTGTCTTAACACCTCGACACTACACTCCTAGGTGGCATCTTAACACCTCGATGCTACACCCGAGTGGCATCTTAACACCTCGATGCTACACTCTTCACGTGAAACATGGTGTCTTAACACCTCGACACTACACCTTTCACGCTACAACAAATAGATACATTATATACATACGCATATAATTATTCCACTCACCTCGAAGTCTTCGTGTAAGATAACCGCACTTGCAACGTCAATGTAACGTACCTATTCCATTTTAGCACATAATCAATTCACAACTCAAGTCGGTCAAGCAACTCACTTAACAATCTAGAGTCTTTTGACCCTAAGTGCAATCCCGACCCATTTTGCACCTTTAACCCTAATAATGGGTTAACTTCACCAAAAACCCTAACTTTAGGCAATTAAGGTATTAACACACTTTTAACCACGAAGTTAACTCGTTTTCATACATGCAAGGCCACTTAGGTCATTAAAGACCCATTTGACCCATTTCAAGGTCAACACACCCATTTGGGTCATCCAAACCCAAATAACACCCATTCACATATCATTAAGGTGTTCTAGTACATAAACTAACCAATTTAGGTTCATAATCTAATTTAACACTTTGAAAACCCTAATTGGTCATCCTTGAGTCTTCATGACCCAAATTCACCCAAAACCCCCAAATTACTAGCAAGTGGGTTTTGTGTGCATCACTAACCCCAAACCCTAACCCTTAATGCAATTAAAGTAAGAATCTAGGTTTTAGGACTTACCAACACAATCACTACGTAGCTAGCGACTAGATGAACGACTTTAGAACTCGCACTAAGACCCGATTCAACCTCCTTCAAGCTCTAATGAAGCTTTCTCACTCAAGGATGCACTCTCTCACTAGAAATTGAATTTGAGAGGATAAGGTTGTTGGAAGTGGAGTGAATGAAGCTCCAAAACTGATCCAAGGTATTAAATTCGGGCTCCAAAGTGAATTGACCAAAATGCCCTCCAATTGTCTAATTAAAAGGAAAAGAGGATTCTGTCACAGACAGATGGCGCGGCGTGCCACTAGGCTGCGCGGCGCGCAACCCTCCCAGTCCAGCTTCTTTTTCCTTTTAAAATATATACAACCAAACCCCGATCCAAGTACCGCACAATACACTTATGTACACATATGTACACTACGAATACTCGGGTCTTACACTTTACTACAATCGGATGCTGTATCGCCCAGAAAATTGTGTGCAGGCTGAACAATACTGCAGGGTTGTGAAACTTTGCTATTTGAAGAACTGGGTGACAGATCCGTTTACTGATTGATAATCGAATTTTTTTTTTCTGTTCTACGGCTAGGTCTTAGGGGGAGTTTGTTGGTGCATGAATCCCCAGCCGTAGTTTATTCTTACGTTTAGTACATTCGGTTATGTAATAATGTTATTTACTAGTGACTATTGATTATTATGGTGATTGTGCGTTCTTAGTTTATTAAATAATCAATATGTTAAACTGCACACAGTCGACCGAGTGTGTGTACACACTCGACCGACTGTGTAAGTCAGTCGACCGACTGACAGACACACTCGACCGAGTGTGTCTGACTTGCAGTATATATACGGGTTTAGACTTCTTTGATGAGGTTACTCTTCACATTTGTTCCAAATCGTTGTTTTTCGTCTCCAGAAAACCCTTACACCGAATACCACCGAAATACATCGTCTAGGTATCGATCTAATCTAGGTTTTACACTAGATTCGACCAATTCGATCCTGAAGCGACCCGTATCTCGATTTCTCTCTATTCTATTGTGTTCCGCCTTTAGTTTAGAGTTCAAGCGACCTAAGATCCATAGATTTATCGTCTACAGTTCTAATAGTGTACTTCATTAAGTTTGGACTCCACATTTTGATATTATACAATAAGGTATTTAAGTAAAATGTTACATATAGCTAGTATAAGTAAGTATTGCTATATTTAAATTTGTAACGTGATGATACAGTACTAACTAATTTAATCCACACAAAATTTCAATTTGAAGTGATTGAATTTTCTACAAAGAGACTAAAAGTCAGCATGTTCTTTATATTAATAGTTGAATCAAAATTTCTAAAATAGGTTAGCTCGGCTTGTGTTTTGTTGTTTTGGTATCTGTTTGTTTCTCTAAGGTTGTTTGTTTGGTACAGTTTTGTGTTTTGATCTTGTATTGTAAATTAGTTTTAGGTGGTTACTTACTCGTGATGGTTAGTTTGTCTGGTTTTTGTGGATTCCCGACCGACTTGGCAGTGGCGATTCTAGGATGAAATCTCATTGGGGTCCCAAATTTTTTTTTGAGGCTAATTATATTTAAATGGTACTTTATGTAGTGACCCGAACTTTTCCATGTTTATATATATTAATTGAGATTGATATTTACATGATTAAATGTTTCCAACATGTTAAGCAATCAAACTTGTTAAGACTTGATTAATTGAAATATGTTTCATATAGACAATTGACCACCCAAGTTGACCGGTGATTCACGAACGTTAAAACTTGTAAAAACTATATGATGACATATATATGGTTATATATATAGTTAACATGATATTATGATAAGTAAACATATCATTAATTATATTAACAATGGACTACATATGTAAAAACAAGACTACTAACTTAATGATTTTGAAACGAGACATATATGTAACGATTATCGTTGTAACGACATTTAATGTATATATATCATATTAAGAGATATTCGTACATCATAATATCATGATAATATAATAATTTAAAATCTCTTTTGATATTATAAACATTGGCTTAACAATATTTAACAAGATCGTTAACCTAAAGGTTTCAAAACAACATTTACATGTAACGACTAACGATGACTTAACGACTCAGTTAAAATGTATATACATGTAGTGTTTTAATATGTATTCATACACTTTTTAAAGACTTCAAGACACTTATCACAATACTTCTACTTAACAAAAATGCTTACAATTACATCCTCGTTCAGTTTCATCAACAATTCTACTCGTATGCACCCGTATTCATACTCGTACAATACACAGCTTTTAGATGTATGTAGTATTGGTATATACACTCCAATGATCAGCTCTTAGCAGCCCATGTGAGTCACCTAACACATGTAGGAACCATCATTTGGCAACTAGCATGAAATATCTCATAAAATTACAAAAATATGAGTAATCATTCATGACTTATTTACATGAAAACAAAATAACATATCCTTTATATCTAATCCATACACCAACGACCAAAAACACCTACAAACACTTTCATTCTTCAATTTTCTTCATCTAATTGATCTCTCTCAAGTTCTATCTTCAAGTTCTAAGTGTTCTTCATAAATTCCAAAAGTTCTAGTTTCATAAAATCAAGAATACTTTCAAGTTTGCTAGCTCACTTCCAATCTTGTAAGGTGATCATCCAACCTCAAGAAATCTTTGTTTCTTACAGTAGGTTATCATTCTAATACAAGGTAATAATCATATTCAAACTTTGGTTCAATTTCTATAACTATAACAATCTTATTTCAAGTGATGATCTTACTTGAACTTGTTTTCGTGTCATGATTCTGCTTCAAGAACTTCGAGCCATCTAAGGATCCATTGAAGCTAGATCCATTTTTCTCTTTTCCAGTAGGTTTATCCAAGGAACTTAAGGTAGTAATGATGTTCATAACATCATTCGATTCATACATATAAAGCTATCTTATTCGAAGGTTTAAACTTGTAATCACTAGAACATAGTTTAGTTAATTCTAAACTTGTTCGCAAACAAAAGTTAATCCTTCTAACTTGACTTTTAAAATAAACTAAACACATGTTCTATATCTATATGATATGCTAACTTAATGATTTAAAACCTGGAAACACGAAAAACACCGTAAAACCGGATTTACGCCGTCGTAGTAACACCGCGGGCTGTTTTGGGTTAGTTAATTAAAAACTATGATAAACTTTGATTTAAAAGTTGTTATTCTGAGAAGATGATTTTTATTATGAACATGAAACTATATCCAAAAATTATGGTTAAACTCAAAGTGGAAGTATGTTTTCTAAAATGGTCATCTAGACGTCGTTCTTTCGACTGAAATGACTACCTTTACAAAAACGACTTGTAACTTATTTTTCCGACTATAAACCTATACGTTTTCTGTTTAGATTCATAAAATAGAGTTCAATATGAAACCATAGCAATTGGATTCACTCAAAACGGATTTAAAATGAAGAAGTTATGGGTAAAACAAGATTGGATAATTTTTCTCATTTTAGCTACGTGAAAATTGGTAACAAATCTATTCCAACCATAACTTAATCAACTTGTATTATATATTATGTAATCTTGAGATACCATAGACACGTATACAATGTTTCGACCTATCATGTCGACACATCTATATATATTTCGGAACAACCATAGACACTCTATATGTAAATGTTGGAGTTAGCTATACAGGGTTGAGGTTGATTCCAAAATATATATAGTTTGAGTTGTGATCAATACTGAGATACGTATACACTAGGTCGTGGATTGATTCAAGATAATATTTATCGATTTATTTCTGTACATCTAACTGTGGACAACTAGTTGTAGGTTACTAACGAGGACAGCTGACTTAATAAACTTAAAACATTAAAATATATTAAAAGTGTTGTAAATATATTTTGAACATACTTTGATATATATGTATATATTGTTATAGGTTCGTGAATCAACCAGTGGCCAAGTCTTACTTCCCGACGAAGTAAAAATCTGTGAAAGTGAGTTATAGTCCCACTTTTAAAATCTAATATTTTTGGGATGAGAATACATGCAGCTTTTATAAATGATTTACAAAATAGACACAAGTACGTGAAACTACATTCTATGGTTGAATTATCGAAATCGAATATGCCCCTTTTTATTAAGTCTGGTAATCTTAGAATTAGGGAACAGACACCCTAATTGACGCGAATCCTAAAGATAGATCTATCGGGCCCAACAAGCCCCATCCAAAGTACCGGATGCTTTAGTACTTCGAAATTTATATCATATCCGAAGGGTGTCCCGGAATGATGGGGATATTCTTATATATGCATCTTGTTAATGTCGGTTACCAGGTGTTCACCATATGAATGATTTTTATCTCTATGTATGGGATGTGTATTGAAATATGAAATCTTGTGGTCTATTATTATTATGATTTGATATATATAGGTTAAACCTATAACTCACCAACATTTTTGTTGACGTTTTAAGCATGTTTATTCTCAGGTGATTATTAAGAGCTTCCGCTGTCGCAAACTTAAATAAGGACGAGATTTGGAGTCCATGCTTGTATGATATTGTGTAAAAACTGCATTTAAGAAACTTATTTTGTTGTAACATATTTGTATTGTAAACCATTATGTAATGGTCGTGTGTAAACATGATATTTTAGATTATCATTATTTGATAATCTACGTAAAGCTTTTTAAACCTTTATTGATGAAATAAAGGTTATGGTTTGTTTTAAAAATGAATGCAGTCTTTGAAAAACGTCTCATATAGAGGTCAAAACCTCGCAACGAAATCAATTAATATGGAACGTTTTTAATCAATAAGAACGGGACATTTCAGTTGGTATCCGAGCGTTGGTCTTAGAGAACCAGAAAATTTGCATTAGTGTGTCTTATCGAGTTTGTTAGGATGCATTAGTGAGTCTGGACTTCGACCGTGTTTTCTTTAAAAATGATTGCTTAACATTTTTGTTGGAAACTATATATTTTTAACATATGAATATTATGTGATATATTAATCTCTTAACGTGTTTGACATTATGTGATAGATGTCTACCTCTAGAACAAGTCCCATTGACTCACCTAATAATAATGAAGAGTCAAATGTAAATTGGAATGATTCGTGGACTGATTCACAAGTTCCCGAAGAGGAACCGGAAGAAGAGTCGGAACCGGAAGAAGAATCGGAACCGGAAGAAGAATCGGAACTGGATGAAGAAATAGAACCGGTGGGGGAAATAATAAAACGGTTAAGTAAAAGAAAATCCTCAACCAACCGACCAAGGTTAATTATGGTCAATGGTGTTTCCGCCAAGGAAGCAAAATATTGGGAGGATTACCAATTCTCCGATGAATCAGATTCCGACGAGAATTCCGATGATGTTATAGAAATTACCCCAACTGAATTTAAAAAGGCAAAAGAAAATAATAAGGGAAAGGGCATAAAAATAGAGAAATCTAATTCCAACCCCGATGAACTTTATATGTATCGTCAACCCCCGAAGTCCTTAAGTTGTAACAATGACCCGGGAACCTCTAAACCACTAGGTTTTTCTAAACCAATGTGGACAACGACAGTTAGTATTAGGGGAACATCATATATCCCTAGAAACTTGGCAAAACGAACCAAAACCGAAGAAGAAGAAACGAGCGAGTCGGAATAAGATAGTTGTATTCGTGTGGTGTAATATATGTAATATAGTGTGCTTATGCTTTATGATATATGTAAAAATTGCTTGTATTAATAAGTATTTTTTTTATGAATCTAACTCTTGTCTATTTTACAGTTTAAAAACACAAAATGGATAGACAACCCAATATTTTAAGAGACCTACCCGGAGACATGATTGATGAAATCTTGTCTAGAGTCGGTCAGAATTCCTCGGCACAACTATTTAAGGCGAGATCAGTTTGTAAGACATTCGAAGAACGTTCCAAGAATGTCTTGGTTTATAAGAGACTTTCGTTTGAAAGATGGGGGATATCACATTGGGAAACCCATAAGTTACGATGTGTTTACTTTGACGCATATATTGCGGGGAACCCAAATGCTATTTTACGCAACGGGTTAAGAAATTATTTTGACTCAATATATCCGAATATTGGACTTCGTGATTTAGAAAAAGCGGCTAACATGCAACATAAAGAAGCATGTTATGCTTACGGATTAGTAATGTTCGCTTCTCACCAAAGTGAGAACAAGAACATCGGGCTACAACTATTAAACAAAACATTTCCACAAGTGACGGAGTCGGTAATTGGGGTAAGAAATGAGGTTTTTAGATTGTTACGGGACTGTTGGACATTACGTAACCCTCGTCCTTTTGACGACGTTACACCACGCTGTCTTATCAACGGCCATAACGGTTATGTTCCACAAGACCAAGGATGGGAAGTAATCCTAGTAAAACCAGAATGCATGACTTGTTTCTGGACGTATGAATTACGTGTCTTTATTGCCTTTGCTGAACGACTTGTGTACTAGCTAGAATTATCTTCACAACTATCTTGTATCAAAGTTATTGCGTGCTATATTTCATGCTTTATGTAAAATAAGCGGTATTGTAAGTTTGTAAAATATTGTATAAAAGTTTGAACGCGAAATATTATTATAATCAGTTTTTCATATAGAATTGTAGTAGTTGAATTGTATATTAGCTACTAAGTATGAACTTAACGGGTAGGTACTACCCGAATTTAAACTTATAAAACGCTAATATGAAGAAAAAGCTTTTATAAATGAGTTCATATTATGCTACGAAATACTATTAACTACTCTTAATATTCTGTATGATTAACTTGTTCCATTTGAATATTTTGAAGGAAATGGCACCGACTACTCGACACACCGTGAATATGAATGAAGAGGAATTCCGTACTTTTCTAGCTTCAAACATAGCCGCAGTACAGGCTGCGCTACATACCAACAATAACCTTGGATCTAGCAGTACAGGAAATCGTGTAGGATGCACCTACAAAGAATTCACTACCTGCAAACCTTTGGAATTTGATGGAACCGAAGGACCGATCGGATTCAAACGGTGGACCGAGAAGGTCGAATCGGTGTTTGCCATAAGTAAGTGTACTGAAGAGGATAAAGTGAAGTACGCTACTCATACCTTCACAGGTTCTGCGTTAACATGGTGGAATACCTATCTAGAGCAAGTGGGACAAGACGATGCGTACGCACTACCGTGGTCAGCATTCAAGCACTTGATGAACGAGAAGTACCGTCCCAGAACCGAGGTCAATAAGCTCAAGACAGAACTTAGAGGGTTACGAACCCAAGGATTTGATATTACCACGTACGAAAGACGATTCACAGAATTGTGCCTATTGTGTCCGGGAGCATTCGAAGATGAGGAAGAGAAGATCGACGCGTTTGTGAAAGGATTACCGGAAAGAATCCAAGAAGATATAAGTTCACACGAGCCCGCCTCTATACAACAGGCATGTAGAATGGCTCACAAACTAGTGAACCAGATTGAAGAAAGAATTAAAGAACAGACTGCTGAAGAGGCCAATGTGAAGCAAGTCAAAAGAAAGTGGGAGGAAAACGGTGATAAGAATCACCAATACAACATCAACAGCAATTACAACAATAATCGCAACAACTATCCCAACAATCGCAACATCAATCGTAACTACAACAAACGGCCCAACAACAACAACAACAACAGCAACAACAACAGCAACTACAACAATAATAACCGCAACAACAACAACAATCAGAAGCAGCTATGCCAAAGGTGTGAAAAGTATCACTCGGGGTTCTGCACCAAATTTTGCAACAAGTGTAAAAGAAATGGTCATAGCGCGGCGAAGTGTGAGGTCTACGGACCAGGGGTTAATAGAACGAAAGGAACAAATGGTGTCGGAATGAGTAATGGCGGAGCAAGTAGTGTCGAAGCAAGTTATGCCAATGTAGTTTGTTATAAATGTGGAAAACCGGGCCACATTATTAGAAATTGCCCGAACCAGGAGAACACGAATGGACAAGGCCGCGGAAGAGTTTTCAATATTAATGCGGCAGAGGCACAGGAAGACCCGGAGCTTGTTACGGGTACGTTTCTTATTGACAATAAATCTGCTTACGTTTTATTTGATTCGGGTGCGGATAGAAGCTATATGAGTAGAGATTTTTGTGCTAAATTAAGTTGTCCATTGACGCCTTTGGATAGTAAATTTTTACTCGAATTAGCAAATGGTAAATTAATTTCAGCAGATAATATATGTCGGAATCGAGAAATTAAACTGGTTAGCGAAACATTTAAGATTGATTTGATACCAGTAGAGTTAGGGAGTTTTGATGTGATAATCGGTATGGACTGGTTGAAAGAAGTGAAAGCAGAGATCGTCTGTTACAAAAATGCAATTCGCATTATACGAGAAAAAGGAAAACCCTTAATGGTGTACGGAGAAAAGGGCAACACGAAGCTACATCTTATTAGTAATTTGAAGGCACAAAAACTAATAAGAAAAGGTTGCTATGCTGTTCTAGCACACGTCGAGAAAGTACAAACTGAAGAAAAGAGCATCAATGATGTTCCCATTGCAAAAGAATTTCCCGATGTATTTCCGAAAGAATTACCGGGATTACCCCCACATCGATCTGTTGAATTTCAAATAGATCTTGTACCAGGAGCTGCACCAATAGCTCGTGCTCCTTACAGACTCGCACCCAGTGAGATGAAAGAACTGCAAAGCCAATTACAAGAACTTTTAGAGCGTGGTTTCATTCGACCAAGCACATCACCGTGGGGAGCTCCTATTTTGTTTGTCAAGAAGAAAGATGGTACATTCAGGTTGTGTATCGACTACCGAGAGTTGAACAAACTTACCATCAAGAACCGCTACCCACTACCGAGAATCGACGACTTATTTGATCAACTACAAGGCTCGTCTGTTTATTCAAAGATTGACTTACGTTCCGGGTATCATCAAATGCGGGTGAAAGAAGATGATATTCCAAAGACTGCTTTCAGAACACGTTACGGTCATTACGAGTTTATGGTCATGCCGTTTGGTTTAACTAATGCACCAGCTGTGTTCATGGACCTTATGAACCGAGTGTGTGGACCATACCTTGACAAGTTTGCCATTGTTTTCATTGATGACATACTTATTTACTCAAAGAATGACCAAGAACACGGTGAACATTTGAGAAAGGTGTTAGAAGTATTGAGGAAGGAAGAATTGTACGCTAAGTTTTTAAAGTGTGCATTTTGGTTGGAAGAAGTTCAATTCCTCGGTCACATAGTGAACAAAGAAGGTATTAAGGTGGATCCGGCAAAGATAGAAACTGTTGAAAAGTGGGAAACCCCGAAAACTCCGAAACACATACTCCAGTTTTTAGGACTAGCTGGTTACTACAGAAGGTTCATCCAAGACTTTTCCAGAATAGCAAAACCCTTGACTGCATTAACGCATAAAGGGAAGAAATTTGAATGGAATGATGAACAAGAGAAAGCGTTTCAGTTATTGAAGAAAAAGCTAACTACGGCACCTATATTGTCATTGCCTGAAGGGAATGATGATTTTGTGATTTATTGTGACGCATCAAAGCAAGGTCTCGGTTGTGTATTAATGCAACGAACGAAGGTGATTGCTTATGCGTCTAGACAATTGAAGTTCACGAACAAAATTATACGACGCATGATTTGGAATTAGGCGCAGTTGTTTTTGCATTAAAGACTTGGAGGCACTACTTATATGGGGTCAAAAGTATTATATATACCGACCACAAAAGTCTTCAACACATATTTAATCAGAAACAACTGAATATGAGGCAGCGTAGGTGGATTGAATTGTTGAATGATTACGACTTTGAGATTCGTTACCACCCGGGGAAGGCAAATGTGGTAGCCGATGCCTTGAGCAGGAAGGACAGAGAACCCATTCGAGTAAAATCTATGAATATAATGATTCATAATAACCTTACTACTCAAATAAAGGAGGCGCAACAAGGAGTTTTAAAAGAAGGAAATTTAAAGGATGAAATACCCAAAGGATTGGAGCAGCATCTTAATATTCGGGAAGACGGAACCCGGTATAGGGCTGAAAGGATTTGGGTACCAAAATTTGGAGATATGAGAGAAATGGTACTTAGAGAAGCTCATAAAACCAGATACTCAATACATCCTGGAACGGGGAAGATGTACAAGGATCTCAAGAAACATTTTTTGGTGGCCGGGTATGAAAGCCGATGTTGCTAAATACGTAGGAGAATGTTTGACGTGTTCTAAGGTCAAAGCTGAGCATCAGAAACCATCAGGTCTACTTCAACAACCCGAAATCCCAGAATGGAAATGGGAAAACATTACCATGGATTTCATCACTAAATTGCCAAGGACTGCAAGTGGTTTTGAAACTATTTGGGTAATAGTTGATCGTCTCACCAAATCAGCACACTTCCTGCCAATAAGAGAAGATGACAAGATGGAGAAGTTAGCACGACTGTATTTGAAGGAAGTCGTCTCCAGACATGGAATACCAATCTCTATTATCTCTGATAGGGATGGTAGATTTATTTCAAGATTCTGGCAGACATTACAGCAAGCATTAGGAACTCGTCTAGACATGAGTACTGCCTATCATCCACAAACTGATGGGCAGAGCGAAAGGACGATACAAACGCTTGAAGACATGCTACGAGCATGTGTTATTGATTTCGGAAATAGTTGGGATCGACATCTACCGTTAGCAGAATTTTCCTACAACAACAGCTACCATTCAAGCATTGAGATGGCGCCGTTTGAAGCACTTTATGGTAGAAAGTGCAGGTCTCCGATTTGTTGGAGTGAAGTGGGGGATAGACAGATTACGGGTCCGGAGATTATACAAGAAACTACCGAGAAGATCATCCAAATTCAACAACGGTTGAAAACCGCCCAAAGTCGACAAAAGAGCTACGCTGACATTAAAAGAAAAGATATAGAATTTGAAATTGGAGAGATGGTCATGCTTAAAGTTGCACCTTGGAAAGGCGTTGTTCGATTTGGTAAACGAGGGAAATTAAATCCAAGGTATATTGGACCATTCAAGATTATTGATCGTGTCGGACCAGTAGCTTACCGACTTGAGTTACCTCAACAACTCGCAGCTGTACATAACACTTTCCACGTCTCGAATTTGAAGAAATGTTTTGCTAAAGAAGATCTCACTATTCCGTTAGATGAAATCCAAATCAACGAAAAACTTCAATTCATCGAAGAACCCGTCGAAATAATGGATCGTGAGGTTAAAAGACTTAAGCAAAACAAGATACCAATTGTTAAGGTTCGATGGAATGCTCGTAGATGACTTGAGTTCACCTGGGAGCGTGAAGATCAGATGAAGAAGAAATACCCGCATCTTTTTCCAGAAGATTCGTCAACACCTTCAATAGCTTAAAATTTCGGGACGAAATTTATTTAACGGGTAGGTACTGTAGTGACCCGAACTTTTCCATGTTTATATATATTAATTGAGATTGATATTTACATGATTAAATGTTTCCAACATGTTAAGCAATCAAACTTGTTAAGACTTGATTAATTGAAATATGTTTCATATAGACAATTGACCACCCAAGTTGACCGGTGATTCACGAACGTTAAAACTTGTAAAAACTATATGATGACATATATATGGTTATATATATAGTTAACATGATATTATGATAAGTAAAAATATCATTAATTATATTAACAATGGACTACATATGTAAAAACAAGACTACTAACTTAATGATTTTGAAACGAGACATATATGTAACGATTATCGTTGTAACGACATTTAATGTATATATATCATATTAAGAGATATTCGTACATCATAATATCATGATAATATAATAATTTAAAATCTCTTTTGATATTATAAACATTGGCTTAACAACATTTAACAAGATCGTTAACCTAAAGGTTTCAAACAACATTTACATGTAACGACTAACGATGACTTAACGACTCAGTTAAAATGTATATACATGTAGTGTTTTAATATGTATTCATACACTTTTGAAAGACTTCAAGACACTTATCAAAATACTTCTACTTAACAAAAATGCTTACAATTACATCCTCGTTCAGTTTCATCAACAATTCTACTCGTATGCACCCGTATTCATACTCGTACAATACACAGCTTTTAGATGTATGTACTATTGGTATATACACTCCAATGATCAGCTCTTAGCAGCCCATGTGAGTCACCTAACACATGTAGGAACCATCATTTGGCAACTAGCATGAAATATCTCATAAAATTACAAAAATATGAGTAATCATTCATGACTTATTTACATGAAAACAAAATAACATATCCTTTATATCTAATCCATACACCAACGACCAAAAACACCTACAAACACTTTCATTCTTCAATTTTATTCATCTAATTGATCTCTCTCAAGTTCTATCTTCAAGTTCTAAGTGTTCTTCATAAATTCCAAAAGTTCTAGTTTCATAAAATCAAGAATACTTTCAAGTTTGCTAGCTCACTTCCAATCTTGTAAGGTGATCATCCAACCTCAAGAAATCTTTGTTTCTTACAGTAGGTTATCATTCTAATACAAGGTAATAATCATATTCAAACTTTGGTTCAATTTCTATAACTATAACAATCTTATTTCAAGTGATGATCTTACTTGAACTTGTTTTCGTGTCATGATTCTGCTTCAAGAACTTCGAGCCATCCAAGGATCCATTGAAGCTAGATCCATTTTTCTCTTTTCCAGTAGGTTTATCCAAGGAACTTAAGGTAGTAATGATGTTCATAACATCATTCGATTCATACATATAAAGCTATCTTATTCGAAGGTTTAAACTTGTAATCACTAGAACATAGTTTAGTTAATTCTAAACTTGTTCGCAAACAAAAGTTAATTCTTCTAACTTGACTTTTAAAATAAACTAAACACATGTTCTATATCTATATGATATGCTAACTTAATGATTTAAAACCTGGAAACACGAAAAACACCGTAAAACCGGATTTACGCCGTCGTAGTAACACCGCGGGCTGTTTTGGGTTAGTTAATTAAAAACTATGATAAACTTTGATTTAAAAGTTGTTATTCTGAGAAGATGATTTTTATTATGAACATGAAACTATATCCAAAAATTATGGTTAAACTCAAAGTGGAAGTATGTTTTCTAAAATGGTCATCTAGACGTCGTTCTTTCGACTGAAATGACTACCTTTACAAAAACGACTTGTAACTTATTTTTCCGACTATAAACCTATACTTTTTCTATTTAGATTCATAAAATAGAGTTCAATATGAAACCATAGCAATTGGATTCACTCAAAACGGATTTAAAATGAAGAAGTTATGGGTAAAACAAGATTGGATAATTTTTCTCATTTTAGCTACGTGAAAATTGGTAACAAATCTATTCCAACCATAACTTAATCAACTTGTATTGTATATTATGTAATCTTGAGATACCATAGACACGTATACAATGTTTCAACCTATCATGTCGACACATCTATATATATTTCGGAACAACCATAGACACTCTATATGTGAATGTTGGAGTTAGCTATACAGGGTTGAGGTTGATTCCAAAATATATATAGTTTGAGTTGTGATCAATACTGAGATACGTATACACTGGGTCGTGGATTGATTCAAGATAATATTTATCGATTTATTTCTGTACATCTAACTGTGGACAACTAGTTGTAGGTTACTAACGAGGACAGCTGACTTAATAAACTTAAAACATCAAAATATATTAAAAGTGTTGTAAATATATTTTGAACATACTTTGATATATATGTATATATTGTTATAGGTTCGTGAATCAACCATTGGCCAAGTCTTACTTCCCGACGAAGTAAAAATCTGTGAAAGTGAGTTATAGTCCCACTTTTAAAATCTAATATTTTTGGGATGAGAATACATGCAGATTTTATAAATGATTTACAAAATAGACACAAGTACGTGAAACTACATTCTATGGTTGAATTATCGAAATCGAATATGCCCCTTTTTATTAAGTCTGGTAATCTAAGAATTAGGGAACAGACACCCTAATTGACGCGAATCCTAAAGATAGATCTATCGGGCCCAACAAGCCCCATCCAAAGTACCGGATGCTTTAGTACTTCGAAATTTATATCATATCCGAAGGGTGTCCCGGAACGATGGGGATATTCTTATATATGCATCTTGTTAATGTCGGTTACCAGGTGTTCACCATATGAATGATTTTTATCTCTATGTATGGGATGTGTATTGAAACATGAAATCTTGTGGTCTATTATTATTATGATTTGATATATATAGGTTAAACCTATAACTCACCAACATTTTTGTTGACGTTTTAAGCATGTTTATTCTCAGGTGATTATTAAGAGCTTCCGCTGTCGCAAACTTAAATAAGGACGAGATTTGGAGTCCATGCTTGTATGATATTGTGTAAAAACTGCATTCAAGAAACTTATTTTGTTGTAACATATTTGTATTGTAAACCATTATGTAATGGTCGTGTGTAAACATGATATTTTAGATTATCATTATTTGATAATCTACGTAAAGCTTTTTAAACCTTTATTGATGAAATAAAGGTTATGGTTTGTTTTAAAAATGAATGCAGTCTTTGAAAAACGTCTCATATAGAGGTCAAAACCTCGCAACGAAATCAATTAATATGGAACGTTTTTAATCAATAAGAACGGGACATTTCACTTTAATGGTTGTTTACCTCTAAAAAAACACAAATTTTGAAATTATATGGGGTCCTATAGCTAAATTTAGTGGTGTTCTATACAATTTAAAGACTAGATAGTAAAAAAAATTTGCATGATAGTGGGCTCATAGGACCCCACACCTCTATATATAGAATCGCCCTTGCGACTTGGGTTTAGTTAGTTTTATTTAGTGATTCAAACCATTCTGGAATAGCTTCTTTTGTGTCCGTTTGGGTCCTTCATTATTCAATAAAGGCCTCTCATCTATAATCGTATTCATTATTTTAACCATAAAAGAGAGTTTTTGAAATAAATTGTTGGAAAAAATGTCAAAGTCCCTCTTCATAACGCTTGCAAAATGGAAAACTACGAGCTTTCTCGAACCTTAGTATCCATGACACCCTGCTTAAAATTAACACACTGACATATCAACATCACATCAATATTACCTTCCAATCACTAACTAATCACATTTCACATGCATCCATCACATACCCCATCACCATCACATAGACCCACATCAATTAATTAATTAATTAATTAACTAATTAATTAATACAAAAATTGGTCGAGGGAAATGCCCCCATGCTAATATTGGCGCCAATCAAGGACACGCCTTGGGCGAGCTACCACTAAGAGTGGTCTCACAGGTTTTTTACATTTGGTTTTCTCTTAATTATTCAATTTCCTTTTGGGTATTTAATCCATTACGAAAACACAAGTCTCGGCGACTTCGTAAGGATGTAAAGATTGTTGTTCTTTTGTAATTGTTTATGAAAACAATTACAAATATAGTAGCACGTAGTATGTATCTTAAGGAATTGAGATAGAAAAACAACCAATTAAGATTGGTTATATAACAACATAATGGAATAGAGTGATGTCGGTAGTATTTAATTCTCTCAGACTACAATACATGGAAAAGTAACAACAAACCCTTATTGTGTTATAATTCAGTAGGCTTATAACTACCTTTAGTGGTTTGATTCTTGATGTTATAATTCAGTAGGCTTATAACTACCTTTAGTGGTTTGATTCTTGATTAAGAATGCTAATAATGAAGTGTAAGAACAAAGATGATAATGGAGAGAAAGAAAGAAATACTTTATAAGTGTGAGAAATGGTGCAAGTTTAATACTTGCATTCATGGCTATTTATAGCAAAAATATCACAAGTTTATGAAATACAATAATATTACTTTTGTGTATCAATAATTAACTATCCATTTATATATATATTTATATATTATAACACTCCCCCTTGGATAGCAATTTTGTTTGTTGAAGATCAACTGTAAGTTACTGCCTCGTTAAAAACCTTGCTAAAGAAAACCCAGTGGGAAAAAACTTTAGCTAAGGGAAAAAGAGTGCAGCATGGAGTTGACTCCCCCTCAAGTAGACATCGCTTCAGTTGTTACATCTTTTGAACATGTCTCATGCCAATGTTATGAACGTGTGTTCTGAAAATAGCAGTTGGAAGTGCTTTCGTGAAAATATCAGCAGAGTTTTTGCTGGATTGAACATATCTCATTTCAATCTCACTGTCCTTAATGAGATTTTGAGTGTATGAGAAGAATCTAGGAGGTATGTGTTTGGTTCGGTCACTTTTGATATACCCTTCTTTCATCTGTGCTATACAAGCTGCATTATCTTCATAGATAATTGTTGGACTTTTATCGTGTTCTAGTCTACAAGAATCAGTAATGATTTGTGTCATTGATCTCAACCAAAAATATTCCCGAGTAGCTTCATGTAATGCAATCACTTCGGCATGATTTGATGATGTAGCAACAAGTGTTTGTTTTTGAGAACGCCATGATATTGCAGTACCTCCATTTAGGAATACATATCCAGTTTGAGATTTAGCTTTATGTGGATCAGATAAATAACCTGCATCAGCATAACCAACCAAATCTTGTTTTGATTCGTTAGAATAAAATAATCCTAAATCAGTAGTTCCTCGAAGGTATCGAAATATGTGTTTGATCCCATTCCAGTGTCTTTTGGTAGGAGCAGAGCTGAACCTTGCCAACAAATTAACTGCAAAAAAAAATCAGGTCTTGTACAATTTGTAAGATACATAAGAGCTCCAATTGCACTAAGATATGGTACTTCTGGTCCAAGAATATCTTCATGATCTTCACATGGACGAAATGGATCAGTTTCAACATTGAGTGATCTAACAACCATAGGAGTACTTAATGGTTTTGCCTTGTCCATATTGAAACGTTTCAAAATCTTTTTAGTATATGTTGTTTGATGTACAAGTAAACCATTAGGCATATGCTCAATTTGTAAACCAAGACAATACTTGGTTTTTCCGAGATCTTTCATTTCAAATTCTTTCTTTAGAAGTTGAATGGCTTCATGGATCTCTTTATTTGTACCTATGATGTTAAGATCATCAACATAAACAGCTATGATCACATATCCGGATGTTGTTTTCTTAATGAAAACACAAGGACAAGTAAGGTTATTTGTATACCCTTTGCTTATCAAGTAATCACTTAATCGGTTATACCACATACGTCCCGATTGTTTTAACCCATATAAAGATCTTTGTAATTTAATCGAATACATTTCTTTGGGTTTTGCATTTGATGCTTCTGGTACCTTAAATCCTTCAGGTATCTTCATATATATATATATATCACTATCAAGTGATCCATATAGATAAGCAGTCACAACATCCATGAGATGCATTTCTAAATTTTTAGAAACTGCCAGGCTGATTAAGTATCTAAAAGTAATTGCATCCATAACAGGGAAATAAGTTTCTTCATAATCAATTCCCGGTCTTTGAGAAAAACATTGAGCTACAAGTCTAGTTTTATACCTTGTAACTTCATTTTTCTCATTTCTTTTTCGGACAAAAATCCATCCGTATCCTACAGGTTTCACATCTTTAGGAGTGAGAATGATGGATCCAAAAACTTTTCTTTTATTGAGTGATTCTAATTCAGCTCGTATTGCTTCTTTCCATTGAGCCCAATCATGTCTATTTTGACATTCAACCATAGATGTTGATTCTGGATCATCATCATTATTCATGATGTCATATGCAACATTAAATGAAAATTTCTCATCAAGATTTTTCATTTCATTTCGGTTCCATAATATTTTTGAATATGCATAATTGATTGCAATTTCTGTATTGGCATCATCAATCTCCTCTGTAGTAGGAGTACTGATTTGTGGTTCTTCTTGAACACTTTCTTTTACCTTATTATCAGCTGATTTTCTTTTTCGAGGATTTTTATCTTTGGAACCAACTGGTCTCCCACGTTTCAGACGTGGCATAGATTCTTGAGTGACTACATTATCAGTTTTCTGATTTGGAATCTCAACCCGAGCTAGAGTATTAACTGCTGGTATATATGATTTAGTCACCCTTTTTGTATCTGTGAATGCATTAGGCAATTGATTTGCAAGTTCTTGTATATGCATTATCTTTTGAACTTCTGTCTCGCATTCTTTTGTGCGAGGATCAAGATACTTTAATTGAGGTTCACACCATGAAACATCATTTTCTTTATTTTTTATTTCTCCCCCTAATCTAAGAAACAATGTTTCATTAAAATGACAATCAGTAAAACGTGCTGTAAAAACATCACCTGTCATAGGTTCAATATACCTTATGATTGAAGATGTTTCATATCCAACATATATTCCCAACCTCCTTTGAGGACCCATTTTTGTACGTTGTGGTGGTGCAATTGGAACATATACTGCATAACCAAATGTTCTAAGGTGGGAAATATTTGGCTCTTGACCAAAAGCAAGTTGTAGGGGGGAATATTTATGACTTGCACTTGGTCTGATGCGAATCAATGCAGCAGCATGTAAAATTGCATGACCCCATATAGATACAGGGAGTTTTGTTCTCATTATCAATGGTCTAGCGATTAACTGTAAACGTTTAATCAGTGACTCGGCTAAACCATTTTGTGTATGCACATGAGCAACAGAATGTTCAACAACAATTCCTATAGACATGCAATAGTCATTAAATGCTTGAGATGTAAACTCACTAGCATTATCAAATCTCACCTTTTTAATGATGTAATCAGGAAAATGTGCTCTCAATTTAATAATTTCGGCAAGAAATTTTGCAAATGCCACATTACGGCTTGATAACAGACAAACATGAGACCATCTGCTAGATGCGTCTATTAGGACCATGAAATATCTAAATGGTCCACATGGTGGATGAATTGGTCCACAAATATCACCTTGAATTCTTTCAAGAAACATTGGTGATTCTTTCTCAACCTTAAGTGGTGAGGGTCTAGTTATCAATTTTCCAAGAGAGCAAGATATACATGGAACCATTGTATCATGAAGGATTTTTCTATCCTTCAGTGGATGTCCATGTGTACATTCAATAATTCTTTTCATCATTGTTGATCCTGGATGACCCAATCTGTTATGCCATAAATTAAATACACCAGGATCAATATACTTTTCTTTAATCACCATATGTGCTTCTGGTACATTTATATGTGTATAATGTAATCCAAAATTAAGTCTTGGCAGTTTTTCAATCACGTGATTCTTGTTAGTGATACTTAAATATTTCTCATTTTCTGCCGTTACTGACTGATAATCATACCCATTAAGGTATATGTCAGAAAAACTCAATAAATTTCTGCTTGACTTAGGAGAGAATAAGGCATTATTAATTAAAAATGTTGTACCGTTTGGTAATATGAATTTTGCCTTTCCTATCCCTTCTATCAAGTTAGCAGCACCTGATATTGTATGTATAGTTCCTTCCGTTGGTTTCAAATCAATGAAATATTTTTCAGATTTAAGTATAGTGTGTGTAGTACCACTATCTGCTATACAGAGATCTCCACTACTTGATTGATGTTGTGTTCCAGCAGAATTCATATTAAACTTCATATATAAGAAACAAATAGTAAGTATATAAATGTTACACAATATGTTTATTACACACAAATAGATAAAACTGAAACATTTGACATACATAGAATTGAAACATCAAACATAGAACTGGAACATTTGATAATACATATAGAACTGAAACATTTGAGAAAACATGATGACAAAGGTTAAATCCTTTTATTTATAAAAGAAACATATTAATTTAATTCAAGAAATCTTCATATAAATTAGATGGTTGCTCAGTGACTGTTGGATCAATATTATCCACAAAATTTACTTCCTTTTCTTTACCTTTCAGCGAATCCTGATACATCTTAACAAGATGTTTAGATGTTCGGCAAGTATTAGCCCAGCGGCCCATTTTACCACATCTGTAACAAAATTCTTCATAATTTTTAGAAGAATTTTCTTCAACATCTTGTTTAGTGGGCTTGTTTTGTGGTTGATATTTATATTTTCGTGGATTATTATTTCTTTGACCACCACGGCCACGACCAAGGCCACGTCCACGCCCATTCTCATTACCATAAGGATGGTTTCTACCATAGTTATGGCTTTTGGCATGATGATGGCGATGGTTATTATAACCACGACCTTGCCTGCGTCCTTGTCCCTGTTTATAATTATTTGCAGTATTTGCTTCAGGGATTGAAAGTGTACCAGTAGGACGGGATTGCTGATTTTTCATTAATAGCTCATCATTTTGCTCTGCAACCAAGAGATATGAATTAAGTTCAGGATATGTGTTGAACTTTAGCATTCTCAAATTTCTTTGCACTGTGATGTTGGCAGCATTCATTGTGGAGAAAGTTTTCTCCAACATGTCTGCATCACTTATTTCTTGTCCACAAAATTTAAGTTGTGAGACTGTATTATACAGAGCTGAGATGTATTCATTTACTTTCTTAAAGTCTTGGAACCTTAATGTTCTTCATTGATCCATAGCAGCTGGAAGTAAAATTTCTCTTTGATTATTGAATCTGCTTTTGAGACCTTCCCATAAAACATGGGGATCTTCTACAGTCACATAATTATTTTGTAAGCATTCATCAATATGTTGATGAATAAAGCAATATGCCGTTGCTTGTTCTTTTTCAGAACAAGTGTTGTTTTCATTTATGGTTTCAAGAATGCCCATTGATTTAAGATGCATTTTTACTTTTATAACCCATGGCATGTAGTTGTTTCCCGTTGATTCTAAAGGAGTAAATTTAAGCTTTTCCAGATTCGACATTTTCTATTATCAAAAATTAAAACAAACAACATGATAAATTAGAGTCAATTTATATTCATAAGTATATAAACATTAAACATAAATTTAATATAACATAAATGATAAGTAGGCGACAGTGTCGACCATATGTAAGCAATCATAAATAAATGTTATATAACATAAATGATAATTAGGTGACAGTGTCGACCATATAAATGTTAGATAATAGAAATATAAATGTTAGTAACAGAAATGATAATTAGGTGACAGTGTCGACCATATATTATTCAGGTGGTATAACCGACCATATATCATTTAGGTGGCAGAGCCAACCATAATTAGTATTAAGATTATCGTGCTGATAACGTGTTATAATTCAGTAGGCTTATAACTACCTTTAGTGGTTTGATTCTTGATGTTATAATTCAGTAGGCTTATAACTACCTTTAGTGATTTGATTCTTGATTAAGAATGCTAATAATGAAGTGTAAGAACAAAGATGATAATGGAGAGAAAGAAAGAAATACTTTGTAAGTGTGAGAAATGGTGCAAGTTTAATGCTTGCATTCATGGCTATTTATAGCAAAAATATCACAAGTTTAGGAAATACAATAATATTACTTTTGTGTATCAATAATTGACTATCCATTTATATATATATTTATATATTATAACATATTGATTTTTTTCTCTCTACCATAACTCTGTAAAATAAACATAGAGCCATGTTTTGTTCCTTCTACTACCAACTCTATCTATAACCATAAAAATATAATTGAGGCAATTCACACTTATGAAAAGAAATCAACAACAAATATGGTTGAGGAAATCATGATCTCAAAATTTTATCTTGATTCTCCAAATCTTCTCTTGACCATTCTTTATTTTCTAATATCTCATATGTGGTTAGACTTGATCTACCCGAATCATTTATCCCCTTCTCTGGCGAAATGAGCAGCTCCTGCTGCTGGTTTTATAAGTGAACATGAGGATGTTGGTTTCCACCAACTTCCTCAGTAAAACTTTTTGTTGTACCCTTCGATTTGTTTTCCAAACAAGTCGTAACGAAATTGACATATTTAGTACTATTGTTTTTGTTGACAATATATTTTTACTGTCTTTTGACAATTAGTATTGTTGTGCTCTCCGAAGGTAGATTGTATCTCGCTCCCAAAGATACGGACTCTCGAGAATCACTTGACAAACATCAAGTGGAACAACATCGAACACGACTTCATCAATTAATTGATCGGTGATGGCAAAGCGAAACTTGCATTGTTTGGTGGCTTTACACATTCTTATGAATTCACCCAAGGGAATTAGGACTAGGGTGTGGCGTTGTCTCCATACCCAAACGTTGAACGAGACTAGATGACATTAACTTCTTAACACTTCCGGTGTCAATAGTTGCATCGACCACCTCTTGCTTCATTTGAATCTTTATGTTGAACAACTCCTTTTTTTCTTTGTTTGAAAACTTTTGTTTTGGCTCATCACGATTGCCAAATTTTTGGATACTTCATTAACTTCTCTGAACACGATTGTGTCATTTGCGATTGTTGTAGCAACCTTAGACATCTGACGATCATCTTTCACCCATTTTTTTTGAAAATATTTCAGGATGCGCCTTTCAACATTTCTCTTCTACATGACCTAAAATTTTGAAATGATCACAAAACTCATTATCATTAGTAGACGACGTGAACTATGTTTTTTTGTATCTTTTTTTGATAGACTTTTGCTTGCTCCATCTCTTTGTGATCTATCAGCAACATTTTAACAATAAAATTTATTTTTGTTCAATAGCTCTTGCTATTCCACATGCGTTTGATATGCTCGAGATCACATGTAACCGCAATTATGTTCGAATTTGACGGTTAGTCCCTCAACATATTTGGTAATCGTTTCTTCGCTATCGAGTGAAATTCCCAAAGACACAACAACACTACAAAATTTTGTCGTATAATCTTGTACTTCATGTCCTTGTTGTTGTGCAAATTGTGTCAGCGCGTCCAACAATCTTAGAAGTATCTCATCGGGTAAAAATCCCGATGTATGAGTCGAGTAAATCGGGCCACTGTACATCTTCATCTGCTAGTGTTTTTGAAGCGACTCGTCCTAATCCATAAGGACGAATACTATAACATATGGTTACATTGCGAAGTATTGCATTCGTTTTTAAAAGACAAACTTTCATTACATCGAAAATTGACAGGCATGCATACCATTTCATAATATCCAACTACGAATGACCTAATCTGTCATTTACTTAATAATAATCTTTATTGAACTCAATGACTTGAATGCAACATCTTTTGAAATATGCCATGAATTACTCCAAGTAATATCTTTAAAATGAGCAAATGCACAGCGAAAGATTTTTTTAATACCTGAGAATAAACATGCTTTCAAGTGTCAACCAAAAGGTTGGTGAGTTCATTGGTTTATCATAAACAATCATTTACATTAATTTAATAGACCACAAGATTTTCATTTCCATTTCTCATAAACATCATCTCATATCAGGCATTGCGCACTGCATAGAGATAAAAATCATTCATATGGTGAACGCTTGATAACCGAACTAACAGGATGCATATAGAATATCCCCACCATTCCGGGACTCTCATCGGATATTATAAATCGAAGTACTAAAGTATTCGTAACCCGAATGGGACTTGTAAAGGTCCATAGATCTATCTTCAGGATTCGCGTCAATTAGGGGCCATTTCCCTATTTCTTAGGCTACCAAGCTAAAAAGGGGCATATTTGTAGTGACCCGAACTTTTCCATGTTTATATATATTAATTGAGATTGATATTTACATGATTAAATGTTTCCAACATGTTAAGCAATCAAACTTGTTATGACTTGATTAATTGAAATATGTTTCATATAGACAATTGACCACCCAAGTTGACTGGCGATTCACGAACGTTAAAACTTGTAAAAACGACATGACGATATATATATGGATATACATATGGTTAACATGATATTATGATAAGTAAGTATCTCCATAAGTATATTAACAATGAGTTATATACATATAAACAAGACTACTAACTTAAGGATTTCGAAACGAGACATATATGTAACGATTATCGTTGTAACGACATTTAAATGTATATATATCATATTAAGATATATTAATATATCATAATATCATGATAATATAATAATTTAACATCTCATTAGATATAATAAACAATGGGTTAACAACGTTAATTGAGATCGTTAACTTAAAGGTTTCAAAACAACACTTACATGTAACGACTAACGATGATTTAACGACTCAGTTAAAATGTATATACATGTAGTGTATTTAGATGTATTAAAATACTTTTGGAAGACTTCAAGACATATATCAAAATGCTCATACTTAACGAAAATGGTTACAGTTACTTTCCCATTCTTTTCTTTCATCAAGAATTCTAGTCGTATTCTTACCCGTATTATACACAGCTTCAAAACGTACTTACTATGGGTATATACCAATAGGAACTAGCATGGGATTCCACTCTTGATTATGTCATGTATGACTAATCAATTTTAACTTCTACCATGAGCTAGTCAACTAACTAGAACTCCTTTTAACCCCACTCACCACTCACCAATTACCACTCATCATTCACTCCATTTCATTTCCAATTCTCTTTCTAATTCTCTCTCAACACACACATACTATTATGAACGTATTTTTCCAGTAGTTAATCATCATCTTCATCAAAAATCACTTCAAGAATCAAGCTATAATCATCATAGGAAGAACACTTCAAGAACACTTCAAAAATCCCTTCAAGTTTACTAATTTACTTCCAAGCTTTCTAATCCATTCCAAGTAATCATCTAAGATCAAGAAACCTTTGTTATATACAGTAGGTTATCTTTCTTATTCAAGGTAATATTCATATTCAAACTTCGATTCAATTTCTATAACTATAAACTATCTTAATTCGAGTAAAATTCTTACTTGAACTTGTTTTTGTGTCATGATCCTACTTCAAGAACTTTCAAGCCATCCAAGATCCTTTGAAGCTAGATCATTTCTTGTCACTTCCAGTAGGTTTACCTACTAAACTTGAGGTAGTAATGATGTTCATAACATCATTCAATTCATATATATAAAACTATGTTATTCGAAGGTTTAAACTCGTAATCACTAGAACATAGTTTAGTTAATTCTAAACTTGTTCGCAAACAAAAGTTAATCCTTCTAACTTGACTTTTAAAATTAACTAAACACATGTTCTATATCTATATGATATGCTAACTTAATGATTTAAAACCTGGAAACACGAAAAACACCGTAAAACCGGATTTACGCAGTCGTAGTAACACCGCGGGCTGTTTTGGGTTAGTTAATTAAAAACTATGATAAACTTTGATTTAAAATTTGTTATTCTGAGAAAATGATTTTTATTATGAACATGAAACTATATCCAAAAATTATGGTTAAACTCAAAGTGGAAGTATGTTTTCTAAAATGGTCATCTAGACGTCGTTCTTTCGACTGAAATGACTACCTTTACAAAAACGACTTGTAACTTATTTTTCCGACTATAAACCTATACTTTTTCTATTTAGATTCATAAAATAGAGTTCAATATGAAACCATAGCAATTTGATTCACTCAAAACGGATTTAAAATGAAGAAGTTATGGGTAAAACAAGATTGGATAATTTTTCTCATTTTAGCTACGTGAAAATTGGTAACAAATCTATTCCAACCATAACTTAATCAACTTGTATTGTATATTATGTAATCTTGAGATACCATAGACACGTATACAATGTTTCGACCTATCATGTCGACACATCTATATATATTTCGGAACAACCATAGACACTCTATATGTGAATGTTGGAGTTAGCTATACAGGGTTGAGGTTGATTCCAAAATATATATAGTTTGAGTTGTGATCAATACTGAGATACGTATACACTGGGTCGTGGATTGATTCAAGATAATATTTATCGATTTATTTCTGTACATCTAACTGTGGACAACTAGTTGTAGGTTACTAACGAGGACAGCTGACTTAATAAACTTAAAACATCAAAATATATTAAAAGTGTTGTAAATATATTTTGAACATACTTTAATATATATGTATATATTGTTATAGGTTCGTGAATCAACAGTGGCCAAGTCTTACTTCTCGACGAAGTAAAAATCTGTGAAAGTGAGTTATAGTCCCACTTTTAAAATCTATTATTTTTGGGATGAGAATACATGCAGGTTTTATAAATGATTTACAAAATAGACACAAGTACGTGAAACTACATTCTATGGTTGAATTATCGAAATCGAATATGCCCCTTTTTATTAAGTCTGGTAATCTAAGAATTAGGGAACAGACACCCTAATTGACGCGAATCCTAAAGATAGATCTATTGGGCCTAACAAACCCCATCCAAAGTACCGGATGCTTTAGTACTTCGAAATTTATATCATATCCGAAGGGTGTCCCGGAATGATGGGGATATTCTTATATATATGCATCTTGTTAATGTCGGTTACCAGGTGTTCACCATATGAATGATTTTTATCTCTATGTATGGGATGTGTATTGAAATATGAAATCTTGTGGTCTATTGTTACGATTTGATATATATAGGTTAAACCTATAACTCACCAACATTTTTGTTGACGTTTTAAGCATGTTTATTCTCAGGTAATTATTAAGAGCTTCCGCTGTCGCATACTTAAATAAGGACGAGATTTGGAGTCCATGCTTGTATGATATTGTGTAAAAACTGCATTCAAGAAACTTATTTTGTTGTAACATATTTGTATTGTAAACCATTATGTAATGGTCGTGTGTAAACAGGATAGTTTAGATTATCATTATTTGATAATCTACGTAAAGCTTTTTAAACCTTTATTGATGAAATAAAGGTTATGGTTTGTTTTAAAATGAATGGAGTCTTTGAAAAACGTCTCATATAGAGGTCAAAACCTCGCAACGAAATCAATTAATATGGAACGTTTTTAATCAATAAGAACGGGACATTTCAGTTGGTATCAGAGCATTGGTCTTAGAGAACCAGAAAATTTGCATTAGTGTGTCTTATTGAGTTTGTTAGGATGCATTAGTGAGTCTGGACTTCGACCGTGTTTTCTTTAAAAATGATTGCTTAACATTTTTGTTGGAAACTATATATTTTTAACATATGAATATTATGTGATATATTAATCTCTTAACGTGTTTGATATTATGTGATAGATGTCTACCTCTAGAATAAGTCCCATTGACTCACCTAATAATAATGAAGAGTCAAATGTAAATTGGAATGATTTGTGGACTGATTCACAAGTTCCCGAAGAGGAACCGGAAGAAGAGTCGGAACCGGAAGAAGAATCGGAACCGGAAGAAGAATCGGAACCGGATGAAGAAATAGAACCGGTGGGGGAAATAATAAAACGGTTAAGTAAAAGAAAATCCTCAACCAACCGACCAAGGTTAATTATGGTCAATGGTGTTTCCGCCAAGGAAGCAAAATATTGGGAGGATTACCAATTCTCCGATGAATCGGATTCCGACGAGAATTCCGATGATGTTATAGAAATTACCCCAACTGAATTTAAAAAGGCAAAAGAAAATAATAAGGGAAAGGGCATAAAAATAGAGAAATCTAATTCCAACCCCGATGAACTTTATATGTATCGTCAACCCCCGAAGTCCTTAAGTTGTAACAATGACCCGGGAACCTCTAAACCACCAGGTTTTTCTAAACCAATGTGGAAAACGACGACTCGTATTAGGGGAACATCATATATCCCTAGAAACTTGGCAAAACGAACCAAAATCGAAGAAGAAGAAACAAGCGAGTCGGAATAAGATAGTTGTATTCGTGTGGTGTAATATAAGTAATATAGTGTGCTTATGCTTTATGATATATGTAAAAATTGCTTGTATTAATAAGTATTTTTTTTTATGAATCTAACTCTTGTCTATTTTACTGTATAAAAACACAAAATGGATAGACAACCCAATATTTTAAGAGACCTACCCGGAGACATGATTGATGAAATCTTGTCTAGAGTCGATCAGAATTCTTCGGCACAACTATTTAAGGCGAGATCAGTTTGTAAGACATTCGAAGAACTTTCCAAGAATGCCTTGGTTTATAAAAGGCTTTCGTTCGAAAGATGGGGGATATCACATTGGGAAATCCATAAGTTACGATGTGTTTACTTTGACGCATATATTGCGGGGAACCCAAATGCTATTTTACGCAATGGGTTAAGAAATTATTTTGACTCAATATATCCGAATATTGGACTTCGTGATTTAGAAAAAGTGGCTAACATGCAACATAAAGAAGCATGTTATGCTTACGGATTAGTAATGTTCGCTTCTCACCAAAGTGAGAACAAGAACATCGGGCTACAACTATTAAACAAAACGTTCCCACAAGTGACGGAGTCGGTAATTGGGGTAAGAAATGAGGTTTTTAGATTGTTACGGGACTGTTGAACATTACGTAACCCTCGTCCCTTTGACGACGTTACAACACGCTGTCTTATCAACGGCCATAACGTTTATGTTCCACAAGACCAAGGATGGGAAGTAATCCTAGTAAAACCAGAATGCATGACTTGTTTCTGGACGTATGAATTACGTGTCTTTATTGCCTTTGCTGAACGACTTGTGTACTAGCTAGAATTATCTTCACAACCATCTTGTATCAAATTTATTGTGTGCTATATTTCATGCTATATGTAAAATAAGCGGTATTGTAAGTTTGTAAAATATTGTGTAAAAGTTTGAACGCGAAATATTATTATAATCAGTTTTTCATATAGAATTGTAGTAGTTGAATTGTATATTAGCTACTAAGTATGAACTTAACGGGTAGGTACTACCCGAATTTAAACTTATAAAACGCTAATATGAAGAAAAAGCTTTTATAAATGAGTTCATATTATGCTACGAAATACTATTAACTACTCTTAATATTCTGTATGATTAACTTGTTCCATTTGACTGTTTTGAAGGAAATGGCACCGACTACTCGACACACCGTGAATATGAATGAAGAGGAATTCCGTACTTTTCTAGCTTCAAACATAGCCGCAGTACAGGCTGCGCTACATACTAACAATAACCTTGGATCTAGCAGTACAGGAAATCGTGTAGGATGCACCTACAAAGAATTCACTGCCTGCAAACCTTTAGAATTTGATGGAACCGAAGGACCGATCGGATTGAAACGGTGGACCGAGAAGGTCGAATCGGTGTTTGTCATAAGTAAGTGTACTGAAGAGGACAAAGTGAAGTATGCTACGCATACCTTCACAGGTTCTGCGTTAACATGGTGGAATACCTATCTAGAGCAAGTGGGACAAGATGATGCGTACGCACTATCGTGGTCAGCATTCAAGCACTTGATGAACGAGAAGTACCGTCCCAGAACCGAGGTCAATAAGCTCAAGACAGAACTTAGAGGGTTACGAACCCAAGGATTTGATATTACCACATACGAAAGACGATTCACAGAATTGTGCCTATTGTGTCCGGGAGCGTTCGAAGATGAGGAAGAGAAGATCGACGCATTTGTGAAAGGATTACCGGAAAGAATCCAAGAAGATATAAGTTCACACGAGCTCGCCTCCATACAACAGGCATGTAGAATGGCTCACAAACTAGTGAACCAGATTGAAGAAAGAATTAAAGAACAGATTGCTGAAGAGGCCAATGTGAAGCAAGTCAAAAGAAAGTGGGAGGAAAACGGTGATAAGGATCACTAATACAACAACAACAGCAATTACAACAATAATCGCAACAATTATCCCAACAATCGCAACATCAATCGCAACTACAACAAACGGCCCAACAACAACAACAACAACAACAACAACAGCAACTACAACAATCATCCCAACAATAATAATAACCGCAACAACAACAACAATCAGAAGCAGCTATGCCAAAAGTGTGAAAAGTATCACTCGGGGTTCTGCACCAAATTTTGCAACAAGTGTAAAAGAAATGGTCATAGCGCGGCGAAGTGTGAGGTCTACGGACCAGGGGTTAATAGAACGAAAGGAACAAATGGTGTTGGAACGAGTAATGGCGGAGCAAGTAGTGTCGGAGCAAGTTATGCCAATGTAGTTTGTTATAAATGTGGAAAACCGTGCCACATTATTAGAAATTGCCCGAACCAGGAGAACACGAATGGACAAGGCCGCGGAAGAGTTTTCAATATTAATGCGGCAGAGGCACAGGAAGACCCGGAGCTTGTTACGGGTACGTTTCTTATTGACAATAAATCTGCTTACGTTTTATTTGATTCGGGTGCGGATAGAAGCTATATGAGTAGAGATTTTTGTGCTAAATTAAGTTGTCCATTGACGCCTTTGGATAGTAAATTTTTACTCGAATTAGCAAATGGTAAATTAATTTCAGATTGATTTGATACCAGTAGAGTTAGGGAGTTTTGATGTGATAATCGGTATGGACTGGTTGAAAGAAGTGAAAGCAGAGATCGTTTGTTACAAAAATGCAATTCGCATTATACGAGAAAAAGGAAAACCCTTAATGGTGTACGGAGAAAAGGGCAACACGAAGCTACATCTTATTAGTAATTTGAAGGCACAAAAACTAATAAGAAAAGGTTGCTACGCTGTTCTAGCACACATCGAGAAAGTACAAACTGAAGAAAAGAGCATCAATGATGTTCCCATTGCAAAAGAATTTCCCGATGTATTTCCGAAAGAATTACCGGGATTACCCCCACATCGATCCGTTGAATTTCAAATAGATCTTGTACCAGGAGCTGCACCAATAGCTCGTGCTCCTTACAGACTCGCACCCAGCGAGATGAAAGAACTGCAAAGCCAATTACAAGAACTTTTAGAGCGTGGTTTCATTCGACCAAGCACATCACCGTGGAGAGCTCCTGTTTTGTTTGTCAAGAAGAAAGATGGTACATTCAGGTTGTGTATCGACTACCGAGAGTTGAACAAACTTACCATCAAGAACCGCTACCCACTACCGAGAATCGATGACTTATTTGATCAACTACAAGGCTCGTCTGTTTATTCAAAGATTGACTTACGTTCCAGGTATCATCAAATGCGGGTGAAAGAAGATGATATTCCAAAGACTGCTTTCAGAACACGTTACGGTCATTACGAGTTTATGGTCATGCCGTTTGGTTTAACTAATGCACCAGCTGTGTTCATGGACCTTATGAATCGAGTGTGTGGACCATACCTTGACAAGTTTGTCATTGTTTTCATTGATGACATACTTATTTACTCAAAGAATGACCAAGAACACGGTGAACATTTGAGAAAGGTGTTAGAAGTATTGAGGAAGGAATAATTGTACGCTAAGTTTTCAAAGTGTGCATTTTGGTTGGAAGAAGTTCAATTCCTCGGTCACATAGTGAACAAAGAAGATATTAAGGTGGATCCGGCAAAGATAGAAACTGTTGAAAAGTGAGAAACCCCGAAAACTCCGAAACACATACGCCAATTTTTAGGACTAGCTGGTTACTACAGAAGGTTCATCCAAGACTTTTCCAGAATAGCAAAACCCTTGACTGCATTAACGCATAAAGGGAAAAAATTTGAATGGAATGATGAACAAGAGAAAGCGTTTCAGTTATTGAAGAAAAAGCTAACTACGGAACCTATATTGTCATTGCCTGAAGGGAATGATGATTTTGTGATTTATTGTGACGCATCAAAGCAAGGTCTCGGTTGTGTATTAATGCAACGAACGAAGGTGATTGCTTATGCGTCTAGACAATTGAAGATTCACGAGCAAAATTATACGACGCATGATTTGGAATTAGGCGCGGTTGTTTTTGCATTAAAGACTTGGAGGCACTACCTATATGGGGTCAAAAGTATTATATATACCGACCACAAAAGTCTTCAACACATATTTAATCAGAAACAACTGAATATGAGGCAGCGTAGGTGGATTGAATTGTTGAATGATTACGACTTTGAGATTCATTACCACCCGGGGAAGGCAAATGTGGTAGCCGATGCCTTGAGCAGGAAGGACAGAGAACCCATTCGAGTAAAATCTATGAATATAATGATTCATAATAACCTTACTACTCAAATAAAGGAGGCGCAACAAGGAGTTTTAAAAGAAGGAAATTTAAAGGATGAAATACCCAAAGGATCGGAGCAGCATCTTAATATTCGGGAAGACGGAACCCGGTATAGGGCTGAAAGGATTTGGGTATCAAAATTTGGAGATATGAGAGAAATGGTACTTAGAGAAGCTCATAAAACCAGATACTCAATACATCCTGGAACGGGGAAGATGTACAAGGATCTCAAGAAACATTTTTGGTGGCCGGGTATGAAAGCCGATGTTGCTAAATACGTAGGAGAATGTTTGACGTGTTCTAAGGTCAAAGCTGAGCATCAGAAACCATCAGGTCTACTTCAACAACCCGAAATCCCGGAATGGAAATGGGAAAACATTACCATGGATTTCATCACTAAATTGCCAAGGACTGCAAGTGGTTTTGATACTATTTGGGTAATAGTTGATCATCTCACCAAATCAGCATACTTCCTGCCAATAATAGAAGATGACAAGATGGAGAAGTTAGCACGACTGTATTTGAAGGAAGTCGTCTCCAGACATGGAATACCAATCTCTATTATCTCTGATAGGGATGGCAGACTTATTTCAAGATTCTGGCAGACATTACAGCAAGCATTAGGAACTCGCCTAGACATGAGTACTGCCTATCATCCAAAAACTGATGGGCAGAGCGAAAGGACGATACAAACGCTTGAAGACATGCTACGAGCATGTGTTATTGATTTCGGAAACAGTTGGGATCGACATCTACCGTTAGCAGAATTTTCCTACAACAACAGCTACCATTCAAGCATTGAGATGGCGCCGTTTGAAGCACTTTATGGTAGAAAGTGCAGGTCTCCGATTTGTTGGAGTGAAGTGGGGGATAGACAGATTACGGGTCTGGAGATTATACAAGAAACTACCGAGAAGATCATCCAAATTCAACAACGGTTGAAAACCGCCCAAAGTCGACAAAAGGGCTACGCTGACATTAAAAGAAAAGATATAGAATTTGAAATTGGAGAGATGGTCATGCTTAAAGTTGCACCTTGGAAAGGCGTTGTTCGATTTGGTAAACGAGGGAAATTAAATCCAAGGTATATTGGACCATTCAAGAATATTGATCGTGTCGGACCAGTAGCTTACCGACTTGAGTTACCTCAACAACTCGCGAATGTACATAACACTTTCCATGTCTTGAATTTGAAGAAATGTTTTGCTAAAGAAGATCTCACTATTCCGTTAGATGAAATTCAAATCAACGAAAAACTCCAATTCATCGAAGAACCCGTCGAAATAATGGATCGTGAGGTTAAAAGACTTAAGCAAAACAAGATACCAATTTTTAAGGTTCGATGGAATGCTCGTAGAGGACCCGAGTTCACCTGGGAGCGTGAAGATCAGATGAAGAAGAAATACCCGCATCTATTTCCAGAAGATTCGTCAACACCTTCAACAGCTTAAAATTTCGGGACGAAATTTATTTAACGGGTAGGTACTGTAGTGACCCGAACTTTTCCATGTTTATATATATTAATTGAGATTGATATTTACATGATTAAATGTTTCCAACATGTTAAGCAATCAAACTTGTTAAGACTTGATTAATTGAAATATGTTTCATATAGACAATTGACTACCCAAGTTGACCGGCGATTCACGAACGTTAAAACTTGTAAAAACGACATGACGATATATATATATGGATATACATATGGTTAACATGAGATTATGATAAGTAAGTATCTCCATAAGTATATTAACAATGAGTTATATACATATAAACAAGACTACTAACTTAAGGATTTCGAAACGAGACATATATGTAACGATTATCGTTGTAACGACATTTAAATGTATATATATCATATTAAGATATATTAATATATCATAATATCATGATAATATAATAATTTAACATCTCATTAGATATAATAAACAATGGGTTAACAACATTAATTGAGATCGTTAACTTAAAGGTTTCAAAACAACACTTACATGTAACGACTAACGATGATTTAACGACTCAGTTAAAATGTATATACATGTAGTGTATTTAGATGTATTAAAATACTTTTGGAAGACTTCAAGACATATATCAAAACACTCATACTTAACGAAAATGGTTACAGTTACTTTCCCATTCTTTTCTTTCATCAAGAATTCTAGTCGTATTCTTACCCGTATTATACACAGCTTCAAAACGTACTTACTATGGGTATATACCAATAGGAACTAGCATGGGATTCCAATCTTGATTATGTCATGTATGACTAATCAATTTTAACTTCTACCATGAGCTAGTCAACTAACTAGAACTCCTTTTAACCCCACTCACCACTCACCAATTACCACTCATCATTCACTCCATTTCACTTCCAATTCTCTTTTTAATTCTCTCTCAACACACACACACACTATTATGAACGTATTTTTCAAGTAGTTAATCATCATCTTCATCAAAAATCACTTCAAGAATCAAGCTATAATCATCATAGGAAGAACACTTCAAGAACACTTCAAAAATCCCTTCAAGTTTACTAATTTACTTCCAAGCTTTCTAATCCATTCCAAGTAATCATCTAAGATCAAAAAACCTTTGTTATATATAGTAGGTTATCTTTCTTATTCAAGGTAATATTCATATTCAAACTTTGATTCAATTTCTATAACTATAAACTATCTTAATTCGAGTAAAAATCTTACTTGAACTTGTTTTTGTGTCATGATCCTACTTCAAGAACTTTCAAGCCATCTAAGATCCTTTGAAGCTAGATCATTTCTTGTCACTTCCAGTAGGTTTACCTACTAAACTTGAGGTAGTAATGATGTTCATAACATCATTCGATTCATATATATAAAACTATCTTATTCGAAGGTTTAAACTCGTAATCACTAGAACATAGTTTAGTTAATTCTAAACTTGTTCGCAAACAAAAGTTAATCCTTCTAACTTGACTTTTAAAATTAACTAAACACATGTTCTATATCTATATGATATGCTAACTTAATGATTTAAAACCTGGAAACACGAAAAACACCGTAAAACCGGATTTACGCAGTCGTAGTAACACCGCGGGCTGTTTTGGGTTAGTTAATTAAAAACTATGATAAACTTTGATTTAAAATTTGTTATTCTGAGAAAATGATTTTTATTATGAACATGAAACTATATCCAAAAATTATGGTTAAACTCAAAATGGAAGTATGTTTTCTAAAATGGTCATCTAGACGTCGTTCTTTCGACTGAAATGACTACCTTTACAAAAACGACTTGTAACTTATTTTTCCGACTATAAACCTATACTTTTTCTATTTAGATTCATAAAATAGAGTTCAATATGAAACCATAGCAATTTGATTCACTCAAAACGGATTTAAAATGAAGAAGTTATGGGTAAAACAAGATTGGATAATTTTTCTCATTTTAGCTGCGTGAAAATTGGTAACAAATCTATTCCAACCATAACTTAATCAAATTGTATTGTATATTATGTAATCTGGAGATACCATAGACACGTATACAATGTTTCGACCTATCATGTCGACACATCTATATATATTTCGGAACAACCATAGACACTCTATATGTGAATGTTGGAGTTAGCTATACAAGGTTGAGGTTGATTCCAAAATATATATAGTTTGAGTTGTGATCAATACTGAGATACGTATACACCGGGTCGTGGATTGATTCAAGATAATATTTATCGATTTATTTCTGTACATCTAACTGTGGACAACTAGTTGTAGGTTACTAACGAGGACAGCTGACTTAATAAACTTAAAACATCAAAATATATTAAAAGTGTTGTAAATATATTTTGAACATACTTTAATATATATGTATATATTGTTATAGGTTCGTGAATCAACAGTGGCCAAGTCTTACTTCTCGACGAAGTAAAAATCTGTGAAAGTGAGTTATAGTCCCACTTTTAAAATCTAATATTTTTGGGATGAGAATACATGCAGGTTTTATAAATGATTTACAAAATAGACACAAGTACGTGAAACTACATTCTATGGTTGAATTATCGAAATCGAATATGCCCCTTTTTATTAAGTCTGGTAATCTAAGAATTAGGGAACAGACACCCTAATTGACGCGAATCCTAAAGATAGATCTATTGGGCCTAACAAACCCCATCCAAAGTACCGGATGCTTTAGTACTTTGAAATTTATATCATATCCGAAGGGTGTCCCGGAATGATGGGGATATTCTTATATATGCATCTTGTTAATGTCGGTTACCAGGTGTTCACCATATGAATGATTTTTATCTCTATGTATGGGATGTGTATTGAAATATGAAATCTTGTGGTCTATTGTTACAATTTGATATATATAGGTTAAACCTATAACTCACCAACATTTTTGTTGACGTTTAAAGCATGTTTATTCTCAGGTGAATATTAAGAGCTTCCGCTGTTGCATACTAAAATAAGGACAAGATTTGGAGTCCATGTTTGTATGATATTGTGTAAAAACTGCATTCAAGAAACTGGTTTCGATGTAACATATTTGTATTGTAAACCATTATGTAATGGTCGTGTGTAAACAGGATATTTTAGATTATCATTATTTGATAATCTACGTAAAGCTTTTTAAACCTTTATTTATGAAATAAAAGTTATGGTTTGTTTTAAAAATGAACGCAGTCTTTGAAAAACGTCTCATATAGAGGTCAAAACCTCGCAACGAAATCAATTAATATGGAACGTTTTTAATCAATAAGAACGTTTATAAGATGAAATTTATTACATGTAATTATTATATTACTTTTATTATATTAATATTAATATTAAATTATAATATTAATATCAGTATATTGATATTTTAATATAATACATAGTTATAAAAATTGATATAATTAACTTGTTATATCATAATTATTATAAATAATAGAAAAATTATAATTCTAGTAATATCATAATTGTTATTATTTAAAATTTTCATTATCATGAATTGTTATTACTTTTAGCGTTATTATTAATATTACTTGTATTATTTTGATATTAGTATTATTATTTTTACTAATAATATTAAAAGTGTTATTATTATTATTATTTATACAATTGTATTTACTAATTATTAATATTAATTGTAATATAATAATAAAATCACAGAAAAGGAATAAATCTGTTACCATCAAATTGTATTATCAATTATATTTTCTACCTGCTATCTAGTACGAAAGATTTCAATAAGTCACATTATAAAACAAAATCAGTTATAAATCCTTATATGTTTTAGTATTTTATTTTCTTACCTCTGTATCTGATTGATCCAATCTGTCGAGTTTTTTTACAATAAAACAAACGAATTGTATGTGTTATTGAGAAATTATTTGAGTCATCATTATCACTATCCATTATCAATAATACCAGATCGTTATATGAGAACCCAAATAAAGAAATTGAAGAAAAACAGGTTCTGCTATATCACGTTTCAAAAATTTTTTAAAAGATCAAATTCGAATAAAAATTTCAAAAATGATAACGCAGTTGTGTTAGGATACCTTTGAGCAAACTTTTTGTAAAATCCCAACATCCAATTCACTATATCAAATTAGAATTTTTGAGTCAAAGTTTGAAACAAAAAGTCAAAATTGTATGAACTTGGATCAAATTCGAGTTATCAGTTATAATTCAAGTTCAATTGAGAATTTACAAAGTTTCTACGAATGATTTTCAAACTATTTTATGAAGAAATCATGGTCTGAAATCATCTTAAAATTAAAATCGATGTTAGAGTTTTGTTTGGTCATCGCGAAGGTGTGACAGCAGTTTTTCTGTTATTTTGTTATCTGTTGAATCAAACTCCTCATTACAGTTCAGTCTCATTCAAATTTTAGATATAAATAAAGTCTTTATTCACTATTACAACGATTGTTAATTATCGGTTTATGTTTGAGAAAGATGAAGAAGATGAAGTTCATAATCGAAAAATATAAATACGTGTTAAATATAAATGAGTCTACGAATATATCAGAAAAGCTGAGATGGTTAGATCGTTTAGAGTGTTAAGGGTGAACGGAAGGTCGTGGGTTCGAGCCCGGTTCAGGCCATTCTTTTTAGAACAAGCTTTTGAGGTAGTTTCCTAATTTCATTATTACTTATATTATTATTATTTCATTATTATTATTATTATCATTATTATTATTATTATTATTATTATTATTATTATTATTATTATTATTATTATTATTATTATTATTATTATTATTATTATGTATTATTATTATTATTAAGTAATATTAGTAATAAGATTTTTAGTTAAATTAATATTATTATCATTATTGTTATAGTTACAACTATGATTATTATTATTAAGTATATTATACGGTTATGAACTAAATTTGGATATTATGAAAAACCTTATGATTTTGAATGAGATAGTGTTTTGATAAATATAAGGTTTAATCTGATTAGGATATAAATAATAAAACTATGGTCATACAGATTATAAACAAAGTATATATATATATATATATATATATATATATATATATATATATATATATATATATATATATATATATATATATATATATATATATATATATATATATATATATATATATATGTACGTATATATATGTACGTATATATATGTACGTATAGATATAAAATCGTTAAGTTCTTAAGATATTAATAACTATTATTATTGGTAATATAATTATTATTATTACAACTAATATTATTATTATTAACATAAATACCATTTTTAACAATATCGTTACTATTTTTAGTATATTCAATATCAATAAAGTTATTATTATTAGAAAATCATTATTATCAAAACTAGCATTTTTGTTACAGATAAATATTTTGTACCTAACATATACTTAATAGATATATTATAAATATATTAATAGTTTATATAATATATATCACACATATTAACATTATTTATATAGTTATTTATATATAGCAAAACTAATGATTTGTTTTAATATAATACTAACCATATATATATATATATATATATATATATATATATATATATATATATATATATATATATATATATATACTAATATAATTGAAAATATAGGTATTAAACATTATATATATATATATATATATATCTATATATATATATATACTAATATAATTGAAAATATAGGTATTAAACATTCTGAATATATATATATACAACATAAATGTATATAAATACATAGTTTAAGATATAATATGAGTATTTATCTTTAATGGAATTTAGTATAAATTCTATATAACTAAAAAATATATATAAATAATACATACTAATAAAAGAAATCATGTGATTCCATTAAATGCATTAATAAATATACAAATGATATAGGTTCGTGAATCTGAGGCCAACCCTACACTTGATAAATGACGTCATATGTATTTTTACTACAAAATACAGTTTGGTGAGTTTCATTTGCCTTTTTACCCTTTATATTTGTGACGACCCAGAAATTTTAGACCAAATTTAAACTTAATCTTCATACAGTTTCAACACGATAAGCAAAAATCTGTAATGTTGAGTCTCGAAAAGTCTGAAACTATATTCATGTAATCAATTACCCTTAGACCACTTCCAACGATTCACGAACAAATAGTCATATATATATATATATATATATATATATATATATATATATATATATATATATATATATATTTATAAATATTATTTGATAACATATAATAATATTAAATCTATTGGTTTAAAATTAGGTAATTAGCACTTAAACTATATATATATATATATATATATATATATATATATATATATATATATATATATATATATATATATATATAAACAGTATATTGGAAATACATATAATTGGTTTAGAATTCATGTAGTAAACGATTGTAACGCTCGATGGTTATTTAAACAAGTTAAGGTATAATAGCTATATTAATTTCATTAAGATATATATTAATATTAATATCAGTATTAATAATACTATTAAAATTTTAATACATAATATGTAATCCGATACAAGAAATTTGTTACATTGTTATTAACATTTTTTTTATTAATATCATTAAAAGTCATTATTATTATTTTTACTACTAACAATTATCATTTATATTATTGTTATCATTATTAGTGTCATTGTTATTACTAAAAATTATAATTGTAATTAATATGATTATCAAAAGTAGTATCATTAATTTGATTACTAAAATTATCATTTTATTTAAAGTTATTATTTTAATCATTCTTATTAGTATAATTATGATATTAATATCATTATTATTCTATTATCATAATTATTAGTTTTATTATTATTATTATTAATATTAATATTAAGTATTTATGCTTGTATTATTAGTATATCCCTCCATATATTTAATAAGTTGATATAAATATAGTAGTTATACATATATACAAATACAGATATATTATATTGATAAATACAATTATTTATTTAATAAATACATATACAGACTTATATAAAAATATACACCGTATATACATATTATTTAAACACAGAAAAGTCGTGATTAGTAGTATATCACTTTCAATCTATTGTAAATTGATTCTCAATATCTAAATTCGTACCAATCAAGTAATCTAATCGCATATACAACAAAAGCTGTTAAGAAATCGTACGCCCACTTCCAATTTTTATTTCCCCTTTCCTGTTTTCTAATATCGAACCAATCAAGTCAATTTGGCTATATTATAAGTGAATTATTCGATGAATATGAGATGAAACATTCAGTTCTTTTAATAACATTATCAATTGAAACCCTTACAATTATTATCAAACTAAATTTATCAAAGAAAAACCTATAAACTCGTCGGCCCCCTATCTTGAACATTTTTTTTACCACAACCTGATTTCAAACGAGATTTCAAAATGTAAAATTGCTGATTATGCTTGAACTAAGAACAATCCCAAACCTAGACACCACCACCTTTCGATCATTAAGCAACCCGACATTGAAACCCATTAAAACATCATCATCATCGATATCTCTTGCTACTATTCGTTTTCTATGACCGTCAAGAACAAACCCATCATCCTCACACCATTTTTGTTTTATTTTGATTGTTGTTCCTATTTGAATTCAAACCCAAAAGAACGAAAACCATCTGTTATTACTACCCATCTTTCAAATACAAACTGAAGACCAAACAACTATCTATCTCTCCTATTTTTAACCGATCACCTAGTACATCACCACCCTCAAATGTTTGCAGCATACTACCATAACTTGTTTCTGTTATATTTCGGGTACAAAAACACAACATCATCATCATCTACCACCATGCAAAAACACCACTATCACCTCTTTACTTCTCCTCTTTCGGTATTGCTATTTCTATTCCCTTTCACGCGAATTTATTTCCCTTTTCTACAAATCTGTTACATGAACAAGATGTCACACAAACCATGATCAATTATAAGACATATGCTAGTGGGATCACTTTAGCACTTCTCTTTGTCTTCCTTGTGACCAACACACAATAAGCTTACAACCACACTTGTTATTAAAAAAATCAATATATGTCACTAGTTCATAATGGTATCGATTTGATTAAAGAAAAGTTGGTAGTTTCGGTGGAAAGCTAGTGGGACTTTTGTTGTTGTTCGACAACCACCACTTGCCAATTTACTTTTCTGTTAGTTTATTCTATGATGTATATATAAGTTTAGATAGGGACCGAATTATTTATCTTTTGTGTCCCCCACTAGCTGGATAATGATTTCGAGGGACTTCACAAGATTTAAACATCTTGGCAAAAGTTGTTGTATATGTGTGAAGGATAAAGTGGTATCCATAAAGGGTGGCGGCTTTATTTCCACTTCTATCAATTACCGCGTATCATTTCTTTGCTATTCTAGCGGACCAATGGAGTTTTATTGGGTTATGATCTTGTTTTATGGACCAATATTTTATGCTTGGACTTTTAAGACAACTTGGACCAACACTTACGAGCCATCGATTTATGTTTCCTGGTATTGTCCAATGCAACACAACCTCACAAGTTAGATGGAATTAGATGATGTTTAAAAAGATGATGTATTGGAAGACTTAATGACCGACAGTGGGGTTGCTAGTGATATCAATTTCCTTTTATTTTTATCCACAATCGGTTATCATTTTTCCAGCATGGGATTTAGCCACCATTCTTCTTCTTGGGTCACGTTTGTTTCTGTTATTGGGTTGAAATTTCTTGGTTGTTGGACTGCTTATTCGAACAGGCCTGCTAAGTGTTTTTTACTTGTTCTGTTGGGCTTTTTAATTGATTACTTGGGCCGAGAGATGGGTTTAAAGAGTATAGGATGAGATTAAAATTTGAAAAGCTTAGTTAGAAGAATGGTTAGGGGTATTTGTGTGGAGCGAGAGGTCGCGGGTTCGAGCCTTGTCTTAGGTATCTTTTTGTGAAAAGCTTCAAAGGTAGTTATTGTTATCATTATTATTGATATTATTAAAGATAAAAATATTATTATTATTATCATTATTATTATTATTATTATTATTATTATTATTATTATTATTATTATTATTATTATTATTATTATTATTAATTTATCACTTTATTATTATTATTATTATTATTATTATTATTATTATTATCATTATATTATCATATATCATTTTTATTATTAGTATATCAAATAAACATTTTCTATATTAAAACATATTTATGACATAACGCATAACTATACTAATATTTTTATAATAAATATTAATTAGTAAGTTAAAGTATATAAAAATATAAATATATGTAATGAGATTATTAATGAAATATTAAAATAACAATTATATCACTAATAATAGGTAATTTTGTTCGATTACAAATATGTGTGTTAATATACATTAATGATATAGGTTCGTGAATCCGAGGTCAACCCTACATTTGATAAATGACGTCATAAGTATTTTTACTACAAAATACAATAGGTGAGTTCATTTGCTCCCTTTTACTCTTAACATTTTTGGGACTGAGAATACATACACTATTTTTACAACTGCTTTATTAAATGCTTTTGAAATATATTTTGAACTGCGAATACATGAAATGCTTTTTTAAATATTTGACGAGATAGACACAAGCAAAATATTCCTCGAATGAATTATTATGCAGACAGAAGTTCTGCGGATTATTGTTGAATTATGTGGACATGATAATTGCCACCATTGAATTATGTAGACATGATAATTGCCACCATTGAATTATGTGGAGATGATAATTGCCACCATTGAATTATGTGGACATGATAATTGCCACCAATTTATATGAATGTTATGTATCGAGAGAATGATTTTATACACAGGTTATGTGTATGTTATTTTGTGCACGAGATATGTGTACGGTTACTAAGATTTATGAAAGATGATTTCGTACACAAGAAAGGTGTACTGTATTTAAAAGATATCGCATGTACATTACATGTGGGTATAGAATTCGGGCCCATTTGTACCATGCAGGATTTAAATCTTGTGGTCTATCAAAATGATAAATTTTATTATTTTATGATAAACCTATGAACTCACCAACTTTTTGGTTGAAACTTGAAAGCATGTTTATTCTCAGGTATGAAAGAAATCTTTCGCTGTGCATTTGCTCATTGTAAAGACATTATTTGGAGTCGATCATCGCAATGGAACCAGATGTTGGTGACTCCGTCCGGACGGATTAGGACGGGGTATGACAATATTTTTGGGCTGAGAATACATGCGCAATTTTTAAAAATGTTATACGAAATAGACACAAGTAATTGAAACTACAATATATGGGTGAATGATCGAAGCCGAATATGCCCCTTTTGCCTGGTAACCTAAGAATTAGTAAACCGATCTACTAATTGACGTGAATCCTAAAGATAGATCTATTGGGCCTAACGAACACCATTCAAAGTACCGGATGCTTTAGTACTTCGATGTTGTTTTTATCATGTCTGAAGGATTTCCCGGAATGATAGGGGATATTCTTATATGCATCTTGTTAATGTCGGTTACCGGGTGTTCACCATATGAATGATTTTTTCTCTATGCATGAGGCGTATATTTATGATAACTGAAAATGAAATTCTTGTGGTCTATTAAAATGATGGAAATGATTATTTATGTTAAACTAATGAACTCACCGACCTTTTGGTTAACACTTTAAAGCATGTTTATTCTTAGGTATGAAAGAAATCTTCCGCTGTGTATTTACTCATTTTAAAGATATTACTTGGAATCATTCATGGCATATTTTGAAAGATGTTGCATTCGAGTCATTGAGTTCATCAAGATTATTATTAAGTCAATTATAGTTGGATAGTGAATATTATGAAATGGTATGCATGCCTGTCAATTTTTGATGTAAAGAAAGTTTATCTTTTAAAAACGAATGTAATGTTTGTAAAATGTATCATATAGAGGTCAAATACCTCGCGATGTAATCAACTATTCTGAATCATTTATAATCAATATGGACTTCATCCAGATGGATTAGGATGGGATGCTTCAGTTGGTATCAGAGCGGTGGTCTTAGCAAACCAGGTCTTGCATTAGTGTGTCTAACTAGTAGTTGTTAGGATGCATTAATGAGTCTGGACTTCGACCGTGTCTGCATGTCAAAAGTTTTTCTTATCATTTCATGTCGAAAATTACCTACTTAACATCCTTAGGAAATTACCTGCTTATCATTCCTAGTCTAGACACATCTTACTACATTGATTGCATGAATAGTGTATAGACAAATCCATATCTTAGCGTATCTGTTACTATAGACTTTATTTGACATGTTTCCTTAATTTCCTTCGTAATCTACGGGATCTTCTGTACTATATTAGATATTCTATATAATTAGAATATTATCCGATAACCGAAAATCATTTCATATCTAAAATCCTCTAACTGATCATAAGAGATGAATCCTATACCTAGCTTAGATTCCATTAGTTCCAGAAGCAATTTCAAGATGCGTATTGAAGTAGACTCCGACGTCAATGAACCCAAAGTGTCTCCACCGTTTAGTTATTTTTCTTTCTGGAGGAGATGGGGGTAGGTCCGAGACTTACTCACTCGATGGAGAAATGAAAAAGGCGAGCCCTACCGCGAACCAAACTTACCTCCTAACATCGGAGAAAATGATGTACTCACCAGTGAAGCTATGCGCAACACTGTATTCACCCTTCTTGGTAAATTTTTCCACCTCGAAGGTCGCATTGCTGCAATCTCAGAAAATATTCAACCTCTACTTCCGAATACCAATCGAAGGGAATATTAGAAGAAGTTAGGGAACTTCGAATTGATAATCAAGATCTATCGAATCAGATGAGTGGATGGATAGAAATGATAGAGGGTAGGATAGAAACCCTGACAAGAATGGTGCGTGATCTACAAGCTATACTTACTACACCAACATCACACCAACCTCAGCACCAACAACACTTGTAGCACCGACAACAACAGTACCACCATCAGCAGCATAACCAGTACCAACAACAACAACATCATCACACGTCTCAACCTCGCAATCTATACCTCAAGCATAATCATCGTTCTACGAATCATTCTACATAAACTATCTTCGTCCTTCATGGTGATTATGTAATCTCTAATGGTTTAGAGATTATGTACTCTAGTTCTAGCCATAAATCTGATGAATTAAATATCACATTGACTCATTAAATCCATGATTACATCTGAAGAAAATATATATGTGTATATGTTTTCATAAAGATTGTAATTAAAAAAATTCTTTTGTCCAAACTGTTAATGGTGAAAATATTTTAACGGGTAGGTAATACCCGAGGAATATTTAAATTTTACATTAATCAGTTACACGGTACATTCTGCGAATCTGATTCAACAGTCATTCATTATCCTACTTATAACCACCGATATACGTATCCGTTCACCGCAGAATAACTATTTTTATTCAAATTCATATTTGGATTTTGACTTCTCAGAATCCAACAAGTGGCATAAAGAAGAAAACATTTGACAAAAATAAAATTTGTTAGAAACAAACAAATTAATTATGAGAAATTTTGTTAAGAATCAACCCTAACAAAATCCTAGCTAACTGTTCCTAGCTAACTGTTAATTCATTATTACATTTTATTCATCGCAATTTATTTATCGCAATTTATATTCTCGCAATTTTATTTATCGTCATTTAATTTCTGTTATTTATTTTACGCACTTTAAATATCGGGACATGTATACAAGATTTTGACATATGATATCGACGCATCTATATATATTATTTGGAATAACCATAGACACTCTATATGCAGTAATGATCGAGTTCTCTATACAGGGTTGAGGTTAATTCTACAATAATATATATGCTTTGAGTTGTGATCGAGTCTGAGATATGTACACGGGTCACGACACGTATTAATTAATTCGAATATAATATATTAAGCTATATATGAATTATTGAACTGCTAACTGTGAACTATCAACTGAGGACTACCAATATTGGACAATTAAAATGAATTAAAATATTGATTATAACATATGAAACTAAACAATTCTTTAAGTTTGCCACTTGATTTCATCTTAAACCTCATTTGTATCTTGACAATTACAATCTGCGTTCAAACCTTTCATAATTCTTGAAAACACCTTAACCGAGAGGATGAACCAACCGTATTTTATCTATGGACGAAAAGATTTATGCATATAGTTATGCACCTGAAAAACACTCGGAACCTGAGTAAATATTTAACACGTATATTTGCTACCTCCTTTAGCGTTGTTATTACCAAAAATAACTTTGCAATTCCTTTTCAAATTAGCCAATTTTGTCACGGTTCCAGCAAATCCACTTCGATTTTCATTCAAATTAGCTTTATTATAACCTCGATATATAAGTTTACCTTTCATCATCGTCACCGGAGAACCGTTTATATTCCACCACATTAGCAGCATACCCACCAGCAACTTCATTACTCATTGGCATAAGTCTCCCCGAAGAACCATTATATTTGTTCATTAAAAACTCTATCATATACTTATCGGTATCTTGTAACGAGAATTACCATACCAATTACCAGAAATCAGCAACCAGTACATTGAAAACTCGCAGCATGTCTACATCAACAGTTATATGTATACATATAACATTTATCTCTTAGAATTATGATCTTTCATTCTGAAATTCTGAAAAACACCCAGTCTACAAATCAATACTTCAAATTCTGAAAAAGCTGAATACATCAGCAAAAACTGTACACGACTTTAACAGTCGGAAGTCTGATGATAAAGAATAGTAGGTTGGCAAAGCTCAGAAAAGTTGAAACTGGAAAACGGATTGAGCAAACCAAGAAGGAGGCTGTAGACAAATCACAAAGAATAAATCTGCCTTCAAAGAATCCTAATGATTCTGTTTCTGATGAAATCTTTAGAAAATACCTTACTCCTGACTCTAAACTCTTGCGGACAAATTTTCTTCATCAACCTTCAATCTTAGAAATTCCAAAATATCATCATAAATATCTTCGATATTTCTGAAGATATTTTCATAATTATCCTTATCTGAAATCAACCATCTTTTCACGTTATCTGTATTACACCATAAAGGAAACTATTTAGTTTCTATATTCTGTAAACCTTCAAGTTTAAATTATGAATGATTTTGAAGTAGTGTTGGAGACTGATGCATGAGTTAGTATAATATATTGACACTTGATCAACGTGATTATATTACAGTAAGTCATGCTGAGTTTCTAATGGAACGTGATGATTCACAGATTATAACGTCATTATGTGCCATGTCACATGACTCTTAGATTCTACCTAATCTCTAGACGTATTAAGAACATATTTCTTGATAGTTCTATCTTTACCAGAGATTTCTGGTAATTTAACCAATTAAGATCGTACTATTACAATCTCTTTCTTAGAACATTAGTCATGTTCATTGTAAACTCCATATCTATGAATTCTGGACCATTATTCGCTTGATTTAAAATCAGGAAGAGGAAACAAAAGTATGAATTGAGTGAGAAAGAATAGAAAGTGTGAGTCGTGGAAATAAGGAAAAGAAGGGAATGGATTTATAATGAAATATCCGACAGAGTAATCGAGACAGATCATCGCATTTAACCAAGAGGATCCTAATTTCATTAATCCCGAGGAAATCAGATCTTATTCAGATTCCAAAGATTTTCTTCAAATCCATTGAACTCCAGAAATCAACCCTATCTACGTCAAAAGATATGATGAATCTACATTTACTCATTTCACTCTTTCGTGATAGCTTCACTCGTACCCTTCACCTAAATGAATTGTTTGATCTATATTACTTAATGATGATAAAACTCTATTTATTAACTCATTTTCGTCATGAAAACATTTTTTATTGTTAGCCATGATAACCTCGATCAAATTTCGGGACGAAATTTCTTTAACGGGTAGGTATTGTGACGACCCAGAAATTTCCGATCAAATTTAAACTTAATTTCATATGATCTCGACACGATAAGCAAGATCTGTAATGTTGAGTCTTAAAATTTTTGAACTGTTTAGATGAAATCACCCTTTCACTACTCCCGACGCTTCACGGACAATTGTATGTAAATAAAAATATAAATATAAATATAAGTATATGTAGTATGTTGAATAAATAAAATACACAAAAGGTAAAATAATAAATAAAATAGTTAAGATACCATTAATATATATATGATTTATAATAATAATTATTTGTAATATAAAATATGTATATGTTACATAAATGTTATAATATTACATAATTAATAAATTGTAATATTAATATATTACAAGTTTAATTATAATTGTTATATTCTTATTACATTAATTATTATTATTAATACTATTAGTATCATTAAAAAATTATAAGATGAAATTTATTACATGTAATTATTATATTACTTTTATTATATTAATATTAATATTAAATTATAATATTAATATCAGTATATTGATATTTTAATATAATACATAGTTATAAAAATTGATATAATTAACTTGTTATATCATAATTACTATAAATAATAGAAAAATTATAATTCTAGTAATATCATAATTGTTATTATTTAAAATTTTCATTATCATGAATTGTTATTACTTTTAGAGTTATTATTAATATTACTTGTATTATTTTGATATTAGTATTATTATTTTTACTAATAATATTAAAAGTGTTATTATTATTATTTTTACAATTATATTTACTAATTATTAATATTAATTGTAATATAATAATAAAATCACAGAAAAGGAATAAATCTGTTACCATCAAACTGTATTATCAATTATATTTTCTACCTGCTATCTAGTACGAAAGATTGCAATAAGTCACATTATAAAACAAAATCAGTTATAAATCCTTATCTGTTTTATTATATTATTTTCTTACCGCTGTATCTGATTGATCCAATCTGTCGAGTTTCTTCACAATAAAACAAACGAATTGTATGTGTTATTGAGAAATTATTTGAGTCGTCATTATCACTATCCATTATCAATAATACCAGATCGTTATATGAGAATTCAAACAAAGAAATTGAAGAAAAACAGGTTCTGCTATATCACGTTTCAAAATTTTTTTAAAAGATCAAATTCGAATAAAAATTTCAAAAATGATAACGCAGTTGTGTTAGGATACCTTTGAGCAAACTTTCTGTAAAATCCCAACATCCAATTTACTATATCAAATTAGAATTTTTGAGTCAAAGTTTGAAACAAAAAGCCAAAATCGTATGAACTTGGATCAAATTCGAGTTATCAGTTATAATTCAAGTTCAATTGAGAATTTACAAAGTTTCTACGAATGATTTTCAAACTATTTTATGAAGAAATCGTGGTCTGAATCATCTTAAAATTAAAATCGATGTTAGAGTTTTGTTTGGTCATCGCGAAGCTGTGACAGCAGTTTTTCTGTTATTTTGTTATCTGTTAAATCAAACTCCTCATTACAGTTCAGTCTCATTCAAATTTCAAATATAAATAAAGTCTTTATTCACTATTACAACGATTGTTAATTATCGATTTATGTTTGAGAAATATGAAGAAGATGAAGTTCATAAACGAAAAATATAAATACGTGTTAAATATAAATGAGTTTACGAATATATCAGAAAAGCTGAGATGGTTAGATGGTTTAGAGTGTTAAAGGTGAACGGGAGGTCGTGGGTTCGAGCCCGGTTCAGGCCATTCTTTTTCGAACAAGCTTTTGAGGTAGTTTCCTAATTTCATTATTACTTTTATTATTATTATTTCATTGTTATTATTATTATTATTATTATTATTATTATTATTATTATTATTATTATTATTATTAAGTAATATTAGTAATAAGATTTTTAGTTGAATTAATATTATTATCATTATTGTTATAATTACAACTATGATTATTATTATTATTAAGTATATTATACGGTTATGAACTAAATTTGGATATTATGAAAAACCTTATGATTTTGAATGAGATAGTGTTTTGATAAATATAAGGTTTAATCTGATTAGGATATAAATAATAAAACTATGGTCGTACAGATTATAAACAAAGTGTATATATATATATATATATATATATATATATATATATATGTACGTATAGATATAAAATCGTTAAGTTCTTAAGATATTAATAACTATTATTATTGGTAATATAATTATTATTATTACAACTAATATTATTATTATTAACATAAATACCATTTTTAACAATATCGTTACTATTTTTAGTATATTCAATATCAATAAAGTTATTATTATTAAAAAATCATTATTATCAAAACTAGCATTTTTGTTACAGATAAATATTTTGTACCTAACATATACTTAATACATATATTATAAATATATTAATAGTTTATATAATATATATCACACATATTAACATTATTTATATAGTTATTTATATATAGCAAAACTAATGATTTGTTTTAATATAATACTAACCATATATATATATATATATATATATATATATATATATATATATATATATATATATATATATATATATATATATATATATATATATATACTAATATAATTGAAAATATAGGTATTAAACATTCTGAATATATATATACAACATAAATGTATATAAATATATAGTTTAAGATATAATATGAGTATTTATCTTTAATGGAATTTAGTATAAATTCTATATAACTAAAAAATATATATAAATAATACATACTAATAAAAGAAATCATGTGATTCCATTAAATGCATTAATAAATATACAAATGATATAGGTTCGTGAATCTGAGGCCAACCCTACACTTGATAAATGACGTCATATGTATTTTTACTACAAAATACAGTTTGGTGAGTTTCATTTGCCTTTTTACCCTTTATATTTTTGGACTGAGAATACATGCGCAATTTTTATAAATGTTTTACGAAATAGACACAAGTAATTGAAACTACATTATATGGGTGAATGATCGAAGCCGAATATGCCCCTTTTGCTTGGTAACCTAAGATTTAGTAAACCGATCTACTAATTGACGAGAATCCTAAAGATAGATCTATTGGGCCTAACGAACCCCATCCAAAGTACCGGATGTTTTAGTACTTCGATGTTGTTTTTATCATGTCTGAAGGATTTCCCGAAATGATAGGGGATATTCTTATATGCATCTTGTTAATGTCGGTTACCAGATGTTCACCATATGAATGACTTTTTTCTCTATGCATGGGACGCATATTTATGATAACTGGAAATGAAATTCTTGTGGTCTATTAAAATAATGAAAATGATTATTTATGTTAAACTAATGAACTCACCAACCTTTTGGTTGACACTTTAAAGCATGTTTATTCTCAGGTATGAAAGAAATCTTCCGTTGTGCATTTACTCATTTTAAAGATATTACTTAGAATCATTCATGGCATATTTCGAAAGACGTTGCATTCGAGTCATTGAGTTCATCAAGATTATTATTAAGTCAATTATATTTGGATAGTGAATATTATGAAATGGTATGCATGCCTGTCAATTTTCGATGTAAAGAAAGTTTATCTTTTAAAAACGAATGCAATTTTTATAAAATGTATCATATAGAGGTCAAATACCTAGCAATGTAATCAACTATTCCGAATCGTTTGTAATCGATATGGACTTCGTCCAGATGGATTAGGACGGGACGCTTCACTTGTGTCTATTACATAAAACATTTATAAAACAGCGCATGTATTCTCAGTCCCAAAAATATATATTGCAAAAGCATTTAAAAAGAGAGCAAATGAAACTCACAATACTGTATTTTGTAGTAAAAATACATATGACGACATTGAACAAGTGTAGGGTTGGCCTCGGATTCACGAACCTATATCAAGTATATATATTAACACATATAATTACATAATTCTTTCTATATAATATTTATGTATATTAAGTGTTGTGGTTATATAAATATATATCCTTTATTTATCTTTTATATATTCAGTTATATGTTAATATTGAAAAATAATGATTTTAGTAACCTTAATGATGATGATGATGATGATGATAATAATAATAATAATAATAATAATAATAATAATAATAATAATTATTATTATTATTATTATTATTATTATAGTAATTATTATTATTATAATTATAATTATAATAATTATATTCTAATTCTAATTCTATATAAATAAAAGACCTACGCGTGCTTTTTGATGTCTCCCCTAAATCAGATCGATGAATAACCCTAGCCCAAAACAATTCGCAGAAAGGAAAAAAAAATACACCATCATCGTATAATCCATCGACAATCATTATCATCATTAACATAGCATTCAAGGAACAATCATTGATGAATAGCTGACCATCAATTCGTCGTCATCCTTGTTCAAAGTCATCATCAACCTTCATCTTCATCGTTCTTCATCATCTTTCATCCATCGATCCAGTAACTAGTCCATTAATTGATCAAATTGGAAATTAAGTTATTTATATTATCTTAATTTCTACATTTATTAATATATTCTATACCTTTAATTGAATTGCACACGAGTAGTAATAAATGGTGTTCATAAAGGGTTTAGTGGTAATCGATTATAGTTAAAGACTTGTTTGTGATTTTGGTTTTTAAGTGTAGCAAAAGAGAATAATATAGAACAAACAGTATGTGTTATTTGATTAATTAGCAATTAGGAGGCAATCATATGGAATTGATTAAGTAGTTCTTGATAGGGGTGTTCATGGTGGTTTAGACATAGTTACTTAGTAGCAGAAACTGCATGTCATATAATTTGATGATTGAACAAAAATATATAACGAGATAGTGGCAGCTGCAATTATTTGGCTTTAGGTATCGAATAGTAGGAACAGAAATGGTTGGTTTGGTTCTTGGATACTAACCGAACATAACACACTGCAGTAGGAGTTTCATAAGAATGGATGGTGTTTGAGTGGTGTTTTGAAGGTAATGGTAGATGGTTTGTGTATCATGGTAGCTCTTAACATCTATTAGATATCAGATATCTAGTTTTTCAAATTTTTGATTTTAATTGTCAACTAGTCATAATTAGTAAGTCGAATTTATAAGGATATATCTAACCTCAATCGAAAACTACAATAGTACACCTACATACATATCAATACTTATTGATTGTAAATAGTTTGATAAGAATTAGAACACACCTCATTTATCTTGTTTTTTTTTCTTCAGGTGACTAATGATCAAGGAACCAATCAAAGACAATTCAATTAACCTATCAAACAATTTATGGCTATCCCAGTTATATGAGGCACTTTAATCCGTAAAGTGTCACGGTCAAATCATCTTCAGTCAGGTAACATAATTCTCTTTGTAGTCCTCATAACTTTTGATAATGTTTGAATGGTGGTTTTTAAAATAGTAAAAAAAACAGATGTATGCAGCAGTTTGCTAGTGCGTTGTAAGGTGATGGTGTTGGTTCTCTTGATAAAAGTCAAAAGCAAGTAGCAGTCAAGCAGTGAGCTATTTTTCGTGATTTTCGTTTTGAGTTCAACATTCAAACAGCAACATAGAAGTGAGAAAGGGAGAAGAGAGAAAAGGAAGGTGGTGTTAGGTTATGGCTACTATAAACAGAAACAGAAGGCTGAGTAGCAGGTGCAACGTAGCTTGAAAATAGTTTGCAGGTGGCAGTGGTGTTTAATCTACAAAACAGAATGAAGTAGCAATAAGGAATCGAGCACATTTGTATTTTGTTGGGGTTGTTCTCACAATGGAATGGTGGTTTAGTTATGGTCGTTCTCGAGCAAGAATAATAGAGGAAGAGATATAGAGAGAGATGTGGTCTATATAGAGTGCAGATAGATGTATAGATATTTACAATAGATAGAATAGATAGAAAGTAGACAAAAGAAAGAAAAAGATAGATGCAAGTGGGGTTTGTTGATTGAATATGGTGTGGGTTTGTTTTGGGTCTTTGTCAACTGGATTCGAATATCAAAACAAAAAAAAGAGTTGGGTGATGATTGTTGATCATTGTAGTAGAGGATGGTGGTCGAGCATCATTAAAATAATTAAAGGAGATTGGTACCCATAACAAAATTCGTTGGATTATATGGACTTTTTTTTCCATGTGTAAAAGTATGGTGGGGTGTGATGTCTTCAAGTATTCGTGTTTGTGCAGAGAAAGAATTAATCTCCATTTACCACTTGCATAAAGTAAAGCAACAATATACATAATTTCTAACAAGGTTATCCATCACTTATTTGATTAACCAAAGACCCTACTAGCAATAATAACAGTTTACCTTTACAACATCAACTAATACAAATAATTGAAATATGAATCATACTAAAAAAATAAAGATATAAATCATAAATCAAATGAACTGTATAAGAAAACTTAATTCAACTACTATATATATAATCATGTTTTATATATTAAGTAGATAAATATATTAATTATATATTGAAACAAATCATCTCAGAGTATAACTTTTAATACTTTGTTAATGTTGCAAGTTATTATTTATATATATACACATCTAATCATAACTACTGTTCGTGAATCGTCAAAAGTGGTCGAGGTTAAATGCATTCATGAAAACAGTTCAAAAATTTTGAGACTCAATATTACAGACTTTGCTTATTGTGTCGAAATCATATAAGATTTAAGTTCAAATTTGGTCGGAAATTTTTGGAGCGTCACAGTACCTACCCGTTAAAGAAATTTCGTCCCGAAATTTGATTGGGATGGTCATGGCTGACAATAAGTATGTTTTCATGACGAATATGCGTTGTTAAATAGAGTTTTATTAACACTGATAAAATAATTCGATTACTCGAAGCGTACGAGTGAAGCTATCACAAAAGATTGAGATAGTGATTTAACTTTTGACGTAGCCACGGTGGATTTCCGGAATTCAAGAAATTTAGAGATAATCTTCGAAATATATATAAGATTTGATTCTTCGGTAATTAAGGAAATTCGGATCTTCTTTGATTAAATGCAATAATCTGTTTCGATTGCTTTGTCGGATATTTTACTATAAATCTACTCCCTTTGTTTCCTTTATATTTTGGAGTTCCATACTTTCCCTTCCCGACTTTAAGTCAAACGAATAATGGTCCAGAATTCGTAGGTATGAAGTTTCGAATGAACTTAATGTTCTAAACAAGAAAGAACGTAATAGCACGATTTGATTTGTCAAATTACCTGAATCACTGAGAATAGAACTATTAAGAATATACTTTCTTGATATGTTCAGAAGTTAAGCAAAATGAAAGAATTATGTAACATGGCACGTGATGACGTTATGATCTGTGAATCATCACGTCCCATTAGAAACTCAGCATGACTTACTGTAATATAATCATGTTGATCAAGTGTCATTATATTATACTAACTCATGCTTCAGTTCCCAACACTACTTCAATATCATTCATATTTTAAGTTCAAGTTTTACAGAATATAGAAACTAAACAGTTTGCTTTATGATGTAACACAGATAACGCGAAGAGATAAATGATTTCAGATAAGAATAGTTATGAAAATATCTTTAGAAATATCGAGGATATTTATAATGAAAGATACGATGATATCTTAGAATTTCTAATATCGATGGATGATGATGAAGATTTGTCCGTAACAGTGTAGAGTCAGGAGCCAGTGTCATAACCCGTCCTTAACCCTAAGAACGAGTTAGATAACGTATGATTTCATTGCGAGGTATTGACCTCTATATGAGACATTTTTAAAAGAAAACTGCATATATTTTACATTACAAACCACAAATCTTATTTTTGATACAAGCTTTAGACGATAGAAAGATGATTATCGTTTAGCGATAATATTCGACTTACAAACTTTACAAATAATGATAACAACACGATTTCTAGTATATTTTACAACACAAATCCTCGGGTATGCAGTTTTATTTTTGACACAAATATGCGTACGCAAGATCCTGCTCAAATTCAACATAATGCAGCGGAAACTTCTAATTATCACCTGAGAATAAACATGTTTAAAACGTCAACATAAAGTTGGTGAGATATAGGTTAATGCCGGCAGCAATATATATATAGACCACAAGATTTCATATATAAACAGTTTAATAAAAATATTCTAAGTGGTTGAGCACTTGGTAACCATACTTAACATTTAATCACGTCGCATATTCCCTTTATTATGAAATCTTACTACACCGTACCAAGTGTAGTCACGAAACGAAGTACTGTGCAACCGTTGAATACTGGTCGTCCAGTCCGGTTGGGGTTGTCAGGCCCGATAGATCTATCAACAGGATTCGCGTTTACAATACCGCTGTAAATAACAGTTACCAAGCTACAGGGAAGTATGCCAGTGGTACAACTCAACGTAGAATATATTTTTCAATTACTTGTGTCCATAACGTAAAACATAAAATACATGTATTCTCATCCCGAAATATTTAGAGTTTAAAAGTGGGACTATATACTCACTTTCGTCTTGAAGATATGTAATTTCGACTTGGTCTCCGATTGATATCACGAACCTATCCATATATAATATATCAATACCTTTTCTTTTTAAACAAACGTCACATATATATACTTGTTATACTTTTAATACTTTGAATAATTTCTTAGTCCATAGTTAGCAGTTCGTTGTTAGTAATTCAATTTTAATGGTTCATTTTTAGATGTTTAATATACCCGCAATGAAATAAATAAAACCCCCAACGAAATAAATAAAACCCCATCGTATATGTATTGGTCGAGATTAATCTTGACCCATGGTACCGGTGTTGTCAAATGACGTGTTGCGTACATAAAGTACCGGTGTTGTCAAATGACGTGTTGCGTACAATCATGGGATCTTATGATTAATCTTCTCGTGTTGTTTACGGGTGATCCTGAACCATATAAAATTGAATTATAAGTACATATATATAAAATATCATGTTAACTTAAAAAGATGTGATTTATTTAATTTTTTCCCAATTATTTTCGTGGCTAAACTAGTCTTGGATATCCGATTTTGTTTCGGTCATAGTTTCTTCGTTACAACTCCGTTTTCGTTGATTCAACTTGCCATCTCCTTGGATCGAGTCCCTCTTTAAGACTATGAACTGTAAATACCTTAGTTTGTATTCAAAATCACACGGCATAGGTCAAACTTTAGTGAAACTTATGAAGTTAATCATTTTCCATCATGTAAACAACCTCAAATGATTATTTTTCTAAAAATACTTATACTTTGAGTTAAATCATGAAATTTTTATGTGTTATCATATTCATAGTAAAAATCATTTTTCCAGAAAATAAACCTCCAATTCAAAGTTTAAGATGGTTTTTAATTATCCAACCCAAAACAGCCCCCGGTTGCACTCCGACGTCGTAAATTCAGTTTTTAAGGTGTTCTTTGAAAAACCAAGTTATACCTTGTTAAGTTAGCATATAATTAAGATATGTTACAGGTCTTGAAGTATTTTAAAAGTTAAGTTAGAAGGATCTATTTAGTTTGCGAACAAGTTTGAAATCATTCAAACTATGTTCTAGTTTATAAACTCTTATATATATAGCTTTAAATATATGAATTGAAAAAGAGTTGAAGTAGAGTTTTTACCTCAAGTTTAAAATGTAAAGTTGCTGGAAAGAAGTAGTAAAATAAAAGTTGAGAGAGTTCTTGCAAGTGTGTGTGAAAATTGGAAGTAAAATTTGGAAAATGAATGTGTAAAAATGAGTTAGAAATGGTGCTTATTTATAGGCTTGAAAATTTGGTTTTTAGTGAAAATATCTAAGATAAGTTAAAATTTATTATGTCATGAATGACATATTATTCCAATAATTGAAGATTTCTATTGGTATATACCAATAGTAAATACTTCTAGAAGCTGTGTATAGTACCCTAGATATACGTATAGGATTATTGAGGAAACGGAACGAGAATTCAAATATAACTATCTTTTGTAAATATAATTATATTGTTTTATGTATAAAAGCCCTTTAAAAATGATTAAATACATTACTTATACGATATATGTATAAACATTATAAATCATCAGTATTTATGTCAAATAACGTTACGTATGGTTATTGTTTTGAAAACTTAAGTTAGTAGTTTCAAAATATACTTATGACTTTTTGTTATTAATACAAAATGAGATATTAAAACATCCTTAGATCATGTTAAATATGTATGTATAATTATCATATATTGTATAGTTCGTGATATCATCGGTCAAACTAGACGGTCAAACGTTGTGTAAAACTCTTTTCAAAAACATAAATCTTAACAATTTGGATTGCTTATCATGTTGGTAAGGTTTAATTTATATAAATATTAATCTTATAAGTATAGAACGATCGAAAAAGTGCGGGTCATTACAGTACCTACCCGTTAAATAAATTTCGTCCCGAAATTTTAAAATTGTACCTATTTTGCGTCATCGGAAAACAAGTGTGGATATTTTTGTTTCATTTGATCCTCTCATTCCCAAGTAAACTCGGGACCCCTTCGAGCATTCCAACGAACCTTAACGATCGGTATGTTGCTCTGCTTGAGCCGTTTAACTTCACGATCCATGATTTCGATTGGTTCTTCGATGAATTGTAGTTTCTCGTCGACATGGATTTCTTCAAGAGGAATGGTGAGGTCTTCCTTTGCAAGACACTTCTTAAGGTTTGAGACGTGAAAGGTATTATGTACTCCGGCGAGTTGTTGCGGTAACTCGAGTCGATAAGCTACCGGTCCAATGCGTTCGATGATCTTGAACGGGCCTACATACCTTGGGTTTAGTTTACCCCTTTTTCCAAAACGTATTACACCTTTCCAAGGTGACACCTTTAACATAACCATATCACCGATCTGAAACTCTAATGGTTTCCTTCGAACATCGGCGTAGCTCTTTTGGCGACTACGGGCTGTTTTCAATCTCTCCTTGATTTGTACTATCTTCTCAGTCGTTTCGTGTATGATCTCGGGACCAGTTAATTGTCGATCTCCTACTTCATTCCAACAAATAGGAGATCTACACTTCCTTCCGTACAATGCTTCGAATGGCGCAGCTTTAATGCTCGCATGATAACTATTATTATACGAGAATTCTGCTAATGGTAGATATTTATCCCATCCGTTTCCAAAATCGATCACACATGCCCTGAGCATGTCTTCAAGAGTCTGAATCGTTCTTTCACTCTGCCCGTCGGTTTGCGGATGATACGCGGTACTCATATCCAAACGAGTTCCTAGGGCCTCCTGTAGTGATTGCCAGAACTTTGATGTAAATCTACTATCACGATCGGATATAATGGAAATAGGTATTCCATGCCTTGAAACAACTTCCTTTATATACAATCGTAATAGTTTCTCCATTCTATCCGTTTCCTTTATAGGCAAGAAGTGTGCAGACTTGGTGAGACGATCAACAATCACCCAAATGGTGTCGTATCCCCAGGCAGTCTTTGGTAACTTCGTGATGAAATCCATGGTAATACCATCCCATTTCCATTCTGGGATTTCTGGTTGTTGAAGTAACCCTGACGGCTTCTGGTGTTCAGCTTTGACTTTGGAACAAGTTAAACATTCCCCAACATATGTTGCAACGTCTGTCTTTAAATTAGGCCACCAATAATGTGTCTTAAGATCTTGGTACATCTTTCCAACTCCAGGATGTATCGAGTATCTTGTCTTATGTGCCTCATTTAATATCAACTTCCTTAATCCACCCAACTTCGGTACCCAAATACGATTTGCAAAATATCGAATTCCATCTTCCCGCATAACGAGTTGCTTCTCATACTTCTTCATTATTTCATTTCCTATATTTTCTTTAGTAAGTGCTTCTCGTTGAACTTCTTTGATTTGTGAGTTGAGATTCATGCGAATTTTTATGTTCATCGCTCGTACTCGAATTGGTTCTCGTTCCTTTCTGCTTAAAGCATCGGCCACCACGTTCGCCTTCCCGGGATGATAACGAATTTCACAATCATAGTCATTTATTAACTCGACCCACCTACGTTGTCTCATGTTCAGCTGTTTCTGATCAAAAATATGTTGAAGGCTTTTATGATCAGTAAACACAGTGCATTTAACCCCATACAAGTAGTGTCTCCATATCTTCAATGCAAACACGACTGCTCCCAGTTCTAGATCATGCGTCGTATAATTCCGCTCGTGAATCTTCAATTGTCGGGATGCGTATGCAATAACTTTCTTTCGTTGCATAAAAACGCAACCAAAACCTTGTCGCGAAGCGTCACAATATATTTCAAAATCATCGTTCCCTTCAGGTAACGATAAAATAGGCGCCGTAGTTAACTTCTTCTTCAGTAATTGAAATGCGTTCTCCTGCTCCGAGGTCCATTCGTATTTCTTCCCTTTTTGCGTTAATGCTGTCAACGGCTTAGCTATTCGGGAAAAATCTTGAATAAACCTTCTATAATAACCGGCTAAACCCAAAAATTGGCGTATCTGCGTTGGTGTCTTAGGAGTCTCCCATTTTTCAATGGCTTCAATTTTTGCTGGATCAACCTGAATTCCTTTGCTACTAACAACGTGGCCAAGAAATTGCACTTCTTTCAACCAGAAAGCACATTTAGAAAATTTAGCATATAGCTGTTCTTTTCTTAACAACTCTAATATCAACCTTACATGCTGCTCATGCTCTTGCTCACTCTTGGAATAGATAAGAATATCATCAATGAAAACGATAACAAACTTATCTAAATACGGACTACAAACTCGATTCATGAGGTCCATGAATACAGCTGGCGCATTCGTCAATCCAAATGGCATAACCAAAAATTCGTAATGACCATAACGTGTCCGAAAAGCAGTTTTCGGTATATCTTCTTCTTTGACACGTAATTGATGATAGCCCGACCTTAAGTCAATTTTTGAGTACACACATGATCCTTGGAGTTGATCAAATAAGTCGTCAATTCTCGGTAGTGGATACCGATTCTTGATAGTTAACTTATTTAATTCACGATAATCTATACACATCCTAAAAGATCCATCTTTCTTTTTAACAAATAGAATTGGAGCTCCCCACGGTGAAGTACTTGGTCGTATGAATCCATGATCCAGTAATTCTTTTAACTGACTCTGAAGTTCTTTTAACTCGGACGGTGCAAGTCTATATGGAGCACGAGCCACTGGTGCAGCTCCTGGTACTAAATCTATTTGAAATTCTACAGATCTAAATGGAGGTAATCCCGGCAACTTTTCCGGAAAGACTTCAGGAAAATCTCTTGCCACAGGCACGTCATTGATGCTCTTCACTTTTTCCTTTGTTTCGACTTTATTAACATGTGCTAAGATAGCATAGCACCCTTTCTTCAAGCACTTTTGAGCTTTCAAATAACTAATGAGTTTTAGCTTTGAGTTACCCTTCTCTCCATAAATCATTACTGGCGTTTTATCCTTACGAGGAATGCGAATTGCCTTCTTGGCGCACACAACTTCAGCTCCTATTTTGGACATCCAGTCCATGCCGACTATTACATCAAAACTTCCTAATTCTACGGGTATCAAGTCAATTTTAAACGTTTCTCCGGCTAAATTTATTTTACAATCACGGCAAATTTTATCGGCTTTAATTAGTTTACCATTAGCTAACTCAATCATGTACTTAGCATCGAGAGGTAATGATGAACAATTCAATTTAGCGTGAAAGTCTCTACACACGTAACTTCTATCAGCACCAGTATCAAATATAATAGATGCGGATAAGTTATTAATGGTAAACGTACCCGTAACAAGCTCCGGGTCTTCACATGCCTCTTTAGCATTAATAACAAATGCTCTTCCACGTGCAGGTCCGATATTCTTCTCTGGATTCGGGCACTGGCTCTTATAGTGGCCTTGTTTTCCACACCCAAAACAAGTAATGGTAGCCAAAGCAGTTCTATTTGCGTTGGTGGCAGGAGTCTTGGCACCATTTGTATTCGTAACGAGAGCCCTACAATCTTCAGCAAGATGACCCTGTCGATTACATTTGTTGCATACCACACTACAGTAACCAAAGTGATGTTTGTGACATCGGTTGCATAAAGGACTTTGTCCTTTGTAACCAAAACCTGAACCACTACCCACACCTTTCGGGGTTTCTTGTTTCTTAAAAGTTTGTTGTTGATTACCTCGATCATAGCTTCCATTCCACTTTCTCTTGTTACTTGATACCTTCACATCAGTATTGAATGCTTTCTTATCCAAAATGACCTGATCCATTAGCTCGTTTGCCATGGTTATAGCTTCATGAATTGTCTTAGGTTTCGATGCTGTAACATTTGCCTTGACCTTTTTGGGCAAACCATCTTTGTACATTTCAATCTTCCGTTCTTCGGTTGGAACCAATTCAGGACATAGCAAAACTAATTCCATGAATCGCTGATTGTAGTTGGTGATTTCAGTACCAATAACCTTCAGACTTCGTAACTCATCTTCCAACTTCCTAACCTCGTTCCTTGGACAATATTCATTGATTAACATTGTTTTGAATTCTTCCCACGGAGTATCATAAGCTACATCTCCTCCTACAGCCTTCACATAATTTTTCCACCACGTGAGTGCACTATCTTGTAAAGTGCACGATGCGTATTTGGTCATGTCCTTTTCAACACAACCACTGATTTTGAACACAGTTTCCATCTTTTCTATCCACCGGGTTAAACCGATCGGTCCTTCTGTTCCACTGAATGATGAGGGCTTGCAAGCTTGAAAAGTTTTGTAAGTGCACCCCACATGAGGATTTGGGTTAACTGCAGCACCTCTTGCAGCCTCGACCCATAACATTCTGTCGTTCACTCGCTGATTGATGAGTTCCTGGATTTCTTGTTCCATCATTCGGTTCAATCGCGCCATATTCTTCTATAAGAATGAAAAGAAAATAATTATTCACATGGAATATTATAGATGTAGTGTATATTTGCAGTACATTATAGCTTATTAATAATATGAACCAGGTATTATTATAAAAGCCTTTTCTTCTTATTAGCGTTTTATAATTATATCTAGGGTAGTACCTACCCGTTAATGTTCATACTTAATAGCTTAGTACCGAACCAATTACTACAATCTAAATAATACTTAACCATGGAAAATTATTGCATTTCACACTTCACTATTTTACATATGCTTATCTTACATCGAACATTAAGCAAACCACACTAATAATATTATTCAAAACATTATATGATCCCATGGTTTAATACGGCAGCGCATCGTTTGGTCTATTTTCTAGGACGTTTAGTTCCAATGAATGGCCTAACGCTTATCCTAACTGTCTGCCTATATTTTGGCGGTGGGGCTGAAGAACTAGATGCCGGGACAGCACGAATAGGAATAGCGGGAATAGGGGTGGTAGTGTTTAGTGGAGTTGGTGCCACATCATCCTCCCTAAACTCGGGATTTGAATTTTCTAATTCATTAGCTTTTCGTTTCTTTCCTTGTTCGAACTTATCTTTCGTAATTTCCTCGGGTTCACTTTCCTCCTCGGGTTCACTTTCCAGATTTTCTATAGTTGGTTCATCCGGAATTTGTGAGTCTTCCCCAAAGATATTATTTTCGTCATCGGATAGGTTAATGACTGGAACACCATCTGAAGATTCTGATTCGGAGTCGCTGAATGTGATAATAAGTTTTGAGCCCGACATCTATCACACCACAACTAACTCATTAGTACTACATAATATTTACATATAAATTTTAACCAACAGTGATAAGCAATGGTTTTTGAAATCAGACCCGGTCAAAGTCCAGACTTACTAATGTATCCTAACGACTTATCAGTTAGACACACTAATGCAAACCTGGTTCGCTAAGACCACCGCTCTGATACCACATGTCATAACCCGTCCTTAACCCTAAGAACGAGTTAGATAACGTATGATTTCATTGCGAGGTATTGACCTCTATATGAGACATTTTTAAAAGAAAACTGCATATATTTTACATTACAAACCACAAATCTTATTTTTGATACAAGCTTTAGACGATAGAAAGATGATTATCGTTTAGCGATAATCTTCGACTTACAAACTTTACAAATAATGATAACAACACGATTTCTAGTATATTTTACAACACAAATCCTCGGGTATGCAGTTTTATTTTTGACACAAATATGCGTACGCAAGATCCTGCTCAAATTCAACATAATGCAGCGGAAACTTCTAATTATCACCTGAGAATAAACATGTTTAAAACGTCAACATAAAGTTGGTGAGATATAGGTTAATGCCGGCAGCAATATATATATAGACCACAAGATTTCATATATAAACAGTTTAATAAAAATATTCTAAGTGGTTGAGCACTTGGTAACCATACTTAACATTTAATCACGTCGCATATTCCCTTTATTATGAAATCTTACTACACCGTACCAAGTGTAGTCACGAAACGAAGTACTGTGCAACCGTTGAATACTGGTCGTCCAGTCCGGTTGGGGTTGTCAGGCCCGATAGATCTATCAACAGGATTCGCGTTTACAATACCGCTGTAAATAACAGTTACCAAGCTACAGGGAAGTATGCCAGTGGTACAACTCAACGTAGAATATATTTTTCAATTACTTGTGTCCATAACGTAAAACATAAAATACATGTATTCTCATCCCGAAATATTTAGAGTTTAAAAGTGGGACTATATACTCACTTTCGTCTTGAAGATATGTAATTTCGACTTGGTCTCCGATTGATATCACGAACCTATCCATATATAATATATCAATACCTTTTCTTTTTAAACAAACGTCACATATATATACTTGTTATACTTTTAATACTTTGAATAATTTCTTAGTCCATAGTTAGCAGTTCGTTGTTAGTAATTCAATTTTAATGGTTCATTTTTAGATGTTTAATATACCCGCAATGAAATAAATAAAACCCCCAACGAAATAAATAAAACCCCATCGTATATGTATTGGTCGAGATTAATCTTGACCCATGGTACCGGTGTTGTCAAATGACGTGTTGCGTACATAAAGTACCGGTGTTGTCAAATGACGTGTTGCGTACAATCATGGGATCTTATGATTAATCTTCTCGTGTTGTTTACGGGTGATCCTGAACCATATAAAATTGAATTATAAGTACATATATATAAAATATCATGTTAACTTAAAAAGATGTGATTTATTTAATTTTTTCCCAATTATTTTCGTGGCTAAACTAGTCTTGGATATCCGATTTTGTTTCGGTCATAGTTTCTTCGTTACAACTCCGTTTTCGTTGATTCAACTTGCCATCTCCTTGGATCGAGTCCCTCTTTAAGACTATGAACTGTAAATACCTTAGTTTGTATTCAAAATCACACGGCATAGGTCAAACTTTAGTGAAACTTATGAAGTTAATCATTTTCCATCATGTAAACAACCTCAAATGATTATTTTTCTAAAAATACTTATACTTTGAGTTAAATCATGAAATTTTTATGTGTTATCATATTCATAGTAAAAATCATTTTTCCAGAAAATAAACCTCCAATTCAAAGTTTAAGATGGTTTTTAATTATCCAACCCAAAACAGCCCCCGGTTGCACTCCGACGTCGTAAATTCAGTTTTTAAGGTGTTCTTTGAAAAACCAAGTTATACCTTGTTAAGTTAGCATATAATTAAGATATGTTACAGGTCTTGAAGTATTTTAAAAGTTAAGTTAGAAGGATCTATTTAGTTTGCGAACAAGTTTGAAATCATTCAAACTATGTTCTAGTTTATAAACTCTTATATATATAGCTTTAAATATATGAATTGAAAAAGAGTTGAAGTAGAGTTTTTACCTCAAGTTTAAAATGTAAAGTTGCTGGAAAGAAGTAGTAAAATAAAAGTTGAGAGAGTTCTTGCAAGTGTGTGTGAAAATTGGAAGTAAAATTTGGAAAATGAATGTGTAAAAATGAGTTAGAAATGGTGCTTATTTATAGGCTTGAAAATTTGGTTTTTAGTGAAAATATCTAAGATAAGTTAAAATTTATTATGTCATGAATGACATATTATTCCAATAATTGAAGATTTCTATTGGTATATACCAATAGTAAATACTTCTAGAAGCTGTGTATAGTACCCTAGATATACGTATAGGATTATTGAGGAAACGGAACGAGAATTCAAATATAACTATCTTTTGTAAATATAATTATATTGTTTTATGTATAAAAGCCCTTTAAAAATGATTAAATACATTACTTATACGATATATGTATAAACATTATAAATCATCAGTATTTATGTCAAATAACGTTACGTATGGTTATTGTTTTGAAAACTTAAGTTAGTAGTTTCAAAATATACTTATGACTTTTTGTTATTAATACAAAATGAGATATTAAAACATCCTTAGATCATGTTAAATATGTATGTATAATTATCATATATTGTATAGTTCGTGATATCATCGGTCAAACTAGACGGTCAAACGTTGTGTAAAACTCTTTTCAAAAACATAAATCTTAACAATTTGGATTGCTTATCATGTTGGTAAGGTTTAATTTATATAAATATTAATCTTATAAGTATAGAACGATCGAAAAATTGCTGGTCATTACAGCCAGGTATTCGTTAATGATTTCATCAGCTTTTTCAAGACTCAAAAAACTGATTCATAGGCTAAAGCGCTTTTTAGAAATTCAGAATTGAAGTTTCGTAAATCCAGGAGATAGAAGTTATATATGTATATATATGTATGTGTATATATATATATATATATATATATATGTATGTATATATATATATATATATATATATATATATATATATATATATATATATATATATATATAAATAATTGTTGTCGTAGAATCGCTGAGAAATTTGAGATTATTGATTGATGTCTCCCGGTATTTGGTATGGTAATTATCGTTACAAGATGCCGATGAGTTCATGATAAGACTTCAATAGATAAATATATTGATTTGTTAGAGAGATTTAAGTCAAGGAGCAACGAGATTGCTGATACGTCTGTTGGTAATATTGCAGAATATAAAAAGTTTCCAGGTAACAATAACAATGACAACGTATATATTAAAGTTATAATAAGGTTGATTCGAACGAAAAGTTGAAGTTGACTTGCTGGAGCTGTGACAAAACTGGCTATCTCAAACAGGAGTTGCAAAGTTATTTGCGGTAATAATAACGCTAAAGGAATTAGCGCTGCTACATGTTAAACGTTTACTCAGTTTCCGAGAGTTTTTCAGGTGCATATCTATATGCATAAATCTTTCCTTCCGTAGATAACGTGTGGTTTGATCATCCTCTCGATTGAGGTATTTTCAAGAATCATGAAAGGTTTGAATGCAGATTGTAATCGTCAAGATACAAATGAGGTTTAAGATGAAATCAAGTGGCAAACTTAAAGAATTGTTTAGTTTCATATGTTATAATCAATATTTTAATTCATTTTAATTGTCCAATGTTGGTAGTCTACAGTTAGTAGTCCACAGTTAGTAATTCAATAATTCATACATAGTTTAATATATAATATTCGAATTAATTAATACGTATCGTGATCCATTGTATACATGTCTTAGACTCGATCACAACTCAAAGTATATATATTATTTTAGAATCAACCTCAACCATGTATAGTTAACTCGATCATTACCGCATATAGAGTGTCTATGGTTATTCCAAATAATATATATAGATGCGTCGATATGATATGTCAAAACCTTGTATACGTGTCCCGATATTTAAAATGTGTAAATAACTTAAATGACGATAAATAAAGTGCGTAAAATAAATACCAGAAATTAAATGACGATAAATAAAATTGCTAGAATTAAAATTGCGATAAATAAATGTAATAAGGAATTAACAGTTAGCTAGGAACAGTTGGCTAGGATTTTGTTAGCGTGGATTCTTAAAAAAATTTCTCATAGTTAATTTGTTTGTATCTAACAAATTTTATTTTGTCAAATGTTTTCTTCATTATGCCACTTGTTAGATTCTGGTAGGTCAAAATCCAAATATGAAATTGAATGAAAATGGTTATTCTGCGGTGAACGGATACGTATATCTGTGGATGTAAGTAGGATAGTATATGACTGTTGAATCAGATTGGAAGAATGTACAGTGTAACTTATTAATGTGAAATCTAAATATTTCTCGGGTATTACCTACCCGTTAAAATATTTTCACCATTAACAGTTTGTACAAAAGAATTTTTAATTACAATCTTTATGAAAACATATATACATATATATATTTTCTTCAGATGTAATCATGGATTCAATGAGTTAATATGATATTAATCTCATTTGCTTTTTGGTTTGAACTAGAATAAATAATCTCTAAGACTTTAGAGATTACATAATCGCCGCCTAATATTTCTTCAATGAAGTTATAAATCAATACTTCATCGTTGATTTTTACTAGTACTCCTTGGTATCTATGGTGCATACGACGTTGATGCTCGTGGGATAGATTGTGAAGTTGAGGTTTGCGTTGCGGATGTGGTTGTTGGTGGTATTAATGTTGATGTTGGTGGTGTTGTCGATGTTGCTTGTGATACTTGCAAATTGTACATCACATTCACCAAAGTCACTACTCGAGCGCGAAACTCGTCGACTTCTTCTATTACTCCGGGATGATTGGCGGTTGGAACAAGCGAATGAATAAGATCTAGAATTTGAGATAGTATATAATCATGACGAGATACTCTGGAAATGAGAGAAAATGATATTACGAACAGGTTCGCCGGTAAGTGCTTCAGGTTCTTTGCCGAGCGGGGAATGTGATGGATGGAAGGGATCACCTTCTTCCTGTCTCCAATGATTAAGTAGGCTACGAACCCATCCCCAATTCATCCAGAATAGATGATGGCTAATTGGTTAATCCATTCTGGTCACACTGCTTTCGGAGTTCAAGTGAAAATCCATATCGGAATAACTGTCAGAATTCGAGGGACTCGAACTAGTGGCGAATTCCATTTCGTACGATTGAATAAAGGATTTTTCGATATGAAATGATTTTCGGTTATCAGATGGTATTCTATTTACATAAAATATATATATATATATATATATATATATATATATATATATATATATATATATATATATATATATATATATATATATATATATATATATATATATATATATAGAACAAAAGATTTCATAGATTACGGAGGAATTTACGAAATATGTCAGGTAAAGTTTACAGTAACAGATACGCTAAGATATGGATTAGCAGATACGCTAAGATATGAATTTTGTCTATACACTATTCATGCAATCAATGCAGTAAGATGTGTCTAGACTAAGAATGATAAGCAGGTAATTTTCGACACGAAATGATAAGCAAAACTTTTGACATGCAGACACGGTCGTAGTCCAGACCCACTAATGGATCTAAACAACTACCAGTTAGACACACTAATGCAAGACCTGGTTCGCTAAGACCACCGCTCTGATACCACATGAAGCGACCCGTCCTAATCCATAAGGACGAATACTATAACATATGGTTACATTGCGAGGTATTTGACCTCTATATGATACATTTTACAAACATTGCATTCGTTTTTAAAAGACAAACTTTCATTACATCGAAAATTGACAGGCATGCATACCATTTCATAATATCCAACTATGAATGACCTAATCTATCATTTACTTAATAATAATCTTTATTGAACTCAACGACTTGAATGCAACGTCTTTTGAAATATACCATGAATGACTCCAAGTAATATCTTTAAAATGAGCAAATGCACAGCGGAAGATTTCTTTAATACCTGAGAATAAACATGCTTTCAAGTGTCAATCAAAAGGTTGGTGAGTTCATTAGTTTATCATAAATCAAAAGGTTAGTGAGTTCATTAGTTTATCATAAACAATCATTTCCATTAATTTAATAGACCACAAGATTTTCATTTCCATTTCTCATAAACATCATCTCATATCAGGCATTGCTCACTGCATAGAGATAAAAAATCATTCATATGGTGAACGCTTGATAACCGAACTAACAGGATGCATATAGAATATCCCCATCATTCCGGGACTCTCATCGGATATGATAAATCGAAGTACTAAAGCATTCGTAACCCGAATGGGACTTGTCAAGGTCCATAGATCTATCTTTAGGATTCGCGTCAATTAGGGGCCATTTCCCTATTTCTTAGGCTACCAAGCTAAAAAGGGGCATATTTGATTTCGATAATCCAACCATAGAATGTAGTTTCGATTACTTGTGTCTATTACGTAAAACATTTATAAAACAGCGCATATATTCTCAGTCCCAAAAATATATATTGCAAAAGCATTTAAAAAGGGAGTAAATGAAACTCACAATACTGTATTTTGTAGTAAAAATACATAAAACGACATTGAACAAGTGTAGGGTTGGTCTCGGATTCACGAACCTATATCAAGTATATATATTAACATATATAATCACATAATTCTTTCTATATAATATTTATGTATATCAAGTGTTGTAGTTATATAAATATACATCCTTTATTTATGTTTTATATATTCAATTATGTTAATATTGAAAATAATGATTTTAGTAACCTTAATGATGATGATGATGATGATGATGATGATTATAATAATAATAATTATAATTATAATTATAATTATAATTATAATAATTATATTCTAATTCTAATTCTATATAAATAAAAGACCTACGCGTGCTTTTTGATGTCTACCCCAAATCAGATCGATGAATAACCCTAGCCCAAAATAATTCGCATAAAGGAAAAAAAAATACACCATCATCGTATAATTCATCAACAATCATTATCATCATTAACATAGCATTCAAGGAACAATCATTGATGAATAACAGACCATCGATTCGTCATCATCCTTGTTCAAAGTCATCATCAGCCTTCGTCTTCATCGTTCTCCATTATCTTTCATCCATCGATCCATTAACTAGTCCATTAATTGATCAAATAGGAAATTAATTTATTTATATATTCTTAATTTCTACATTTATTAATATATTCTATACCTTTAATTGAATTGCACACGAGTAGTAATAAATGGTGTTCATAAACGGTTTAGTGGTAATCGATTATAGTTAAAGACTTGTTTGTGATTTCGGTTTTTAAGTGTAGCAATAGAGAATAATATAGAACAAACAGTATGTGTTATTTGATTAAATAGCAATTAAGAGGTAGTCATATGGAATTGATTAAGTAGTTCTTGATAGGGGTGTTCATGGTGGTTTAGACATAGTTACTTAGTAGCAGAAACTGCAGGTCATATAATTTGATGATTAAACAAAAATCTGGAATGAGATAGTGGCAGCTGCAATTATTTGGCTTTAGGTATCGAATAGTAGGAACAGAAATGGTTGGTTTGGTTCTTGGATACTAACCGAACATAACACACTGCAGTAGGAGTTTCATAAGAATGGATGGTGTTTGAGTGGTGTTTTGAAGGTAATGGTAGATGGTTTGTGTATCATGGTAGCTCTTAACATCTATTAGATATCAGATATCTAGTTTTTCAAATTTTTGATTTTAATTGTCAACTAGTCATAATTAGTAAGTCGAATTTATAAGGATATATCTAACCTCAATCGAAAACTAAAATAGTACACCTACATGCATATCAATACTTATTGATTGTAAATAGTTTGATAAGAATTAGAACACACCTCATTTATCTTGTTTTATTTCTTCAGGTGACTAATGATCAAGGAACCAATCAAAGACAATTCAATTAACCTATCAAACAATTTATGGCTATCCCAGTTATATGAGGCACTTTAATCCGTAAAGTATCACAGTCAAATCATCTTCAGTCAGGTAACATAATTCTCTTTGTAGTCCTCATAACTTTTGATAATGTTTGAATGGTGGTTTTTAAAATAGTAACCAAAATAGATGTATGCAGCAGTTTGCTAATGAGTTGTAGGGTGATGGTGTTGGTTCTCTTGATAAAAAGTCAAAAGCAAGTAGCAGTTGAGCAGTGAGCTGTTTTTTGTGATTTTCGTTTTGAGTTCAACATTCAAACAGCAACATAGAAGTGAGAAAGGGAGAGGAGAGAAAAGGAAGGTGGTGTTGGGTTATGGCTATTATAAACAGAAACAGAAGGCTGAGTAGCAGGTGCAACGTAGCTTGAAAACAGTTTGCAGGTGGCGGTGGTGTTTAATCTACAAAACAGAATGAAGTAGCAATAAGGAATCGAGCACATTTGTATTTTGTTGGGGGTTGTTCTCATGATGGAATGGTGGTTTAGTTATGGTCGTTCTCGAGCAAGAATAATAGAGGAAGAGATATAGAGAGAGATGTGGTCTATATAGAGTGCAGATAGATGTATAGATATGTATAATAGATAGAATAGATATAAAGTAGACAAAAGAAAGAAAAAGATAGATGCAAGTGGGGTTTGTTGATTGAATATGGTGTGGGTTTGTTCTGGGTCTTTGTCAACTGGATTCGAATATCAAAACAAACAAAAGAGTTGGTTGATGATTGTTGATCATTGTAGTAGAGGATGGTGGTCGAGCATCATTAAAATAATTAAAGGAGATTGGTACCCATAACAAAATTCGTTGGATTATATGGACTTTTTTTCCATGTGTAAAAGTATGGTGCGGTGTGATGTCTTCAAGTATTCGTGTTTGTGCAGAGAAAGAATTAATCTCCATTTACCACTTGCATAAAGTAAAGCAACAATATACATAATTTCTAACAAGGTTATCCATCACTTATTTGATTAACCAAAGACCCTACTAGCAATAATAACAGTTTACCTTTACAACATCAACTAATACAAATAATTGAAATATGAACCATACTAAAAAATAAATATATAAATCATAAATCAAATGAACTGTATAAGAAAACTTAATTCAACTACTATATATATAATCATGTTTTATATATTAAGTAGATAAATATATTAATTATATATTGAAACAAATCATCTCAGAGTATAACTTTTAATACTTTGTTAATGTTGCAAGTTATTATTTATATATATACACACATCTAATCATAACTACTGTTCGTGAATAGTCAAAGTGGTCGAGGTTAAATGCATTCATGAAAACAGTTCAAAAATTTTGAGACTCAATATTACAGACTTTGCTTATCGTGTCGAAATTATATAAGATTTAAGTTCAAATTTGGTCAAAAATTTTCGGGTCGTCACAGTTTTTAAGTATGAATTCCACCAATCAAGAGCATGGCTACTCAACTTCAATCTTGCAAATGAAACTCTCATTACTTTTGAAACCATACAAACTGAAGTAGGTTTCAAGTTGGCCCGCCATGAATCCAAATTCTCAGCGTCCACAGTGCTGTCATGCATTGGAAAAAGCATAAACCCACTTTATATTATTACATCCGTGATTGTGAATTGTATTACTCCAAGATTCTCAGTGTTTCTCTTAAACTTTTCATTTTAGATTAGAATATCTTATTATTATATTATTATTAACTTTGTATATATCACACACCCTTCTCAGGCTTTACTACAATATATACACGACACAATTTTCTTGCATCTAGTATTATCAATATTCAAGTATCATCATCCTCATCTGGTTCATGAGTTTGGCCGAGGTTCACCTTCATTACAACCACCCTAAAATCATTTAACCGTCCTCACCATCATCTATCCATAATCTACTTACAAGAACCATCGAATCAAACCACCATAAACCCACTTCCTTTTCTACTGTTCGAGTCACCATCTCACTCTCTTTTATTTCTGTTGCATACGAAACCATCACAACCATTCCGATCATGCAATTTGAAAACCATCTATCTCATCTATAAATTCTCGATAAGAAATAAATTTATACATACATTTTGATGAAACTCGCCATCACCTATCATCTGTTCATTCTTATCTCTTTCTGTTACGAATTGTACCCTGCACAACCCAAATCAACACCATGAGAATCACCGTGTTCGATCACCACCTCCTATATCTCCTCTTTCTATTATTTTTTTTCTTCTAATTCCCATGATCAACAACTCAATAAAACTCCACATGCTCGATAAACTAATACTTCTATTCGGTCCTAGTTAACATCCGAAACTCACCACTAGACCACCATCGAGAACACCCTGCACCCATAAGACCCATCGTGATTCACTCCACCACCTTTTGAATCGTCAACCATTTAACCAAGAACCACCACCCAACTCCACCACATCATGAAGTGCTACAGGCTTCCGTTATACATTTCCACCACAGTGATATTACCGTTGCTCGAACTACTGCTTCTATACAGTTTCTGATTCATTCAAAGATGTATGATGATAATGGCGAGATAATAAAGGTTAGTTAAAGATGATGTTGTAAGCTAAATAAATATATAAAGAATCGGGAGGACCCCTCCATTACCCTCTGTTGACTAACTCCCTTTTGCAATATGGACAATATGATGATGTGGACCTAAACAACTTGCTTGAACTATCTGCTTTTGGGCTATAGCCAACTCCATTCGTTTTCTATTTTTTTTTCAAAGCCCCGCTGACTTTACTTGTTAGGTAACCAAAGCCTTCTTATTTCCATTACTCAAGTCTTGGACTAAACTAGTAAATGGGCTGAATTCATGGGTCAGGAAATTTATTAATTGGACCGTTAATTGTTGGAGCTTATCTTTTTGCTACTTGGGCTGTATTTGTGTTAATGGGCTGAGACCCAGTTTCGGTTCCTGTTGGACTACTACGATATATTATAAACGATGAGGGATATGATGATAAATATAGATATAGTGATAACGATTATTAAGATGTAATACGCGTATAAAAGATGATGGTCTTAGCTAAACGCGATATCAATGATAATCACGATTTAATTATGATAATGGAATGATGATAAAGTTTAGTTATGATGAGGTATGATGTTAGTGATGATGTTATGATCATGTCAATGATTATGATGTTAAAGTTGATGATGATATATTATGCATAAAATCCCGATGATGAAGATGATATTTGAGAATGATGGTGAAGTTATGAGGAAGATGATAACAGTTTCGTGTATACTAAATAATTTTGGCGTGCGAGTTTATAGCGGTTTAGTGGTTTGGGAAGAAAATGGTTAGACGAGAGGTCGCGGGTTTGAGTCCCGGCAGAGACTATTTTATTTTTTTCGGGAGATTATACTCTTAAGGTAGCTTTTATTATTCTTATTGTTAGTTTCATTTTTATTATTATTAGTATTATTATTATTATTATTATTAACATAAGTATCATTATTAACAATATCATTTTTATTATTAGTATTATCATTATTAATAAAGTTATTATTATTATTTTTACTAGTAGTAAATCAATATTTTCAAAATTATCATTTTAACAAATAAATATTTTGTACATTAAATATACATAATACATATATTAGAATTATATTAATATTTCATATAACTATATATTAAAGAAAATATAACATTATAAATACTTACATATAGCAAACTAATGATATTTTATATATAGTAATATAACTAAATGTATAGGTGTTAATCATTTCAAATATATATATATACAAAATAAAAATATATAATATATAATATATAATTTAAGATATAATATAAGTATATGTTTTTAAATGGAATTTAGTAAAAATTCTATATAACTACAAATATATAAATAATATATATTAATAAATGAAATTATGTAATTTCCATTATATGTGTTAATATATATAAATGATATAGGTTCGTGAATCCGAGGCCAACCCTACACTTGTTCAATGTCGTCATATGTATTTTTACTACAAAATAAGTATTGTGAGTTTTATTTGTTCCCTTTTTATATAACATCCCGTTTTTCCCGTACATATTTAAAGGTACAAACTTAATTATTTGTACACTTATAACTTGTGCATTTATGTGATTAAAAGACCTAAGTGCTAGTTATTGTGTGTGTATATATATATATATATATATATATATATATATATATATATATATATATATACGAATATGTATGTGTATATATATATATATGTGTTTAGAATATATGCATGTATAAGTATATGCATGGGTCTTTGTTGATGTTAAGTCTTGTGAGACTAAAAGATGAAGTTTAGACGTGCATAGGAAACGTGAACAAGGTGTACAAGTTGAATAAATCGTTAAGTTGTGTAAAGTTGTCGAATGGGTCAGTTGAAGGCCATTGCCGCGCCGCGGAAGCCTTTATCGCGCCGCGACATTGAACTCAAAACAAAGTCAGGAGGCCCGATAACTAGATCAAAATTTACTTGTAATGCCGCGCCGCGAAAATGGGGGTCGCGCCGCGACCCACTGGGTGAACTGGTTCCGGATTTTATTTTTAAAATAAGTGGTTCAAGAGCAAATTCGTCTTTTCACTTGTAGATCTAATTGGAGCATTTAATCTCCACAACTTATCTCATTTAATTCATTTCTTTTCCTTTTTCTTTCTCTAATTTCTCTCAAAACTTAAAAACCCATTTGATTCCAAGTGAGATTTGAGAGTGGAGATTTGTGAATCAAACCTTGGAGCAAGAATTAAAGTTGTTCTCCTTGTTCTTAGCTACAAGTGGATAGTGTTGATAAGTTCTAACTCTATGTTTTGAGTTTTAATTGGTTTATGCTAGGGTTTTGTTCATTTGAAACTTGTATGACCCATTTGAGGGCTAAATGGGTGGGTTTTGGGTTAGATTGATGAAAGTTAACCCTAATGGCCATAACCTAGGGTTTGGTCTTATGATTTGAGGTTGTAAGTGTTAAATAGTGTTGTTAGTCACTAATACACCTTTAAATTGATGAAAGAAGTGTTAATGGGTAAGTTTGACTCGATTGTGAGTCTAAGTATTTAAAATGGGTCAAATGAGTACTAGTTGACCTAATTGGGTGAAATGGGTATGAAATACCCCAATTTTGTGTTAGTTGAAGTGAGTAGACTTTAATTCACTAGCTTTAGTGATTAAAGTTGAGTCTTGGCCATTTATGGGCGGTTTTAGTGTAGTTGAGCCATTTAATGCAAATTGGGTTATTAAATGCTCAAGAGTGAGTAGTATGGTTAATTCCACTAGTTGTGTATTGAATGTGTACTTATGTATTAGGTACTTTGCTCGAAGCATACGAAAGCATTAAATCATCACTGAAGTGTTAAGGTGAGTGGAATAATTATATGCGTGCATATATGATGTATTTATTTGTGAAGTATGAGTTGTGAAGTGTCGATGTGTTAAGGCACCACTTCTCACGTGGCGAGTGAAGTGTCGATGTGTTAAGACACCGCTCGGGAGTGAAGCATCGATGTGTTAAGATGCCACTTCGGGAGATGTAACGAGTGAAGTGTTGATGTGCTAAGACACCACTCGGGGTGAAGTATCGAGGTGTTAAGATGCCACCCGTAGGGTGAAGTATCGAAGTGTTAAGATGCCACCCGTGGGGCTAGTGTACGAAGTGTTAAGTGCACTAATGGTTGTTATGAACTCCGACGTTCCTTTAAATACCGTTCCCTCGTTCGATTGGTTAACCATGGTTGTGTGTGGATTGTAGCATATTATATCGGTTAAAGCATATGCTATTGTTATGCTAGCTCGTATGGTAGAAGGTTTAGTATTATACTTGTGATGGTATGATTATTTATATTGCTAGCATGTATGCGGTAAATGCGTAAGTGATTGCAAGTAAGTAGGTTGTATATGTAATCGTATAATTGTTGCACTCACTAAGCATTAGCTTACCCCTCTCGTTGTTTATCTTTTTAGATGCAGGTGCGGATAGGGGAAAGGGGGTTGTTGGGCACTAGGTGTCCTTTGATGATGTTGTTGGAGCTTTTGAAGTTGGCCTAGCGTTTTGGGTAGTTTAGCCCCAAACCATGCTCGAGGTGTTGTTTGGATTAAAACTATCATTTTTTGGATAGGTCAAACTTGTATCACATTTGTTAATGGCCTTCGTGCCTTTTGTAAAACATTAAACTTGTAGTATGTTCTAATGGAACGTGTGGTATGGTTACATATTTAATTGGCGCGTAAATGTGCATTAAAAAAAATTATCGTATGGAATACGGGTTGGGTTGTTTCAAGTGGTATCAGAGCATGGTCTAAGGGATTTAGGCGACTTGAGATAGGTGCCTAGACTTAGACTTTATTATGTGTGCGCTTTGTAGGACTTCAGGTCGGATCGGGTTTGGTTAGTGTATAGGTTTATGTGAACTAACCTTACGCTATTTGTTTTGTGTGGTAATTTCAATCATTAAGCGAGATGAGCGTTGTACTAGTGAGTTAATGCGACGTGCTCGCGTAGTAATGACTAGCTACCATTATTACGGGTGCAAATTGTGTTAAACAAGAAATGTACGACGATTGTTGAGCAAGATGGGGCGGTAAGGTGTATATGTGTATATATACGTGTCATGTATTTTCGTTCATTGTTTAACCTCTTTCATTTTATAGAATGAAGATGAGAAATGGACACGACATCGATAATGGGGGCACGAGCGAGGACCCTGAATTCACGGCCAAAGTTGAGGCCATTTTGAAAAGTGTACTAGGTACGATTGACGAGCAATTAGTCAACGTAGTAAGGGAGCAAATTAAAGTTGTCCTTCAAGGGGACAATGTCGGGAGACGAGACTTTTTCTATACGAATTTTAAAGATGCTCAACCTCCTACTTTTGAGGGCGAAAGAGACCCGTTAAAGAGTGCCCGGTGGATCTCCGATATGGAGGGGGATTTTCGAACTTCTGAATGCCCTCTTGATAAAAAGGCGAGGTATAGTAGTAGCATGTTAAGAGGTGATGCTAAGTTGTGGTGGGATGCGAAAATCCAAGTTTATGGTGAAGAGTAATGCATGGATTTTACTTGGGACGAGTTTAAGGCGGAGTTTTTCCAAGAGTATCGAACCTCGGCCGATCTTTCTAGACTTAAGGACGAGTTGCGTTCCTTGAGGCAAGGGTCGATGGATTTGAACACTCTTAAATCCGTTTACTTGTCAAAAACCCAATTTTGCCCGGAGTATGTCGGGAATGATAAAATGTTGAAGGAAGACTTTTACCGAATCTTGAATGACAATTACCAAGAAAAGATTAGTGTGAATGTGGTGAAGAGTTTTGATGAGTTGTTTGATATGGCTAAAGGTTTTGAGTCGCTCATCTTGAGAAAGAGTGGCTTTACCTTAGGCAAAAAGAAGTTTGAAGCCACTAGCCATTCGAACTTTTCTAATAAGAAGCACAAGAAGGGCTCCGAGAGTGTTGGTAGTGTGAGGAAGGGTGCTTCCGGTGATTTTACTTATGCTTGCTACAATTGTGGGCAAAGGGGGCACATGGCTCGAGAGTGCCTAAAACCATCATCCACAACCAAACTTACTTGTTTTAATTGCAGAAAAGAAGGGCATAAGAGGCCGGAGTGTCCCAATTTACGCAATGATAATGTTAAGCGACTAGAGAAAGTGGCGGGTATGGCTAGGGGTCGCAACTATTTGATGACGAATGACGAAGCCAAGCAATCTAATGAAGTCGTCTCAGGTACTTTCATGGTTAACTCTAGTCCGGCACGTATGCTTTTTGATAGTGGTGCTAACTTGTCGTTTGTGTCTCCAATATTTGTGCCTAAGTTAAATAAACCGCTAGCTAAGTTAAGTCATCCGGTAGAAGTCGAAATAGCGGATGGTAAGACGGTGCTAGGGGTTGATGTTTGTAATGATTGCAATGTTGTGTTTGGTATCGAAACGTTTAAGATCGATCTCATTCCGATGACTTTGGGTGATTTTGATATTGTTGTTGGTATGGATTGGCTCGATCGTTATAGAGCCGATATTGCATGCCATGATAAATTCATTCGTGTGAAGACCCCTAGTGGGGGAGAGTTAATTATTCATGGTGATAAGTGAAGAAGACTTGTGCCGATATGCACTTATGCACGGGCACGTCGTTTCCTTGTTAGTGATGGCATGGCTTTTCTTACCCATGTAGTTGATACTCGTAATGAGCCACCACCCATTCGTGAAATTTTGGTGGTTAACGAATTTGAAGACATTTTTCCGGATGAGTTACCGGGTGTTTCGGTGGAAAGACAAGTTGAATTTCGCATTGAGTTGGTTCTGGGGGCTACCCCCATTGCTAAAACTCCTTATCGTTTAGCACCGGCAAAAATGTAAGAGTTGTTAAATCAAACCCCAGAGTTGCTTTAAAAGGGTTTTATTCGACCGAGTTCCTCGCCATAGGGTGCTCCGGTTTTATTTGTGAAGAAGAAAGACGGTAGTATGCGGATGTGCATCGATTATCAGGAGTTGAACAAAGTGACGATCAAGAATCGTTATCCATTGCCTTGAATTGACGATTTATTTGACCAACTCCAAGGTGAAACGTATTTTTATAAGATTGACTTACGGTCCGGCTATCATCAAGTACGGGTTCGTGAGGAAGACATAGAGAAAACGGCTTTTCGAACGCGTTATGGGCATTTTGAGTTCGTAGTTATGCCTTTTGGTCTTACGAATGCACCGGCAGCATTCATGGATCATATGAACCGAGTGTGCCAACCTATGTTGGACAAGTCGGTAATGGTTTTCATTAACGACATACTTGTTTATTCTAAGAGTATGAAGGTATATGAACACCATTTGCGTGAAGTGTTGAAGACATTACAGAAGGAGAAGTTGTATGATAAATTCTCCAAATGTGAATTTTGGCTAAGGGAAGTTCAATTCCTTGGTCATATTGTGAATAAAGAAGGTATTCAAGTAGATTCGGGGAAGATAGAAACGGTGAAGAGTTGGGGACGACCGACTACGCCTACGAAAATCCGAAGTTTTCTCGAATTGGCCGGTTATTATCGTCGGTTTATCCAAGACTATTCTAAAATTGCTTCTCCTTTGACGAAGTTGACGAGGAAGAATGTGAGGTTTAATTGGGAAAACGAGCAAGAAATTGCTTTCCAATTGTTAAAGGAGAAATTGTGTCAAGCTCCGGTGTTGGTATTACCGGAGGGAATCGAAGATATGACGATTTATTGTGATGCCTCATTAAATGGAATCGGGTGTGTTCTAATGCAAAGAGGTAAAGTCATCGCTTACGCCTCTCAACAATTAAAGGAACACGAAAAGAGATACCCGACTCATGATCTTGAATCGGCGGCGGTGGTACATGCGTTGAAAATTTGGCGCCACTACTTGTATGGTGTCAAGTGTATGATTTATTCGGATCATAAAAGTTTGAAACATCTCTTTGATCAACGAGATTTGAATTATCGTCAATCGTAGGTGGATGGATGTGGTAAAGGATTATGATTATGAAATACTTTATCATCCGGGGAAGGCGAACGTGGTCGCGGATACGCTAAGTCGAAAGAGTCAACATCCGGCAATACGAGTAGGATCGTTACGCATGATCATTACTAACGTTTTCCTTGTAAAGCTTGGTGAGATTCAAATAGAAGAGTATGTTCACAACAAGCGTGAGGAACGAATCGTGGGGCAAACGGAGTTCATTACTTTAGGCCCGCACGGCTTGTTATCTTTTCAAGGAAGAGTGTGGTGCCTAAGATGGGTGGTTACCGACAAGTGCTCCTTGATGAAGCACATAAGTCAAAATATTCCATTCATCCTGGTGCAAACAAAATGTACCTTGATTTAAAGAAGGAGTATTGGTGGCCGGGCATGAAACATGATGTTGTTAAGTATGTTGAACAATGCGTCACGTGTTTGCAAGTTAAGGCCGAACACCAAAAGCCGTATGGTAAGTTACAACCATTGGAAGTCCCGAAATGAAAATGGGAGCACATTACCATGGACTTCATTACCAAGATACCAAAGGCGGCGAGAACCCAATATGATACGATTTGGGTGATAGTTGATAGATTGACGAAGAGTGCTTTGTTTCTTCCCATTCAGGAAATGATATCGTCGAAGACTTTGTCGAAGTTGTTTATCAAAGAGGTGATATCGAGACATGGGGTTCCTATATCTATTGTTTCAGATCGAGATACTCGTTTCACTTCTCGGTTTTGGAATAAGTTTCATGAAGATATGGGTACTCAATTGAAAATGAGCACGGCGTATCATCCTCAAACGGACGGTCAAACCAAACGTACAAACCAAACGTTGGAGGATATGTTAAGGGTGTGTGTTATTGATTTCGGCGGTAGTTGGGATGAGCACTTACCATTGGTGGAATTCTCGTACAATAATAGTTACCACACTAATATTGGAATGCCACCTTATGAGATGCTTTATGGGCATAGGTGTCGAACTCCTATTTGTTGGGGTGAAGTGGGGCAACGATAAATCGGGAGTATCGATTTGGTCCTAGAGACAAATAGTAAGATTGAGATGATTCGGGCTCGACTTAAGGCGGCGCAAAATAGACAAAAATCTTATGCCGATAAAGGGAGGCGAATGATTGAGTTTCAAGAAGGTGACATGGTGATGTTTAAAGATTCTCCATGGAAAGGAGTTATTCGGTTTCAAAAATGAGAAAAGTTAGCTCCTCGGTTTATTGGTCCTTTCAAGGTTTTAGCACGTGTTGGTGAGGTTGCTTATCGACTAGAGTTGCCCGAAGAGCTTGCGGGGATTCATAATACGTTTCATGTTTCCCATCTCCGTAAGTGTCTTGCGGATGACTCGACTTGGGTGCCGTTAGATGAGATTACTTTGAACAACAAGCTAGAGTATGCGGAAGAACCAATTGCACTCCTTGATGAGAAGGTTAAAATGTTGCGGCGCAAGGAAGTTAGAACTTTCAAAGTGCAATGGCGACAATGAAAGGGTTCCGAGTTTACGTAGGAATCCGAAGAGTTTGTCTTGGTTTATCTTCCGGATTGTCATGCGGCTTGGATCGCGAGGACGAGCTCTAATTCAAGTGGGGGAGAGTTGTAACATTCCGTTTTTCCCGTACATATTTAAAGGTACAAACTTAATTATTTGTACGCTTATAACTTGTGCGTTTATGTGATTAAAAGACCTAAGTGCTAGTTATTTTATATATATATATATATATATATATATATATATATATATATATATATATATATATATATATATACGAATATATATGTGTATATATATGTGATTAGAATATATGCATGTATAAGTATATGCATGGGTCTTTGTTGATGTTAAGTCTTGTGAGACTAAAAGATGAAGTTTAGACGTGCATAGGAAACGTGAACAAGGTGTACAAGTTTAATAAATCGTTAAGTTGTGTAAAGTTGTTGAATGGGTCAGTTGAAGGCCATTGCCATGCCGCGGAAGCCTTTATCGCGTCGCGACATTGAACTCAAAACAAAGTCAGGAGGCCCGATAACTAGATCAAAATTTACTTGTAATGCCGTGCCGCGATAATGGGGATCATGCCGCGACCCACTGGGTGAACTGGTTCCGGATTTTTTTTAAAATAAGTGGTTCAAGGGCAAATTCATCTTTTCACATGTAGATCTGATTGGAGCATTTAATCTCCACCACTTATCTCATTTAATTCATTTCTTTTCCTTTTTCTTTCTCTAATTTCTCTCAAAACTTAAAAACCCATTTGATTCCAAGTGAGATTTGGGAGTGGAGATTTGTGAATCAAACATTGGAGCAAGAATTAAAGTAGTTCTCCTTGTTCTTAGCTACAAGTGGATAGTGTTGGTAAGTTCTAACTCTATGTTTTGAGTTTTAATTGGTTTATGCTAGGGTTTTGTTCATTTGGAACTTGTATGACCCATTTGAGGGCTAAATGGGTGGGTTTTGGGTTAGATTGATGAAAGTAAACCCTAATGGCCATAACCTAGGGTTTGGTCTTATGATTTGAGGTTGTAAGTGTTAAATGGTGTTGTTAGTCACTAATACACCTTTAAATTGATGAAAGAAGTGTTAATGGGTAAGTTTGACTCGATTGTGAGTCTAAGTATTTAAAATGGGTCAAATGAGTACTAGTTGACCTAATTGGGTGAAATGGGTATGAAATACCCCAAGTTTGTGTTAGTTGAAGTGAGTAGACTTTAATTCACTAGCTTTAGTGATTAAAGTTGAATCATGGCCATTTATGGGCGGTTTTGGTGTAGTTGAGCCATTTAATGCAAATTGGGTCATTAAATGCTCAAGAGTGAGTAGTGTGCTTAATTCCACTAGTTGTGTATTGAATGTGTACTTATGTATTAGGTACTTTGCTAGAAGCATACGGAAGCATTAAATCATCACCGAAGTATTAAAGAGAGTGGAATAATTATATGCGTGCATATATGATGTATTTATTTGTGAAGTATGAGTTGTGAAGTGTCGATGTGTTAAGGCACCACTTCTCACGTGGCGAGTGAAGTGTCGATGTGTTAAGACACCACTCGAGAGTGAAGCATCGATGTGTTAAGATGCCACTTCGGGAGATGTAACGAGTGAAGTGTTGATGTGCTAAGACACCACTCAGGGTGAAGTATCGAGGTGTTAAGATGCCACCCGTGGGGTGAAGTATCGAGGTGTTAAGATGCCACCCGTGGGGTGAAATATCGAAGTGTTAAGATGCCATCCGTGGGGTTAGTATACGAATTGTTAAGTGCACTAATGGTTGTTATGAACTCCGATGGTCCTTTAAATACCGTTCCCTCGTTCGATTGGTTAACCATCGTTGTGTGTGGATTGTAGCATATTATATGGTTTAAAGCATATGCTATTGTTTTTCTAGCTCGTATGGTGGAAGGTTTAGTATTATACTTATGATGGTATGATTATTTATATTGCTAGCATGTATGCGGTAAATGCGTAAGTGATTGCAAGTAGTAGGTTGTATATGTAATCGTATAATTGTTGCACTCACTAAGCATTAGCTTACCCCTCTCGTTGTTTATCTTTTTAGATGCAGGTGCGGATAGGGGAAAGGTGGTTGTTGGGCACTATGTGTCATTTGATGATGTTGTTGGAGCTTTTGAAGTTGGCCTAGCGTTTTGGGTAGTTTAGCCCCAAACCATGCTCAAGGTGTTGTTTGGATTAAAACTATCATTTTTTGGATATGTCAAACTTGTATCACATTTGTTAATGGCCTTCGTGCCTTTTGTAAAACATTAAACTTGTAGTATGTTCTAATGGAACGTGTGGTATGGTTACATATTTAATTGGCGCGTAAATGTGTATTAAAAAAAAAATTTATCTTATGGAATACGGGTTGGGTTGTTTCATTTTAAATGCTTTTGCAATATATATTTTTGGGACTGAGAATACATGCGCTGCTTTTATAAATGTTTTACGAAATAGACACAAGTAATCGAAACTACATTCTATGGTTGGATTTTCGAATCGAATATCACCCTTTTTAGTTTGGTAATCTAAGAATTAGGGAACAGACACCCTAATTGACGCGAATCCTAAAGATATATCTATTGGGCCTAACAAACCCCATCCGGGTTACAGATGCTTTAGTACTTCGATTTTATCATGTCCGATGAGAGTCCCGGAATGATGGGGATATTCTAAACGCGTTTTGTTAATGTCGATTACCAGGTGTTCACCATATGAATGATTTTTATCTCTATGCAGTTTGTGCGAAATGCTTGATATGAGATGATGTTTATGAAAAATGAAAATAGAAATCTTGTGGTCTATTAAAATTATGGAAATGATTGATTACGATAAACTAATGAACTCACCAACCTTTTGGTTGACACTTTAAAGCATGTTTATTCTCAGGTATGAAAGAAATCTTCCGTTGTACATTTGCTCATTTTAAAGATATTACCTGGAGTCATTCATGACATATTTCAAAAGACGTTGCATTCAAGTCGTTGAGTTCAATAAAGATTATTATTAAGTAAGTGACAGATTAGGTCATTTATAGTTGAAGATTATGAAATGGTATGCATACCTGTCAACTTTCAATGTAATGAAAGTTTGTCTTTTAAAAACGAATGCAATGTTTGTAAAATGTATCATATAGAGGTCAAATACCTCGCGATGTAATCAACTATTGTGAATCGTTTATAATGTATATGAATGGGTCCTTTCAAATCTTCTCTTGACCATTCTTTATTTTATCTTGGACGCCTGGTTAGACTTGATCTAACCGGATCAGTATTATGTTCATTTTCCTATTTAAATAAAAAAATATAAATTATGTTTCTTAGTTATTTTGAAAGAAAAAAAATAGAACTGTATATCAATCAAGGATATTTCCACAAAGAGAAAGACCCCTCACAAAACAATGATACGAACGCACTCAGCAGGTCTCGCAACTAGAAAGTAATAAAATGAAGCAAACCTAAATAAATCACTATCGAGAGGTGAGTCGAGCCGAAAGAAACCCATTAAACAAAATGCGAGAACTACCACAGGCTACAAACAGGATCAACATACACAATTTAGAGCTGAACATCAACAACCACTTTACAAACTAAAACAATACATGCATGTCAACAAAAAAAAAACTAAAGACAAAAACACACCAACCAACTGAACGATGAATCAAAGGTACCCTCCGCGGCTAAAGACACCTTTTCTAAAGCCAGTTCGAGTAGTTGAGTGGCCATCAGCCCTTCCGTGCATAGATATAGATTCATTCTTTGTGCTCGATTTAATAAGTTTTTCTTCGACATGTCCAAAGAGAACTGAGTTTCTGTGCAATTAGAAAAAGAAAAACCTGATTCGGTCCTTGAGATGACATTTGAACTAATTAATAGTGTCAAATAGAGCATTGATTTTATCGGTACATCACCAACAACCAATCACAATTCAAAGGAGTAACAAATCCTCCGGATTACTTGGTCCTCCAGTTAGCTATTCAAGATCCTATTTTGTAGTCATAGTTGTTATATTCTCTCTGTAGCTTTTACTATATAATACTGATGTACTTGTGTAAACAAATGTATCAACGCAATATACGAGTTTGAACCTTCATATGGTATCAGACGCCAAAAACAGCTTCACAACTATCTCTTTCGATCCAAATCAAAACTATTACCATGTCATCATCAAGCAACGAAATTATCCAAATTCAAGCTCCTACATACTTACCTACAAAACTCACACAAAACAACTTCATTGTGTGGCGTAGCCAATTATTTTCTGCTCTTATCGGTTTCGACCTACTTGGGCATGTGGATGGAACTCTCAAATCTCCATCGAAACTATTAGAAAATAAACCAAACATGGCGTATTCCACATGGTTTCGCTAAGATCAGGTCATCCTTAATGCAATACTTGGTAGTTGCTCGGCCAACATTCAAACACATATCGCATCGGTGTCAATAGCTAAAGAAGCTTGAGATCGACTAGTGGTCCTATATGCTAACAAATCTCGAACCCGAATCATATCACTCAAACAACGTCTGCTTGAAAACCCAATTGATGACAAACCGATCGCTACTTACCTCCAATAAATGCGCTCAATTGCGGATGACCTTGTTCTGTTTGATAAGCATATCAAGGAGGATGATCTTGTGCTCCATATCCTTCATCGATTAGGCACAGACTTCAAAGAAATTTCTACAGCCATACGAGCCCATGAAACTCCTATTTCCTTTAATGAGCTACACGACAAACTAGTCGACTTTGAGATGCAACAGAAAAAGGCTACTCCTATTACCCCTACTGTGATTCCAACAACTAATTATACACAAAGGGGTTATCGCCAATTATCCAACAGAAACACTCCTTCACGTGGTGTCTATTCACAACACAGGTCCAATAATCCTAACACTATCAACATACATGTGCAATCGTCCACCACCAGTCCTACACCATCTGGTAGATTTAGTGACCCGAACTTTTCCATGTTTATATATATTAAATGAAATTGACATTTACATGTGTAGTGACCCGAACTTTTCCATGTTTATATATATTAAATGAAATTGTTATTTACATGATTAAGTGTTTCCAACATGTTAAGCAATCAAATTTGTTAAGACTTGATTAATTGAAATAGGTTTCATATAGACAATTGACCACCCAAGTTGACCGGTGATTCACGAACGTTAAAACTTGTAAAAACTATATGATGTCATATATATGGATATATATATATAGAGTTAACATGGTATTATGATAAGTAAACATATCATTAAGTATATTAACAATGAACTACATATGTAAAAACAAGACTACTAACTTAAGGATTTCGAAACGAGGCATATATGTAACGATTATCATTGTAATGACATTTAATTGTATATATATCATATTAAGATATATTAATACATCATAATATCATGATAATGTAATAATTTAACATCTCTTTAGATATAATAAACAATGGGTTAACAACATTTAACAAGATCGTTAACCTAAAGGTTTCAAAACAACGCTTACATGTAACGACTAACGATGACTTAGCGACTCAGTTAAAATGTATATACATGTAGTGTTTTAATATGTATTCATACACTTTTAAAAGAAGTCAAGACACTTATCAAATTACTTCTACTTAACAAAAATGCTTACAATTACATCCTCATTCATTTTCATCAACAATTCTACTCGTATGCACTCGTATTCGTACTCGTACAATACCCAGCTTCTAAATGTATTTACTATTGGTATATACACTCCAATGATTAGCTCTTAGCAGCCCTTGTGAGCCACCTAACACATGTGGGAACCATCATTTGGAAACTAGCATGAAATATCTCATAGAATTACAAAAATATTAGTAATCATTCATGACTTATTTACAAGTAAACAAAATTACACATCCTTTATATCTAATCCATATACCAACGACCAAAAACACCTACAAACACTTTAATTCTTCAATTTTCTTCATCTAATTAATTCTCTCAAGTTCTATCTTCAAGTTCTAAGTGTTCTTCATAAATTCTATAAGTTCTAGTTTCATAAAATCAAGAATACTTCCAAGTTTGCTAGCTTACTTCCAATCTTGTAAAGTGATCATCCAACCTCAAGAAATCTTTCTTATTTACAGTAAGATATCTTTCTAATATAAGGTAATACTCATATTCAAACTTTGATTCAATTTCTATAACTATAACAATCTTATTTCGAGTGAAAATCTTACTTGAACTTGTTTTCGTGTCATGATTCTGCTTCAAGAACTTTCAAGCCATCCAAGGATCCTTTGAAGCTAGATCTATTTTTCTCATTTCCAGTAGGTTTACCTACTAAAATTAAGTTAGTAATGATGTTCATAACATCATTCGATTCATATATATAAAACTATCTTATTCGAAGATTTAAACTTGTAATCACTAGAACATAGTTTAGTTAATTCTAAACTTGTTCGCAAATAAAGTTAATCCTTCTAACTTAACTTTTAAAATAAACTAAAAAAATGTTCTATATCTATATTATATGCTAACTTAATGATTTTAAACCTTGAAACACGAAAAACACCGTAAAACCGGATATACGCCGTCGTAGTAACACCGCGGGCTGTTTTGGGTTAGTTAATTAAAAACTATGATAATCTTTGATTTAAAAGTTATTCTTCTAGGAAAATTATTTTTCTTATGAACATGAAACTATATCCAAAAATCATGGTTAAACTCAAAGTGGAAGTATGTTTTCCAAAATAGTCATCTAGACGTCGTTCTTTCGATTGAAATGACTACCTTTACAAAAATGACTTGTAACATGTATTTCCGACTATAAACCTATACTTTTTCTGTTTAGATTCATAAAATAGAGTTCAATATGAAACCATATCAATTTGATTCACTCAAAACGGATTTAAAGCGAAGAAGTTATGGGTAAAACAAGATTGGATAATTTTTCTTGTTGTAGCTACGTGAAAATTGGTAACAAATCTATATTAATCATATCCTAACTAACTCATATTGTATTATACATGTATTCTAATATATTATGTAATCTTGGGATACCATAGACATGAATACAATGTTTTGACATATCATATCGACCCACCTATATATATATTTCGGAACAACCATAGACACTCTATATCCAGTAATGTTGTAGTTAGCTATACAGGGTTGAGGTTGATTCCAAAATATTATATATACTTTGAGTTGTGATCTAGCCTGAGGCTTGTATACACAAGGTCGTGGATTGATTCAAGATAATATATATTGCTTTATTTTCTGTACATCTAACTGTGGACAACTAGTTGTAGGTTACTAACGAGGACAGCTAACTTAATAAACTTAAAACAGCAAAACGTATTAAAAATGTTGTAAATATATTTTGAACATACTTTGATATATATGTACATATTTGTTATAGGTTCGTGAATCGACCAGTGGCCAAGTCTTACTTCCCGACGAAGTAAAAATCTGTGAAAGTTAGTTATAGTCCCACTTTTAAAATCTAATATTTTGGGATGAGAATACATGCAGTTTTATAAATGTTTTACAAAATAGACACAAGTAAATAAAACTACATTCTATGGCTGGATTATTAAACCGAATATGCCCCTTTTTAGTCTGGTAATCTAAGAATTAGGGAACAGACACCCTAATTGAAGCGAATCCTAAAGATAGATCTATTGGGCCCAACGTGCCCCATCCAAAGTACCGGATGCTTTAGTACTTCGAATTCATCATGTCCGAAGGGAGTCCCGGAATGATAGAGGATATTCTATATGCATCTTGTTAAGGTCGGTTACCAGGTGTTCACTATATGAATGATTTTTATCTCTATGTATGGGATGTATATTGAAATATGAAATCTTGTGGTCTATTATTACGATTTGATAAATATAGGTTAAACCTATAACTCACCAACATTTTTGTTGACGTTTAAAGCATGTTTATTCTCAGGTGATTATTAAGAGCTTCCGCTGTTGCATGCTATTATATGGACAAGATTTGGTGTCAACATGCTTGTATAATATTGTTTAAAACTGCATTCGAGATTTATTTTGTTGTAACATATTAATATTTGTAAACCAATATGTATTGGTAGTGTGTAAGTGTGATATTTGTTAGAATATCATTTCGGGATAATCTAAGTGGTGTCTTGTTAACCTTGTCGATAAAATAAAGGTTATGGTTTGTTTTAAAAACGAATGCAGTCTTTGAAAAACGTCTCATATAGAGGTCAAAACCTCGCAACGAAATCAATTAATATGGAACGTTTATAATCAATATGAATGGGACATTTCAGTTGGTATCCGAGCGTTGGTCTTAGAGATCCAGAATTTTTGCATTAGTGTGTCTTACCGAGTTTGCTAGGATGCATTAGTGACTCTGGACTTCGACCGTGTTTTTCAAACAAAAAAAAAACGATTGCTTAACTTTTTTGTTGAAAACTATATATTATTAACATGTAAATATTATGTGATATATTAATCTCTTAACGTGTTTGATATTGTGTGATAGATGTCTACCTCTAGTACAAATCCCATTGACTCACCTAATAATAATGAAGAGTCGAATATACTTTGGGAAGATTCACAAATTCCCGAAGAGGAACCGGAAGAAGAGGAACCGGAAGAGGAGGAACCGGAAGAGGAGGAACCGGAAGAGGAGGAACCGGAAGAGGAAGAGGTTTCGGAGGAAGAAATATTGATACCTACAGTAAATCGGTTAAATAAAAGAAAATCCTCAACCAACGGACCAAAGTCAATAATGGTCAATGGTGTTTCCGCTGAGGAAGCAAAATATTGGGAAGATTACCAATTTTTCGATGAATCGGATCCCGATGAGGATTTCGATGATGTTATAGAAATTACTTCGACCCAATTTAATAAAGCAAAAGAAAATAATAAGGGAAAAGGTATAAAAATAGAGAAACCTAATTCCAACCCCGATGAACTTTATATGTATCGGGAACGTCCGTATTTCCTAAAATGTAACAATAATCCGGGAACCTCTAAACCACCAGGTTTTTCTAAACCATTGTGGAAAACGACAGTTTGTATTAGGGGAGCATCATATATCCCTAGGAAATTAGCAAAACGAACCAAGTCCGAAGAAGAAGAAGAAACGAGTGAGTCGGATTAAAGAGTTGTAATCATGTTGTGTAATATATGTAATATAGTGTGCTTGTGCTTTTTTTGATAAATGTAAAATTGCTTGTACTGTTTGTTAATTATCTTTTATGAATCTAACCCTCATCTATTTTTACAGTATAAAAACATAAAATGGACGTTAAGGGTAAACAACTGAATATTTTAGAAGACCTACCAGAGGATATGATTGATGAAATCTTGTCTAAAGTCGGTCAGAATTCATCAGAACAATTAGTTATGCAAAATTAACTTGTCAGACATTTGAAAGACTTTCCAGAAATGCCTTAGTTTATAAAAGGCTTTCCTTTGATAGGTGGGGTATATCACATTGGGGAGACCGTAAGTTACGCCGTGTTTTCTTTAAAGCGTTAAATTCGGGGAACCTAAATGCAATTTTTCGCTACGGGTTAAGAACCTATTTTGACTCAACATATCCCAACATAGGATTTTGTGAATTAGAAAGAGCTTCTAACATGCAACATAAAGAAGCATGTTATGCTTACGGGTTAGTAATGTTCGCTTCTCACCAAAGTGAGAAAAAGAACATCGGATTACAACTATTAAATGAAACATTCCCACAAGTGACGGACTCAGTAGTTGGGGTAAGAAACAAGGTTTTTAGATTGCTACGAGGCTGTTGGGCATTAAGAAACTCTCGTCCTTTTGACGTGTAACAACCCAACCCGTAATCCTTACGATAATTTTTTTTTATACAACACAATTAAACGCCAATTAAATATGTAACCCATTTCACGAGTTCTATTTAAAACGCACAACAATTAATTGTTCACAATAGGCACGAGGGCCACGAATAAAGTTTAGTGCAAGTTTGACCCATTACAAATGATAGTTTATAAACCAAACGACGTTCCGAGCATGGTTTAGGACTAACTACCCAAAACTAGGCCAACTTCCAAAAGCTCCAACATAACAACAACAAGGGACACCTAGTGCCCAATGACCCCCTTGCCCTTGTCCACTCCTGCATCTAAAAAGATAAACAACGAGAGGGGTAAGCAAAGCTTAGTGAGTAGAATAAATATATACATGCATATAAGACTTACCAACACGCATCCACGATATCATATAACGCACACAATCACATAACATCTCGATAAATAAGCTAGTATCATCAAACCGTACAACTAGCCACATTAATAACATAAATATCATAATCATAAATCAAATGCTAGCATCACCAACTATAAACCATGGTTAACCAAAATCCTTCGCAAGGGGAATGACTTTGCGAAACAAGTCATCGATGTTCATAACAACCATTAGCTCCCAAACCCGGCTATGGTATACTAACCCCCAAGGTGTTCCAAAAACGGCTATGGCATCACCCCCAAGTGTTCCCAAAAATGGCTATGGCATCACTTGATCAACATGTGAGTAAAACACGGCTATTACTCACAATCTTGTACACAAACACGGCTATGTGCACAAATAACACGGATAACAACGTGGGAGTAAAACACGGCTATTACTCGCCACTATATGCACAAACGTGGCTATGTGCATAAATAACATACGTAGACAAAAACGGCTACGTCTCGCAACTATGGTCACAAAACGGCTATGTGACACCATCAATACGGCACATAAATCATATACATACATATATAGATATTCCACTCACCTCAAGTCCCTTGTGAAAGCTAACCGAGCTTGCAACCCTTAAATGTAACATACCTATTACATTATGCATTTATTAACATACAATCTAGTTGAATTAAATGCCAACCACTAACCCTTGAGCATTTAATGACCCGTTTGCATTAAATGACTCAACTACACCAAAACCGCCCATTAATGGCCATGCCTCGTCATAAATCACTAAAAGCTAGTGATTAGAGTTTAATAACATCAACTAACATAAACTTGGTGTATTTCATAACCATTTCACCCGATTAGGTCAACTAGTGCTCTTTTGACTCTTTGACTCACAAATCAAGTCAAACTTACACAATAACAACTCTTTCATCCTTTTAAAAGTGCATTAATGACTAACAACATCATTTAGCACTTACAACCTTAAATCACAAGACCAAACCCTAGATAATAGCTACTTAGGGTTTCCTTTCAACAATCCAACCCAAAATCCACCCATTTAACCCTCAAATGGGTCACACAAGTTCCATATGAACCAAACCCTAGCTTAAACTAAATGAAACTCAAAACTTAGAGTTGAGACTTACCAAAACTATCCTCTTGTAGCTAATAACAAGGAGAGCAACTTTAATTCTTGCTTCTAGGATTGATTCACAAAACTTCACCTTCAAATCTTGAGTTTAATCTAAGTGGGTTTTAGGATTTGGGAGGAAAATGTGAAAGAAAAAGGAAAAGAAATGAGAAATAAAGAATAAGTGGTTGATATTAAAAGCTCCAACCAGATCTACATGCAAAAAGACCAAATTACCCCTAAACCTTATTTAATTTGAGTGGAATTCGGAGTCAGAACTGCAGAATTGCCGCGGCGCGGCACCTTTGTCACGGCGCGACATAAAGAAGGAAAAACGACCCTTCTTAACTCAAGTTCTGATCTGGATTTGCTTTGTTTGTCGCGTCACGGCCCCATTCCTCGCGGCGCGACACTGGCCTGTTCCTGGTCACTTTGACAACAAATCATAAAACGAAGGTTCATACAACTAGCACACCTCGTTCACTATTCCAATGCACGTCTAAGCTTCGCCCTTAAGTCTCACACGACTCAACACCATCGCGACACATACATAAACACGTACACGCACGCATTCGCATATATATATATATATATATATATATATATATATATATATATATATATATATATATATATATATATATATATATATATATATATATATATATATTTACATATACATACATGTACTTACACAAAAACTAACACTTGGCTCACTTAATCACACAAACGAACAAGTTATAAGTGTGCTAATAAATAAGGTTGTACCTTTAAACGCGTACGAAAAAACGGGGTGTTACAACTCTCCCCCACTTAAATCGGAGCGCGTCCTCGCGATCCAAGCCGCATGACACGAGGGAAGATAAACCAACACAAATTCTTCGGGCTCCCAAGTAAACTCGGAACCTTTACTACGACGCCATTGGACCTTAAAGGTCCTTACCTCCTTGTTACGCAACATTTTAACCTTCTCATCAAGTATAGCAATCGGCTCTTCGACATACTCCAACTTGTTGTTTAACTCGATATCATCTAGTGGCATCCACGACGAATCATCCGCAAGACACTTACGGAGATGGGAAACATGAAATGTATTATGGATCCCCGCAAGCTCTTCGGGTAATTCCAAACGATAAGCAACTTCACCAACATGAGCTAAAATCTTAAATGGCCCAATAAACCGAGGAGCTAACTTTCCTCGCTTCCGAAACCGAATAATACCCTTCCATGGTGAAACCTTGAGCATCACCATATCACCTTCTTGGAATTCGATCAAATGTCTACGCTTATCGACGTAAGATTTTTGCCTATCTTGCGCCTTTTTCAAATGTTCCCGAATCATATTGATTTTATCATTTGTCACCAATACCAAGTCGGAGCTCCCGACTTCCCTTTGTCCCACTTCGCCCCAACAAATCGGGGTTCGACACCTTCCACCATACAACGTCTCATACGGTGGCATTCCAATACTAGAGTGAACGAGAATTCCACCAAAGGTAAATGTTCATCCCAACTACCACCGAAGTCAATGATACACGCACGTAACATATCCTCCAATGTTTGATTCGTACATTCGGTTTGTCCGTCTGTTTGAGGATGGTACGCCGTACTCATATTTACCCTCTGTAACATCTCGCCTTTTTCCATTTACTTTTCCGTTATACTAATATAAAGTCCGTTATATGTTTATAACATCTCCCGTTGATACGCGTTTTAAATTATCTCGTTTAGGTAATTCCCGCACCCGAACGAAAGTTGAGGGACTAAACTTGACAAGGGATCAAACCCTTGACTAGGTCAAAGGGTCAAACCCCTTTCACCCATTCATTATCATCTCCATCTCTCTCTCTTTCTCTCTAGCAAGAACACACACCCATTTACCAAATTCATTCAATCATCATCTAAATTCGATCTAGGAGGCTTACAACAAAATAAACTACATATTTGTGATCCTCTCTTCATCCTCTTCATTTTGGTACCAACTTCATCTCATTTGGGTAATTTTCTAAAATCACTAGATTTTGTGTTCTTGATGTTTTTAACTTATAAAAGTGTTAATTAGTGTCTATGGCTCAAGTCTAACATGAATATATGATTTATATGCTCGATCTCGTTGTTTTAGTGTAACTAGCATGAACTTGAATTTTGGTGTGTTGTTCTTGAATTTTGGATGATCATATGTTGTTAGATGTTAAAAGTTGATGTTTTAATTGTGTTACTAGCATCACTAGCTTCAATTTGATGTGTAGGTTGCCTTAGAAAACTTTATGAACTTGATTATTGATTTTGGTGAATTTGGGTTAGGGTTTGATGAACTTGAAATGGACTTTTGATGCATTGAATACCATGGATTATTATTGGTAAGTGTCTAGTTGGATTGTATGCTTGATTACCTTCGAAACGGCATATCATTCATGTAAATTGGTTGCCCGAATCATTGAATTGCATTTATGAACTTGTATGCGGTTAATGTTAAGCATTAGATGCGGTTTTGGTTGTTGTTAGTGATGAATTGCTTGATGAAATGTGTTTAGTTGTTTTCCTTGTCAAATTACCTTTCCAACGATATATAGTATGCATTTTGGATGTTTTCGGTTCATAAAATATGTTAATTTGAGTTTTGGTTCGTGACTTGGACCATTTTTCTGCAAACTGCATGTTTCCCAGGTATTGCGCGCCGCGCATATACCCGCGCGCCGCGCAGAATTTGAAATCCCAAATGTTTGCCTTCGTGGTTAAGTTCTGACCAGGATTTACACTTAGGTGCGCGCCGCGCAACCCATTGCGCGCCGCGCATATGCCCAGCTCATTTTTGTTTTTATTTTTCCTTTCACAAAATGTTTCCCGCTTAACCGTAACTCCGATTAACATGAAACTTGGCCATTCTGCTCATAAATGATTTCTCATCATGGGAAAATTGTCGGATACCCGACCCGACCCCGTTGACCTTGACTTTGACCAAGTTTGACTTTTAGTCAAACTTAACCAAACGATTATACAATCGTTCTAACATACTTAACTACTTGTATCGTGCATGAAACTTGACAAATTGATTCACATGCTATATAAATCGAGTCGTAACGAGCCATAGGACTAATTGAACATCTTTGACCAATCGTGACTATCGTTATTGATACAACCTATTTGTTTAGGTCAAGACTAGCATTGTTCTTTGCACACATTTACTTGTTGAAGTACTTTACTACTCGTGCATTCAAGGTGAGATCATAGTCCCACTTTTACTCTTTTTGAACTTACATTTGGGATGAGAAAACATAAACATTTCTTTACTAAGTGAACACAAGTACAGGAAAACAAACATTCTACATACGAGTTTAGAACAAAATCCTCAATTCGATTATCATTAGTTACACTTGCCGGGTGTAAGCGAGAACTTATGTTGTATGGATCCATATGGGTTTGAAAAACCCTCATTCAAACGGTTCGCTACCGTTTACGAATGAAATATATTTTCGAGAAACAGTGTATGTTCTAGCACTAAGTGATGGGGTTCAATGGGAGAAATGTTAAGCATTGATAATTGGGTGCTCATGAAATAAACTTTTGGAATGTATTACTATTATTTCATTGATGCAAATCTTGTGGTTCACTTGTACTTACTTACTTAAACCTATGATTTCACCAACGTTTTCGTTGACAGATTTCTATGTTTTTCTCAGGTCCTTGAACGATACATGATACATGCTTCCGCTCATTATTTTGATACTTGCATTGGATGTCGAGTATATATGCATACATGGAGCGTCTTTTGACTACTTTTAAATTGTGTCGCATAAGTTTCATTTGTACTTAAAACCTTGTATCGTAACTTGTGGTGGAACCATTCTCGTAAACTTTGAACAATCTTTACATTTGAAATGAATGCGACATATCTTTTGGTCAATGTTGTTTTAAAGACTTATGACCACGTAACGGGACCTAAGTAGACGGCGCCGTCAATGACGATTTGGTCGGGTCGCTACAGATGGTATCAGAGCGTTGGTTGTAGGGATTTAGAGTTCATTGGTGTCAACCTCGAGTCATAGGGTACATTGATGAGTCTAGACTACAACCGGCATATAGACTTGAAGTAGGAATTACTTGACTACTTGTGCATTTATACTCGAACGCTTCTACTCATATCTACTCTTAGTTCATCTTAATCTCACGTTGTTTAATTTGATTGACACGCCATCTTGACTTTATAGAATAATGTCGAATGCACATATGAATCAGGGTAATATAATTTCCGGGATTATATTGCGGTGACTCATATGAACGTTCCGACATTATGGCATAAAGAATTTAAGGCGAGTCGAGGAAAAACTTCTCTTTATCTTTATTCTATATCACGGTTAGTATTATTGAGAATACTAATCAATGATATTCTTGTGTCTTGAAGGAACAATGGCTCCTCGTCGTGTACGCTGCAATGAAACTCCCGAACAAGCTCTCGAACGGATGATAGCTACCGCCGTAGATGCGGCCATGGCCGGTCACTCATCCAACAACAATAATAATAACAACCACAACAACAACAACAACAATGGAACCGGAAACTCAAACGAGGGATGCTCCTATAAAGCTTTCATGGGGTGCAAACCTCACACTTTTGATGGAACCGGGGGACCGGTCGTGCTCACCCGATGGTTTGAGCAAACGGAAGCCGTCTTTAGCATAAGCGGTTGTCGGGATCAAGACAAGGTCAAATACTCCACTCACACTTTCTCCGGAATTGCTCTAACATGGTGGAACACCTATGTTCAATCGGTGGGTACCGACGAAGCTCATGCCCTCTCTTGGGCCGATCTAAAGGAAAAGATGATTGTTGAATATTTTCCGCGCGAAGAAACCCGAAAGCTTGAGGAAGAACTAAGAGCTTTGAAAGCGGTCGGAAACGATCTTAAAGCTTATAATCAACGTTTCGCTGAACTATCCTTGATGTGTCCTAATCTTGTTAACCCCGAATCTCAAAGGATTGAGCTCTACATGCTCGGTCTTCCAAAAAGCATCAAACAAGGGGTGATGTCATCCAAACCCACTACTCATCAAGCCGCTATGAACATGGCTCGCCAACTAATTGAAACGGTTGACGAAATCGTAGTTCCGGCACCTAAGGCCGAGGATAAATCGGGCGGCAACAAAAGAAAGTGGGAACCCTCCCAATCAAGCAACAACAACTTTGCTAAGAAGCCTTACACCTCCGACGGCAAGAGGGGTTATGACGGGAACCTACCTCCTTGCAACAAATGCAACAAACATCACTTTGGTGAATGTGGCAAGTTAATTTGCCACCGGTGCCAAGGAGTTGGTCATAAGGCCAACGATTGTAAAAGTGCCACTCCCGTTGCTCGAAAGTGGCCCAATGCACCAAAGACGGGCACTTGTTACGAATGTGGTCAAACGGGTCATTATAGAAATGCATGCCCAAAGAAGAAAGATAACCCCAACACGCGCGGCCGAGCTTTCAACATCAACACCGAGGAAGCCCGGGATGACACTGAACTAGTCACGGGTACGTTTCTTCTCAACAATTCTTATGTCTCTTGCTTATTCGATTCAGGTGCCGATAAATGCTTTGTATCCAAGACTTTGACTCATTCTTTTAGCACTCCGCCTCTTCCATTAGATACCACTTATACCATTGAAGTGGCTAACGGGAAACTATTAAGTGCCGACACATATTACCGGGGGTGTACGATAAACATTTTGGGTAAGGAATTTGAAATTGACTTGATACCCATGGAACTAGGAAGCTTTGATGTAATAATCGGTATGAATTGGTTAGTCAAAACGAAATCTCACATTCTTTGTGATCTTAACGCAATCCGAATTCCTATCGAGAATGGTGAACCTTTGATCGTCTATGGCGATAAGAGTTGCACCGGACTCAACCTCGTTTCGTGTATTAAAGTTAGAAAACTACTCCGTAAGGGTTGTTTTGCGATCCTTGCTCACGTTAAGAAAGTCGAGTCCGATGAGAAGCACATCGATGATGTGCCAAATGTTAGTGACTATTCCGATGTATTTCCCGACGAATTGCCGGGTCTTCCGCCTCATCGACCGGTTGAATTCCAAATCGATCTTATTCCGGGAGCCGCACCCGTAGCACGTGCACCATATAGACTCGCTCCATCTGAAATGCAAGAATTGCAAAGTCAAATCCAAGAACTACTTGATCGTGGTTTTATCCAACCTAGCCATTCACCTTGGGGCGCTCCGATTTTGTTTGTTAAAAAGAAAGACGGATCCCTACGAATGTGCATTGATTATCGTGAACTAAATAAATTGACGGTTAAGAACCGATATCCTCTTCCTCGCATCGATGACCTCTTTGATCAACTACAAGGGTCTTGTGTATATTCGAAAATCGATCTCCGCTCGGGTTATCATCAATTGAGGGTTAAGGGGGAAGATGTCTCCAAAACCGCTTTCCGAACTCGTTATGGTAGTTATGAATTCCTTGTCATGCCATTTGGTCTCACTAACGCACCGGCGGTGTTCATGGATCTTATGAACCGCGTGTGCAAACCGTATCTCGATAAATTCGTTATTGTGTTCATCGATGACATATTGATCTATTCTAAAAATAAAGAAGAGCACGAACAACATCTCTGACTTGTGCTTGAACTTTTAAGACAAGAACAACTCTATGCCAAATTCTCCAAGTGTGAATTTTGGTTAAAGGAAGTTCAATTTCTTGGTCATGTTGTAAGTGACCAAGGTATTAAAGTCGATCCCACGAAGATCGAAGCCATTAGTAAATGGGAGACTCCTACTACTCCTACTCACATTCGTCAATTTTTGGGTCTCGCCGGGTACTATCGTAGATTCATCGAAAATTTCTCTTTGGTTGCACGTCCTCTAACCGCATTGACTCACAAGGGAAAGAAATTCATTTGGGCGACCGAACATGAATCCGCATTCTAAATCTTGAAAACGAAGCTAACCACCGCTCCTATCTTGTCACTTCCCGAAGGCAATGATGACTTTGTTGTATATTGCGATGCCTCAAAACATGGTTTTGGGTGTGTGTTGATGCAACGAACGAAAGTCATTGCTTATGCTTCTCGACAACTCAAAATTCATGAACGAAACTATACGACACATGATCTCGAACTCGGAGCCGTTGTCTTTGCACTTAAAATGTGGAGACACTATCTTTATGGAACCAAGAGTACTATCTTCACCGATCACAAAAGCCTTCAACACATTTTCGATCAAAAGCAACTAAACATGAGACAACGAAGGTGGATTGAAACCTTAAACGATTACGATTGCGAGCTTCGTTACCATCCCGGGAAGGCAAATGTAGTAGCCGATGCCTTAAGTCGAAAAGAAAGAACGGTGCCTCTTCGTGTCCGAGCCTTAAACATCACCATTCACACCAACCTTAATAGCCAAATTCGGGTAGCCCAAGATGAGGCTCTTAAGGATGAAAACATCTCTCTCGAACACTTGAACGTCCTCACCTCTCGATTCGAAGTTAAAGAAACCGGACTCCGATATTTCGCCGGAAGAATTTGGGTGCCTAGTTATGGGGATCTACGAAGCCTTATTTTAGATGAAGCCCATAAGTCACGATACTCGATTCACCCCGGTGCCAATAAGATGTACCACGACCTTAAACAACTATATTGGTGGCCGAACATCAAAAGGGACGTAGCTACTTATGTTTCCAAGTGTTTGACATGTTCCAAAGTCAAAGCCGAACACCAAAGACCGTCCGGACTACTTCAACAACCCGAGATCCCGCAATGGAAGTGGGAAAGGATAACGATGGATTTTATCACCAAGCTACCAAAAACGACGGGCGGTTATGATACCATTTGGGTTATTGTTGACCGTCTCACCAAATCCGCACACTTCCTTGCCATGAAAGAAACGGACAAAATGGAGAGACTTGCACAACTTTACATTAAGGAGATCGTAGCCCGACACGGTGTACCTTTATCGATTATCTCCGACCGAGATGGCCGTTTCGTTTCTAGATTTTGGCGTACATTGCAAGAAGCGTTGGGAACGCGTTTAGACATGAGCACCGCATATCATCCTCAAACCGATAGACAAAGCGAACGTACAATTCAAACCTTAGAGGACATGTTACGAGCTTGCGTGGTTGATTTCGGAAAAGCTTGGGACAAGCACTTACCTCTCGCCGAGTTCTCTTACAACAATAGTTATCACGCGAGTATTAAAGCCGCACCTTTTGAAGCGCTATATGGCCGCAAATGTCGTTCACCTCTTTGTTGGGCCGAGGTAGGCGACGTGCAAATCACCGGACCCGAACTCATTCACGAAACCACCGAGAAAATCGTTCAAATCCGAGATAGGCTTAGGACGGCCCGAAGTCGTCAAAAGAGCTATACCGACAAACGACGCAACGATCTTGAATTTCAAGTCGGTGACCGAGTAATGTTAAAAGTCGCACCTTGGAAGGGTGTAATCCGTTTTGGGAAACGCGGAAAGCTAAATCCGCGGTATATTGGTCCTTTCGAAATCTTGGAGCGTATTAGAACCGTTGCTTATCGTTTAGATCTTCCGCCTCAATTGAACTCCGTTCATCCTACCTTCCATGTATCTAACTTGAAAAAGTGTCTTGCCGAACCCGATATCGTCATCCCTCTCGAAGAACTTACTATTGATGACAAACTTCATTTTGTGGAGGAACCGGTTGAAATTGTGGACACCTCCGTCAAGACATTGAAACAAAGCCGAATCCCGATTGTCAAGGTTCGTTGGAATGCCAAAAGAGGACCCGAGTTTACTTGGGAAAGACAAGATCAAATGCAAGGGAAGTATCCTCATCTATTCGTGAATTCGGAAACGCAAGATCTCGAGGAAGAAACAACGACTACTACGCCTACTTAAATTTCGGGACGAAATTTCTTTTAAGGAGTAGGTAATGTAACATCCCGCCTTTTTCCATTTACTTTTCCGTTATACTAATATAAAGTCCGTTATATGTTTATAACATCTCCCGTTGATACGCGTTTTAAATTATCTCGTTTAGGTAATTCCCGCACCCGAACGAAAGTTGAGGGACTAAACTTGACAAGGGATCAAACCCTTGACTAGGTCAAAGGGTCAAACCCCTTTCACCCATTCATTATCATCTCCATCTCTCTCTCTTTCTCTCTAGCAAGAACACACACCCATTTACCAAATTCATTCAATCATCATCTAAATTCGATCTAGGAGGCTTACAACAAAATAAACTACATATTTGTGATCCTCTCTTCATCCTCTTCATTTTGGTACCAACTTCATCTCATTTGGGTAATTTTCTAAAATCACTAGATTTTGTGTTCTTGATGTTTTTAACTTATAAAAGTGTTAATTAGTGTCTATGGCTCAAGTCTAACATGAATATATGATTTATATGCTCGATCTCGTTGTTTTAGTGTAACTAGCATGAACTTGAATTTTGGTGTGTTGTTCTTGAATTTTGGATGATCATATGTTGTTAGATGTTAAAAGTTGATGTTTTAATTGTGTTACTAGCATCACTAGCTTCAATTTGATGTGTAGGTTGCCTTAGAAAACTTCATGAACTTGATTATTGATTTTGGTGAATTTGGGTTAGGGTTTGATGAACTTGAAATGGACTTTTGATGCATTGAATACCATGGATTATTATTGGTAAGTGTCTAGTTGGATTGTATGCTTGATTACCTTCGAAACGGCATATCATTCATGTAAATTGGTTGCCCGAATCATTGAATTGCATTTATGAACTTGTATGCGGTTAATGTTAAGCATTAGATGCGGTTTTGGTTGTTGTTAGTGATGAATTGCTTGATGAAATGTGTTTAGTTGTTTTCCTTGTCAAATTACCTTTCCAACGATATATAGTATGCATTTTGGATGTTTTCGGTTCATAAAATATGTTAATTTGAGTTTTGGTTCGTGACTTGGACCATTTTTCTGCAAACTGCATGTTTCCCAGGAATTGCGCGCCGCGCATATACCCGCGCGCCGCGCAGAATTTGAAATCCCAAATGTTTGCCTTCGTGGTTAAGTTCTGACCAGGATTTACACTTGGGTGCGCGCCGCGCAACCCATTGCGCGCCGCGCATATGCCCAGCTCATTTTTGTTTTTATTTTTCCTTTCACAAAATGTTTCCCGCTTAACCGTAACTCCGATTAACATGAAACTTGGCCATTCTGCTCATAAATGATTTCTCATCATGGGAAAATTGTCGGATACCCGACCCGACCCCGTTGACCTTGACTTTGACCAAGTTTGACTTTTAGTCAAACTTAACCAAACGATTATACAATCGTTCTAACATACTTAACTACTTGTATCGTGCATGAAACTTGACAAATTGATTCACATGCTATATAAATCGAGTCGTAACGAGCCATAGGACTAATTGAACATCTTTGACCAATCGTGACTATCGTTATTGATACAACCTATTTGTTTAGGTCAAGACTAGCATTGTTCTTTGCACACATTTACTTGTTGAAGTACTTTACTACTCGTGCATTCAAGGTGAGATCATAGTCCCACTTTTACTCTTTTTGAACTTACATTTGGGATGAGAAAACATAAACATTTCTTTACTAAGTGAACACAAGTACAGGAAAACAAACATTCTACATACGAGTTTAGAACAAAATCCTCAATTCAATTATCATTAGTTACACTTGCCGGGTGTAAGCGAGAACTTATGTTGTATGGATCCATATGGGTTTGACAAACCCTCATTCAAACGGTTCGCTACCGTTTACGAATGAAATATATTTTCGAGAAACAGTGTATGTTCTAGCACTAAGTGATGGGGTTCAATGGGAGAAATGTTAAGCATTGATAATTGGGTGCTCGTGAAACAAACTTTTGGAATGTATTACTATTATTTCATTGATGCAAATCTTGTGGTTCACTTGTACTTACTTACTTAAACCTATGATTTCACCAACGTTTTCGTTGACAGATTTCTATGTTTTTCTCAGGTCCTTGAACGATACATGATACATGCTTCCGCTCATTATTTTGATACTTGCATTGGATGTCGAGTATATATGCATACATGGAGCGTCTTTTGACTACTTTTAAATTGTGTCGCATAAGTTTCATTTGTACTTAAAACCTTGTATCGTAACTTGTGGTGGAACCATTCTCGTAAACTTTGAACAATCTTTACATTTGAAATGAATGCGACATATCTTTTGGTCAATGTTGTTTTAAAGACTTATGACCACGTAACGGGACCTAAGTAGACGGCGCCGTCAATGACGATTTGGTCGGGTCGCTACACCCTCGTACCCATATCTTCATGAAACTTCTTCCAAAATCGAGAAGTAAAACGCGTGTCCCGATCCGAAACAATAGACGCGGGAACGCCATGTCTCGATATCACCTCTTTAATGAACATCTTCGAGAGTGCCTCCGACAAAATTGCTTCTTTAATAGGAAGAAACAACGCACTCTTCGTCAATCTATCAACAATCACCCAAATAGTATCAAATTGGGTTCTTGCCGTTTTTGGCAACTTGGTAATAAAATCCATGGTAATATGCTCCCACTTCCACATCGGAATTTCTAGTGGTTGCAGCTTACTATACGGCTTTTGGTGTTCGGCTTTAACTTGTAAACACGTGACGCATTGCTCAACATAATTAACAACGTCGCGTTTCATGCCCGACCACCAATAATCTTTCTTCAAATCATGGTACATCTTTGTCGCACCCGGATGTATGGAATACTTAGACTTGTGCGCCTCATCAAGAAGCACCTTTCGGAATTCACCCATCCTAGGCACCCACTGTGACAACCCGGAAATTTTCAACCAAATTTAAACTTTATCTTTATATTATTCCGACACGATAAGCAAAGTTTGTTAAGTTAAATCTCAAGAATTTTAAATTGTGTTCATACATTCATTATAACCTCGACCAAATTCTGACGATTCACGGACCGTTATATATAAATAAATATGTATATATATGTATATATATTTATATTATTACTTGAGAATATTAATAAAGTATTAAACGTATAATACTTTACATGAACGTATTTGTTTCAATATGTTTATCGATGGAATTAGAAGATAATATCAAATGATTGATTTATCAGATACATTGTGATATGATTACGGGTCTATGTTATGAAGTCCACTGTGATTTAAGAAATCTATTCTTTTTGACAACATTCGGAAAATGGTAAAGTGATTTATAAGTAAGAACGTGGAGTGTAAATAACTTAGATGTTGGATATCGACAAGTTAAGTAACTCGACATTTTTTATTAAAATAATTTCATACATTTATTTAACCTTTAAACTTTATCGCATGCTTCACCAACAGACTGTAATTTAAAAATTTGAAATCTATTATGAATATATATGATTCTACTTTTCTAAAATGTTTTATGATATAACGATTTCCATTATTTTAACCTTTAAACAAAATGATTCTTAAATATATTTAGTTTTGGAAAACAAAATTATCATATTTATTTGATTTAGTTTCAAACGTACAAAAATGTTTTCAGTTTAAAAAGAACATTATTATTAAAACATATATAACTTTTATAAATATCTAGAACCACTTTTGACAACTCATTACTTAACCAGTATGATAAAGATAACGATATTTATATTAAATATATATAACGATTTAAATTAATATTATATATATTTATACGCGTATTATACGTACATAGTTTTATACTTTTACTATACTTAAACTTTACATTTACTTTATTTTTACTTTACTTTAACTTTAATAATTCACTTTAATAATCCATACTTTAATAATTCACTTTAATAATTCATACTTTAATAATTCACTTTAATAATTCATACTTTAATAATTCACTTTAATAATTCATACTTTAATAATTCACTTTTATAATTCATACTTTAATAATTCACTTTAATAATTCAAAAATCTATTATAAATAGAATTCAATAGGTTTCATTATTTCATAGAAACTTGAAAATATTTTTCTCTAAACTCTCTCAATCGATTTACATATATATATTTACTCCGTATTGTTTCAAGATATTATTAGTATACATAAAATATTGCGACGGAGTGATGTCCGAGTGATTTCGAAATTGTTTTTCGAGCGGGATAGAGCTAAGGAAATTATGGGTTATAGCTATGAAGGTTATGGGTATGGTTCAGGAGTATTGCTCGTGAGTCAAACTAGTGTTTATCATCTCCGTTGCGTCTACGTACCTTTCCTGCAATATTGAATCTCAATATTGATACGTGAGTACTCATAATTTAACTTTTACATACTAATAGTGTATCCCTGACTAGTGCTCGAGTATATAGGATTATGCATGTTTGTACTTTTAATATTGCCTTTAGTTAGGTTATGTTAAATCCTGAATTAGTTATATATGCGACTGAGATAATGTATAAGATATGCATGTCGTTGGAAAGCTAGCGAAAAATTAAGAACTTTTCATTTACATATCGAATGATTTCGATGAACGGATTTGAAGTTATAGTCCATCGAATTTTTGTATTATTATTAAAAATGATTATTATTATCGTCGTTATTATCGTCGTTCTAGTTTTATCTTATTATTATTATTATTATTATTATTATTATTATTATTTTTATTATTATTATTATTATTATTATTATTATCTTTATCAATAAAAGAATTTATCATTAAAAATTGTTATTTTTATTATTATTACTATCGTTATTATCGTTAAAGTTATAATTAGTATTATTATTATTATCCAATTATTATTATTATTATTATTATTATTGGTATTATTATTATTATTATTATTATTATCATTATTAATATATATATCATTATTTAAAAATGGTTATTGTTATTGTTATTATTATTATTACTATATTATCATTAAGATAATTATTAGTATTATCGTTAATAATGTTATAGTAACTATCATTATTAATATTAGTGTAATTAAAACAAATATTTGTAACACCTAATTATTTTGATTACTATTATTATCATTATTATGAACACGATATAAAAGACGATTAAAAGCTATTAAACGAAATGATTAGAAAATAATGAGTAAGAGTATCATGATGAAATTAAAATATTATAAGATATTGATTTAGATAAAATTATCGTTCTTATTATTTTTATCATTACTATTATTATTAAAAGTATCGTTAGTATTAAAACTATCATTTTAACAAAAATTGTTATTTTAATAGAAATATCATTGTTACTATAAAATATCATTATTATTATTATTTTAAATAGAATTATTATTTTAAAGATGATATTAAAAATTATCGTAAATATTAAAGTTATCATAATTAGAATTATCGTTTTATCATAATGTCATCTTAGTAATTATAAATATTGATATTTTTATAATAATAATTATTATTACAAAATAATACAACTTTTACTTACTATCATTATAGATATTATTTAATCAAATAAATATGTAATACAAACATATTTTACTACATGTAATAACTTACTTTAATAATACATATCATATTATCTTTATGATATTAAATGAACCCTATAAATTTTATTACTTAATATATATAAAAGTATATTTTATTATATAAATTTAATATAAAATTTTATTTATTAATAAATAAATTATATTAGTTACTCTAATAAATCTTTTAAAAATATTTAAAAATATAAAATGACGATATTTAAACTATATATTAATCATGTATAGACTTTTGAAAATTATTTTGAGTCAAATTTACTTTTGTTGACTTTTGCATACTAGTCTCGAGCATTAGGATTGTGGTACACTATGACTTGACCTAATTTGTTAGACAAATATTGACCAACACATAAATATATATAATTAATTTAGGTTCGTGAATCCGAGGCCAACCTTGCACTTGCTCAATGACGTTATATGTATTTTTACTACGAAATACAGTATGGTGAGTTTCATTGATCCCCTTTTACTCTTTACATTTTTGGGGCTGAGAATACATGCAAATGCTTTAGTAACTGTTTTACAATAATTATATGCGTGCGTTTCATTTGCCTTTTTAACCTTTATATTTTTGGGACTGAGAATACATGCGCTTTTATAAATGTTTGACGAAATAGACACAAGTAATTGAAACTACATTCTATGGTTGAATTATCAAAATCGAATATGCCCCTTTTTATTAAAGTATGGTAATCTAAGAATTAGGGAACAGACACCCTAATTGACGCGAATCCTAAAGATAGATCTATTGGGCCTAACAAACCCCATCCAAAGTACCGGATACTTTAGTACTTCGAAATTTATATCATGTCCGAAGGAGGATCCCGGAATGATAGGGGATATTCTTATATGTATCTAGTTAATGTCGGTTACCAGGTGTTCACCATATGAATGATTATTTTTGTCTCTATGCATGGGACGTATATTTATGAGAACTGAAAATAAAATTCTTGTGGTCTATTAAAATGATGGAAATAAATGATTATGATAAACTAATAAACTCACCAACCTTTTGGTTGACACTTTAAAGCATGTTTATTCTCAGGTGTTAAAGAAATCTTTCGCTGTGCATTTGCTCATTTTAAAGATATTACTTGGAGTCTTTCATAGCATATTTCGAAGAACGTTGCATTCGAGTCATTGAGTTCATCAAAGATTATTATTAAATCAATTTATAGTTGGATAGTGGATATTATGAAATGGTATGCATGCCTGTCAATTTTCGATGTAAAGAAAGATTGTCTTTTAAAAACGAATGCAATGTTTGTAAAATGTATCATATAGAGGTCAAATACCTCGCAATGTAATCAACTATTGTGAATCGTTTATAACGTATATGAACGGGTCCTTTCAGTTGGTATCAGAGCGGTGGTCTTAGCGAACCAGGTCTGCATTAGTGTGTCTAACTGATAAGTCGATAGGATGCATTAGTGAGTCTGGACTTCGACCGTGTCTGCATGTCAAAAGTTTTGCTTATCATTTTGTGTCAAAAATTAACTACTTATCATCCTCAGGAAATTACCTGCTTATCATTTTTAGTCTAAGACACGTCTTGCTGCATTGATTGCATGAATAGTGTATAGACAAAAATTCATATCTTAGCATATCTGCTAAATCATATCTTATCGTATCTGTTACTTTAAACTTTGCCTGACATATCCCGCATAGTCCTCCGTAATCTACGAAATCTTTTGATCTATATATATATATATATATATATATATATATATATATATATATATATATATATATATTATGTAATTAGAATACCATCCGTTAGCCAAAATCATTTCATATCGGAAAAAAAAAAACCTTTATCCAATCGTACGAAATGGAATTCGTCATCAGTTCAAGTCACTCAGATTCCGAAATGGAATCCCATTCAAGCTCCGAAAGCAGTGTGACCGGAATAGATCAACCAATCAGTCATCACCTATTCTGGATGAATTGGGGATGGGTTCGTAGCCTCCTTAATCATTAGAGACAAGAAGAAGGTGATCCCTTCCATCCACCACATTGCCCTCTTGACGAAGAACCTGAAGCACTTACCAGCGAACCTGTCCGAAACACCATTTTCTCGCTCATTTCTAGAGTATCTCGTCACGATTATATATTACATCAAATTCTAGATTTTATTTATCCGCTCGTCCGAACCGACAACCACCCCGGTGTAATAGAAGAAGTCAACGAGCTTCGCGCTCGGGTAGTGGCTTTGGAGAATATGGTGCAGAGATTACAAACACCAGCAGCAGCACCAGCAGCATAACCAGTACCACCATCATCAACGCCAACAGTACCATTACCACCTCCAACCACAACCACGTAGTAAACCTCAACTTCACAATCTGTCCCACGAGCATCAACGTCATACGCACCAAGGAGTACCAACAACAATAACTGGCGAAGTATTAATTCATAACTTCATTGGAGAAACATTCCGCGGCGATTATGTAATCTCTAAAGTTTTAGAGATTATCGAATCTAGCCCTAACCGTAAATCAGTTAAGCAAACCAAAATGATAGAAGGAAGAGTAGAAACCCTGACAAAAATGGTGTGTGATTAATAAGCTAAACTTGTTTTACCAACAGCATCAACAGTATCGTCAGCGTCATTAGCATCGTCAGTACAGTCAACATAAGAATCAAGAACACCTAAAATATCACAAACTCCGTCAGTTCAAGAATCACTGTAGACATCACTACGAATCAATAACGCGTATATTGCATCAACGAGTTACGAAGAGTTAACTCATTCCCTCTGAAGAAATTATATGTATATTTTATATATATATATATATATATATATATATTGAAATAAAAATAAATCTTTCCATGCTAAGCTATTGTGTGTGAATCTTAACTACTCGGTTAATTCATATTACAAATATGTAATAATGTACGTCCTTCGCCCGCAACTTAACCATCGTTAACTACAATCTCTGTTTTAATTCAATAAATTCCATCTCATAATAAATCAAGTATATTATTCAAATATATGTTTGATTTTACACTTTCATCATCGATGTACTCGAAACTTTTCAAATAACATCATTCGTACTTTGCGAAATTCACAAGAATTCCACGAGCCGAACATCATACATCAACAAATAACGAAGTATTGATTAATAATCTCAATATCATTAAAGAAATACTCCGTAAAAGTTATGTAATTTTTTAAAGCCTTTAGGGATTATTCAATTGTAGTTTCAACCGTAAATCAAATGAGTTTAATTTAAAATTAACTCATTAAATCTATGTTACATCTAAAGAAAATATACATATATATATTTTCATAAAGACTGTAATAAAATTCTTTTGTACAAAATATTAATTGTGAAATTTTTTTTAACGGGTAGGTAATACCCGAGAGATATATAAATTCACAATTAATATGTTACATTCTTCGAATCTGATTCAGCAAATCATCCATTATACTCCCTACTTTCACAACAATATACATTCTTTTATAGAAATCAAAACAACCATACTCATTCAAAATTTAATTACATATTTTGATTTTGAAATCTCAGAATTCAACTCGAGATATGACCAAAATCATCACTCTTAGATCGTTACATCTTTCACAAGCTATACTTTGACTTCAAAACTGTGTTAGAACATCATATGTATTTTAACGATTACAATCTGTGTTCAAAACCCTTCGAAATTCCTGAAGACACTTCAAATAATGAAAAATTGAGATGATGATCCAACCACATATTAACCACAGTCTTGCATCTGAAAAGCTCTCGAAATCAGAGTCATAATTTAACACGTATTCATGTCAGACCCTTTGGCATTTATTAGCAAAAATAACTTTGCGATTCCTTTTCAAATTAGTCAGTTTTGTCACAGCTCCAACAAGTCAACTTCGACTTTTTAGTTGAAACAGTCTTATTATAATCTTGATATAGACGTTGCCCTTTCATCATCGTGACCGGAGAACCTTTTATGTCTCACCACATTAGAAATGAACTTACCAACAACTTCACTGATCTTTGACTTTCCGAGTCATTATATTTATCGAAACCCCATCATTTACTCATCCGCATCTTGTAACAAGAATTGTCATGCCAATTACTGGGAATCAGCAATCAGTATTTTGAAATCTTGCAGCATGTCTCCGCCAACGGTTATAGGTGTATATATAACGTCTATCTCCTAGACTTATATACTTTGAATGTGAAGTTTCTGAAAAACACCCTAAACTGCGAACTAGTTCTCCGAAGTTTGGAAAATGCTGATGAAGCAGCAAAAACTGTAAACGACCTTAACAGTCAAAAGTTTGATAATAAAGGATAGTGTGTTGGAAAAGCTCAGAAAAAGAGAAGGTTTGGAACTGAAAAACGGATTAAGCAAACCATGAAGGAGGCTATGGACAAATCACAAAGACTAAACCTGCCTTCAAAGAATCCAAATGATTCAGTGTCTGCTGAAATTATTATCAAATACCTTACTCCTTACTCTAAACTCTTGTGAATAATATTCTTCATAATTTTCAGATCTTAGATATTCTAAGATATCATCATATCTTTCATTATAAATATCTTCAATGTTTCTGAAGATATCTTCATAACTATTGTTAATCGAAATCATTTATCTCTTTGCGCTATCTGTGTTACATCATAAAAGAAACTATTTTAGTTTCTAAATTCTGAAAAATTCAAATTTAAAATATGTATACTATTGAAGTAGTGTTGGGAACTGAAGCACGAGTTAGTATAATATAATGACACTTGATCAACGTGATTATATTACAGTAAGTCATGCTGAGTTTTTAAATGGAACGTGATGATTCACAGATCATAACATCATCATGTGCCATGTTACACGACTCTTGTATTCTATTTAACCTCTAAAATATTAAGAAAATATTTCTTGATGATTCGGTCTTTTCCAGGGTATTCTGGTAATTTAACAAATCAAGACCGTGCCATTACCATTTCCTTCTTAGAACATTAACAATGTTCATTCTGAAATTTATATCTACGAATTATGGACCATTACAAGCGATGCTTAATCGCAAAAAGAAGAAACGAAAGGACAAAGCTCCAAAATAGAAATCGGAGTATAAATCGCAGCAAATAGGAGGGAGTATTAACTGTGGATGACAATGATTATAGAAGACAGAAGCACGGACTTTGAAGTATAAGGGAAGATATAAAACCCAACAACAACCCAGAAATTACAAACCATATATATCGATGCATATAGCAATATAAAGACACGGGAGAACTAAAAACACAATAAAACCAAGAGTATAGTAGAAGTAAATAGATTCTTCTGGCGGTAGATGAAAAAGAAGAATGACAGATATGAAAGTTAGGAGTATATCAAGAATCAGAACTGGATGGAGCATATTAGCGAGTGCTATAAAGTATGAATTGAGGGAGAAAGAATAAAAGGTGTGAGTTGTGGAAATAAGGAAACGAAGGGGGTGGATATATAGTAAAATATCTGACAGAGAAATCAAAACAGATTATCGCATTTAATCAAAGCAGATCCTAAGTTCCTTAATTACCGAAGAACCAAATCTTATTACGAAGATTTTCTCTAAATTCCTTGAATTCCGGAAATCAACCGTGACTATGTCATTGGTTAAAAAGAACGTGCATTTTCTCATTTCATTCTTTTGTGATAACTTCACTCGTACTCTTCACAAAAATCAAATTGCTTTATCTATATTACTTGATGATAATAAAACTCTAAATTCTAACTCGTATACGTCATGAAAACATACTTATTGTCAGCCATGACCATCCCATTCAAATTTCGGGACGAAATTTCTTTAACGGGTAGGTACTGTGACAACCCGGAAATTTTCAACCAAATTTAAACTTTATCTTTATATTATTCCGACACGATAAGCAAAGTTTGTTAAGTTAAATCTCAAGAATTTTAAATTGTGTTCATACATTCATTATAACCTCGACCAAATTTCGACGATTCACGAACCGTTATATATAAATAAATATGTATATATATGTATATATATTTATATTATTACTTGAGAATATTAATAAAGTATTAAATGTATAATACTTTACATGAACGTATTTGTTTCAATATGTTTATCGATGGAATTAGAAGATAATATCAAATGATTGATTTATCAGATACATTGTGATATGATTACGGGCCTATGTTATGAAGTCCACTGTGATTTAAGAAATCTATTCTTTTTGACAACATTCGGAAAATGGTAAAGTGATTTATAAGTAAGAACGTGGAGTGTAAATAACTTAGATGTTGGATATCGACAAGTTAAGTAACTCGACATTTTTTATTAAAATAATTTTATACATTTATTTAACCTTTAAACTTTATCGCATGCTTCACCAACAGACTGTAATTTAAAAATTTGAAATCTATTATGAATATATATGATTCTACTTTTCTAAAACGTTTTATGATATAACGATTTCCATTATTTTAACCTTTAAACAAAATGATTCTTAAATATATTTAGTTTTGGAAAACAAAATTATCATATTTATTTGATTTAGTTTCAAACGTACAAAAATGTTTTCAGTTTAAAAAGAACATTATTATTAAAACATATATAACTTTTATAAATATCTAGAACCACTTTTGACAACTCATTACTTAACCAGTATGATAAAGATAACGATATTTATATTAAATATATATAACGATTTAAATTAATATTATATATATTTATACGCGTATTATACGTACATAGTTTTATACTTTTACTATACTTAAACTTTACATTTACGTTATTTTTACTTTACTTTAACTTTAATAATTCACTTTAATAATTCACACTTTAATAATTCATACTTTAATAATTCACTTTAATAATTCATACTTTAATAATTCACTTTAATAATTCATACTTTAATAATTCACTTTTATAATTCATACTTTAATAATTCACTTTAATAATTCAAAAATCTATTATAAATAGAATTCAATAGGTTTCATTATTTCATAGAAACTTGAAAATATTTTTCTCTAAACTCTCTCAATCGATTTACATATATATATTTACTCCGTATAGTTTCAAGATATTATTAGTATACATAAAATATTGCGACGGAGTGATGTCCGAGTGATTTCGAAATTGTTTTTCGAGCGGGATAGAGCTAAGGAAATTATGGGTTATAGCTATGAAGGTTATGGGTATGGTTCGGGAGTATTGCTCGTGAGTCAAACTAGTGTTTATCATCTCCGTTGTGTCTACGTACCTTTCCTGCAATATTGAATCTCAATATTGATACGTGAGTACTCATAATTTAACTTTTACATACTAATAGTGTATCCCTGACTAGTGCTCGAGTATATAGGATTATGCATGTTTGTACTTTTAATATTGCCTTTAGTTAGGTTATGTTAAATCCTGAATTAGTTATATATGCGACTGAGATAATGTATAAGATATGCATGTCGTTGGAAAGCTAGCGAAAAATTAAGAACTTTTCATTTACATATCGAATGATTTCGATGAACGGATTTGAAGTTATAGTCCATCGAATTTTTGTATTATTATTAAAAATGATTATTATTATCGTCGTTATTATCGTCGTTCTAGTTTTATCTTATTATTATTATTATTATTATTATTATTTTTATTATTATTATTATTATTATTATTATTATTATTATTATTATTATTATTATTATTATTATTATTATTATTATTATTATTTTTATTATTATTATTATTATCATTATTATTATTATTATTATTATTATTATTATTATTATTATTATTATTATTATTATTATTATTATTATTATAAAGTATGTCACAATCATAATCCTTCACAACATCCATCCATCTACGTTGACGATAATTCAAATCCCGTTGATCAAAAAGATGTTTCAAACTCTTGTGATCCGAATAAATCGTACACTTGACACCATACAAGTAATGGCGCCAAATTTTCAAAGCATGGACCACCGCTGCTAATTCGAGATCATGAGTCGGGTATCTCTTTTCATGTTCCTTTAATTGGCGAGAGGCGTAAGCGATGACTTTACCTCGTTGCATTAGAACACACCCGAGCCCATTCAAAGAAGCATCACAATAGACCGTCATATCATCCACACCTTCCGGCAATACTAAGACTGGAGCTTTACACAATTTCTCTTTCAACAATTGAAAAGTGATTTCTTGCTCGTTCTCCCAATTGAATCTCGTATTCTTCCTTGTCAACTTAGTTAATGGCGAAGCAATCTTGGAAAAGTCTTGGATAAACCGACGATAGTAACCGGCCAATCCGAGAAAACTTCGGATTTTCGTAGGCGTAGTCGGTTGTCCCCAATCCTTCACCGTTTCTATCTTCCCCGGATCTACTTGAATACCATCCTTATTCACAATATGCCCAAGGAATTGAACCTCTCTTAGCCAAAATTCACATTTTGAGTACTTAGCATATAACTTCTCTTTTCTCAAAGTCTTCAACACACTACGCAAATGATGTTCATGTTCCTTCATACTCCTCGAATAGACAAGTATGTCGTCGATGAACACAATTACCGACTTGTCCAACATAGGTTGGCACACTCGGTTCATAAGATCCATGAATGCCGCCGGCACATTCGTAAGACCAAAAGGCATCACCACAAACTCAAAATGCCCGTAACGCGTTCGAAAGGCTGTTTTCTCAATATCTTCCTCACGGACCCGCATTTGATGATAGCCGGACCGTAGGTCAATTTTAGAGAAATATGTCGCACCTTGGAGTTGATCAAACAAATCGTCAATCCTAGGCAATGGATAACGATTCTTGATCGTCACTTTATTCAACTCCCGATAATCAATGCACATACGCATACTACCATCTTTCTTCTTCACGAACAAGACCGGAGCACCCCAAGGCGAAGCACTCGGTCGAATAAAACCCTTCTCAAGTAACTCTTGAATTTGATTCAACAATTATTGCATTTCCGTCGGTGCTAAACGATAAGGAGTTTTAGCAATGGGAGTAGCTCCCGGAACCAACTCAATGCGAAATTCGACTTGTCTTTCCGCCGGAACACCTGGTAACTCATCCGGAAAAACATCATCAAACTCACTTACCACCGGAATTTCACGAATGGGTGGTGGCTCATTACGAGTATCAACAACATGAGCAAGGAAAGCCATGCCACCGGTAACAACGAGACGACGTGCCCGTGCAAAAGTGCATATCGGCACCGGTCTCCTTCGTTTATCACCATGAATAATTAGCTCTCTCCCACTAAGGGTCTTCACACGAATGGATTTCTCATGGCATGCAATATCGGCCCTATTATGATCGAGCCAATCCATACCAACCACGATATCAAAATCACCCAAGGTCATCGGGATGAGATCAATTTTAAAGTTCTCGGAACCAAACACCACATTACAATCTTTGCACACATCAACTACTAGAACCGCCTTGCCATCCGCTATTTCAACTTCTACCGGACGACTTAACTTAGCTAATGGTTTATTAAGTTTAGGCACAAATTTTGGTGACACAAACGATAAATTTGCACCGCTATCAAATAGAATCCTTGCCGGATTAGAGTTAACCATGAAAGTACCTGAGACGACTTCGTTTGATTGTTTGGCTTCAACATTCGTCATCAAGTAGTTACACCCACTAGCCGACCCCGCCGCCTTCTCTAGCCTCTTTACTTGGTCATTTGATAATTCGGGGCATTCCGCCTTCCGGTGCCCCGTCTTTTGACAATTAAAGTACGTGACCGTCTTGATCAAACAATCACGAGGGTAATGACCCGGCTTCCCACAACTATAACAAGTAGGCGTAAAAGTATTCGAACCACCCTTCTTCATACTTCGGACGCTTTCGGACACACCCTTGCTCTTCTTGTTGGAGTAACTAGGCGCTCCAAATTTTCTTTTGCTCGACCCATAACTAATCGGAACCGAACTCGGAGCTTGTGCTTCAAACCCTTTTGCCACCACCAAAAGCTTAGCGAAAGTTTCAACATGACCGATACTAATTTTACCCTTTAAATCATCTCTAAGGGTTGCATGAAAGTCTTCCATTAGCATTTGATCATTTCCCGCATACTCGGGACAAAAACGTGCCTTGGAGAGAAAGTTGGTTTTGAGAGTGTTTAGGTCCAAAGTGTAGTGACCCGAACTTTTCCATATTTATATATATTAATTGAGATTGATATTTACATGATTAAATGTTTCCAACATGTTAAGCAATCAAACTTGTTAAGACTTGATTAATTGAAATAGGTTTCATATAGACAATTGACCACCCAAGTTGACCGGTGATTCACGAACGTTAAAACTTGTAAAAACTATATGATGACATATATATGGTTATATATATAGTTAACATGATATTATGATATGTAAACATATCATTAAGTATATTAACAATGAACTACATATGTAAAAACAAGACAACTAACTTAATGATTTTGAAACGAGACATATATGTAACGATTATCGTTGTAACGACATTTAATGTATATATATCATATTAAGAGATATTCGTACATCATAATATCATGATAATATAATAATTTAAAATCTCTTTTGATATTATAAACATTGGGTTAACAATATTTAACAAGATCGTTAACCTAAAGGTTTCAAAACAACATTTACATGTAACGACTAACGATGACTTAACGACTCAGTTAAAAGGTATATACATGTAGTGTTTTAATATGTATTCATACACTTTTGAAAGACTTCAAGACACTTATCAAAATACTTCTACTTAACAAAAATGCTTACAATTACATCCTCGTTCAGTTTCATCAACAATTCTACTCGTATGCACCCGTATTCGTACTCGTACAATACACAGCTTTTAGATGTATGTACTATTGGTATATACACTCCAATGATCAGCTCTTAGCAGCCCATGTGAGTCACCTAACACATGTGGGAACCATCATTTGGCAACTAGCATGAAATATCTCATAAAATTACAAAAATATGAGTAATCATTCATGACTTATTTACATGAAAACAAAATTACATATCCTTTATATCTAATCCATACACCAACGACCAAAAACACCTACAAACACTTTCATTCTTCAATTTTCTTCATCTAATTGATCTCTCTCAAGTTCTATCTTCAAGTTCTAAGTGTTCTTCATAAATTCCAAAAGTTCTAGTTTCATAAAATCAAGAATACTTTCAAGTTTGCTAGCTCACTTCCAATCTTGTAAGGTGATCATCCAACCTCAAGAAATCTTTGTTTCTTACAGTAGGTTATCATTCTAATACAAGGTAATAATCATATTCAAACTTTGGTTCAATTTCTATAACTATAACAATCTTATTTCAAGTGATGATCTTACTTGAACTTGTTTTCGTGTCATGATTCTGCTTCAAGAACTTCGAGCCATCCAAGGATCCATTGAAGCTAGATCCATTTTTCTCTTTTCCAGTAGGTTTATCCAAGGAACTTAAGGTAGTAATGATGTTCATAACATCATTTGATTCATACATATAAAGCTATCTTATTCGAAGGTTTAAACTTGTAATCACTAGAACATAGTTTAGTTAATTCTAAACTTGTTCGCAAACAAAAGTTAATCCTTCTAACTTGACTTTTAAAATTAACTACACACATGTTCTATATCTATATGATATGCTAACTTAATGATTTAAAACCTGGAAACACGAAAAACACCGTAAAACCGGATTTACGCCGTCGTAGTAACACCGCGGGCTGTTTTGGGTTAGTTAATTAAAAACTATGATAAACTTTGATTTAAAAGTTGTTATTCTGAGAAAATGATTTTTATTATGAACATGAAACTATATCCAAAAATTATGGTTAAACTCAAAGTGGAAGTATGTTTTCTAAAATGGTCATCTAGACGTCGTTCTTTCGACTGAAATGACTACCTTTACAAAAATGACTTGTAACTTATTTTTACGACTATAAACCTATACTTTTCTGTTTAGATTCATAAAATAGAGTTCAATATGAAACCATAGCAATTTGATTCACTCAAAACGGATTTAAAATGAAGAAGTTATGGGTAAAACAAGATTGGATAATTTTTCTCATTTTAGCTACGTGAAAATTGGTAACAAATCTATTCCAACCATAACTTAATCAACTTGTATTGTATATTATGTAATCTTGAGATACCATAGACACGTATACAATGTTTCGACCTATCATGTCGACACATCTATATATATTTCGGAACAACCATAGACACTCTATATGTGAATGTTGGAGTTAGCTATACAGGGTTGAGGTTGATTCCAAAATATATATAGTTTGAGTTGTGATCAATACTGAGATACGTATACACTGGGTCGTGGATTGATTCAAGATAATATTTATCGATTTATTTCTGTACATCTAACTGTGGACAACTAGTTGTAGGTTACTAACGAGGACAGCTGACTTAATAAACTTAAAACATCAAAATATATTAAAAGTGTTGTAAATATATTTTTGAACATACTTTGATATATATGTATATATTGTTATAGGTTCGTGAATCAACCAGTGGCCAAGTCTTACTTCCCGACGAAGTAAAAATCTGTGAAAGTGAGTTATAGTCCCACTTTTAAAATCTAATATTTTTGGGATGAGAATACATGCAGGTTTTATAAATGATTTACAAAATAGACACAAGTACGTGAAACTACATTCTATGGTTGAATTATCGAAATCGAATATGCCCCTTTTTATTAAGTCTGGTAATCTAAGAATTAGGGAACAGACACCCTAATTGACGCGAATCCTAAAGATAGATCTATTGGGCCTAACAAACCCCATCCAAAGTACCGGATGCTTTAGTACTTCGAAATTTATATCATATCCGAAGGGTGTCCCGGAATGATGGGGATATTCTTATATATGCATCTTGTTAATGTCGGTTACCAGGTGTTCACCATATGAATGATTTTTATCTCAATGTATGGGATGTGTATTGAAATATGAAATCTTGTGGTCTATTGTTACGATTTGATATATATATGTTAAACCTATAACTCACCAACATTTTTGTTGACGTTTAAAGCATGTTTATTCTCAGGTGAATATTAAGAGCTTCCGCTGTTGCATACTAAAATAAGGACAAGATTTGGAGTCCATGTTTGTATGATATTGTGTAAAAACTGCATTCAAGAAACTGATTTCGATGTAACATATTTGTATTGTAAACCATTATGTAATGGTCGTGTGTAAACAGGATATTTTAGATTATCATTATTTGATAATCTACGTAAAGCTTTTTAAACCTTTATTTATGAAATAAAGGTTATGGTTTGTTTTAAAAATGAATGCAGTCTTTGAAAAACGTCTCATATAGAGGTCAAAACCTCGCAACGAAATCAATTAATATGGAACGTTTTTAATCAATAAGAACGGGACATTTCAGTTGGTATCCGAGCGTTGGTCTTAGAGAACCAGAAAATTTGCATTAGTGTGTCTTATCGAGTTTGTTAGGATGCATTAGTGAGTCTGGACTTCGACCGTGTTTTCTTTAAAAATGATTGCTTAACATTTTTGTTGGAAACTATATATTTTTAACATATGAATATTATGTGATATATTAATCTCTTAACGTGTTTGATATTATGTGATAGATGTCTACCTCTAGAACAAGTCCCATTGACTCACCTAATAATAATGAAGAGTCAAATGTAAATTGGAATGATTCGTGGACTGATTCACAAGTTCCCGAAGAGGAACCGGAAGAAGAGTCGGAACCGGAAGAAGAATCGGAACCGGAAGAAGAATCGGAACCGGAAGAAGAATCGGAACCGGTGGGGGAAATAATAAAATGGTTAAGTAAAAGAGAATCCTCAACCAACCGACCAAGGTTAATTATGGTCAATGGTGTTTCCGCCAAGGAAGCAAAATATTGGGAGGATTACCAATTCTCCGATGAATCGGATTCCGACTAGAATTCCGATGATGTTATAGAAATTACCCCAACTGAATTTAAAAAGGCAAAAGAAAATAATAAGGGAAAGGGCATAAAAATAGAGAAATCTAATTCTAACCCCGATGAACTTTATATGTATCGTCAACCCCCGAAGTCCTTAAGTTGTAACAATGACCCGGGAACCTCTAAACCACCAGGTTTTTCTAAACCAATGTGGACAACGACGGCTCGTATTAGGGGAACATCATATATCCCTAGAAACTTGGCAAAACGAACCAAAACCGAAGAAGAAGAAACGAGCGAGTCGGAATAAGATAGTTGTATTCGTGTGGTGTAATATATGTAATATAGTGTTCTTATGCTTTATGATATATGTAAAAATTGCTTGTATTAATAAGTTTTTTTTTATGAATCTAACTCTTGTCTATTTTACAGTTTAAAAACACAAAATGGATAGACAACCCAATATTTTAAGAGACCTACCCGGAGACATGATTGATGAAATCTTGTCTAGAGTCGGCCAGAATTCCTCGGCACAACTATTTAAGGCGAGATCAGTTTGTAAGACATTCGAAGAACGTTCCAAGAATGTCTTGGTTTATAAGAGACTTTCGTTTGAAAGATGGGGGATATCACATTGGGAAACCCATAAGTTACGATGTGTTTACTTTGACACATATATTGCGGGGAACCCAAATGCTATTTTACGCAACGGGTTAAGAAATTATTTTGACTCAATATATCCGAATATTGGACTGCGTGATTTAGAAAAAGCGGCTAACATGCAACATAAAGAAGCATGTTATGCTTACGGATTAGTAATGTTCGCTTCTCACCAAAGTGAGAACAAGAACATCGGGCTACAACTATTAAACAAAACGTTCCCACAAGTGACGGAGTCGGTAATTGGGGTAAGAAATGAGGTTTTTAGATTGTTACGGGACTGTTGGACATTACGTAACCCTCGTCCCTTTGACGACGTTACAACACGCTGTCTTATCAACGGCCATAACGGTTATGTTCCACAAGACCAAGGATGGGAAGTAATCCTAGTAAAACCAGAATGCATGACTTGTTTCTGGACGTATGAATTACGTGTCTTTATTGCCTTTGCTGAACGACTTGTGTACTAGCTAGAATTATCTTCACAACCATCTTGTATCAAATTTATTGTGTGCTATATTTCATGCTATATGTAAAATAAGCGGTATTGTAAGTTTGTAAAATATTGTGTAAAAGTTTGAACGCGAAATATTATTATAATCAGTTTTTCATATAGAATTGTAGTAGTTGAATTGTATATTAGCTACTAAGTATGAACTTAACGGGTAGGTACTACCCGAATTTAAACTTATAAAACGCTAATATGAAGAAAAAGCTTTTATAAATGAGTTCATATTATGCTACGAAATACTATTAACTACTCTTAATATTCTGTATGATTAACTTGTTCCATTTGACTATTTTGAAGGAAATGGCACCGACTACTCGACACACCGTGAATATGAATGAAGAGGAATTCCGTACTTTTCTAGCTTCAAACATAGCCGCAGTACAGGCTGCGCTACATACCAACAATAACCTTGGATCTGGCAGTACAGGAAATCGTGTAGGATGCACCTACAAAGAATTCACTGCCTGCAAACCTTTGGAATTTGATGGAACTGAAGGACCGATCGGATTGAAACGGTGGACCGAGAAGGTCAAATCGGTGTTTGCCATAAGTAAGTGTACTGAAGAGGACAAAGTAAAGTACGCTACGCATACCTTCACAGGTTCTGCGTTAACATGGTGGAATACCTATCTAGAGCAAGTGGGACAAGACGATGCGTACGCACTACCGTGGTCAGCATTCAAGCACTTGATGAACGAGAAGTACCGTCCCAGAACCGAGGTCAATAAGCTCAAGACAGAACTTAGAGGGTTACGAACCCAAGGATTTGATATTACCACGTACGAAAGACGATTCACAGAATTGTGCCTATTGTGTCCGGGAGCATTCGAAGATGAGGAAGAGAAGATCGACGCGTTTGTGAAAGGATTACCGGAAAGAATCCAAGAAGATATAAGTTCACACGAGCCCGCCTCCATACAACAGGCATGTAGAATGGCTCACAAACTCGTGAACCAAATTGAAGAAAGAATTAAAGAACAGACTGCTGAAGAGGCCAATGTGAAGCAAGTCAAAAGAAAGTGGGAGGAAAACGGTGATAAGAATCACCAATACAACAACAACAGCAATTACAACAATAATCGCAACAATTATCCCAACAATCGCAACATCAATCGCAACTACAACAAACGGCCCAACAAAAACAACAACAACAACAACAACAGCAACTACAACAATCATCCCAACAACAATAATAACCGCAACAACAACAACAATCAGAAGCAGCTATGCCAAAGGTGTGAAAAGAATCACTCGGGGTTCTGCACCAAATTTTGCAACAAGTGTAAAAGAAATGGTCATAGCGCGACGAAGTGTGAGGTCTACGGACCAGGGGTTAATAGAACGAAAGGAACAAATGGTGTCGGAACGAGTAATGGCGGAGCAAGTAGTGTCGGAGCAAGTTATGCCAATGTAGTTTGTTATAAATGTGGAAAACCGGGCCACATTATTAGAAATTGCCCGAACCAGGAGAACACGAATGGACAAGGCCGTGGAAGAGTTTTCAATATTAATGCGGCAGAGGCACAGGAAGACCCGGAGCTTGTTACGGGTACGTTTCTTATTGACAATAAATCTGCTTACGTTTTATTTGATTCGGGTGCGGATAGAAGCTATATGAGTAGAGATTTTTGTGCTAAATTAAGTTGTTCATTGACGCCTTTGGATAGTAAATTTTTACTCGAATTAGCAAATGGTAAATTAATTTCAGCAGATAATATATGTCGGAATCGAGAAATTAAACTGGTTAGCGAAACATTTAAGATTGATTTGATACCAGTAGAGTTAGGGAGTTTTGATGTGATAATCGGTATGGACTGGTTGAAAGAAGTGAAAGCAGAGATCGTTTGTTACAAAAATGCAATTCGCATTATACGAGAAAAAGGAAAACCCTTAATGGTGTACGGAGAAAAGGGCAACACGAAGCTACATCTTATTAGTAATTTGAAGGCACAAAAACTAATAAGAAAAAGTTGCTATGCTGTTCTAGCACACGTCGAGAAAGTACAAACTTAAGAAAAGAGCATCAATGATGTTCCCGTCGCAAAAGAATTTCCTGATGTATTTCCGAAAGAATTATCGGGATTACCCCCACATCGATCCGTTGAATTTCAAATAGATCTTGTACCAGGAGCTGCACCAATAGCTCGTGCTCCTTACAGACTCGCACCCAGCGAGATGAAAGAACTACAAAGCCAATTACAAGAACTTTTAGAGCGTGGTTTCATTCGACCAAGCACATCACCGTGGGGAGCTCCTGTTTTGTTTGTCAAGAAGAAAGATGGTACATTCAGGTTGTGTATCGACTACTGAGAGTTGAACAAACTTACCATCAAGAACCGCTACCCACTACCGAGAATCGACGACTTATTTGATCAACTACAAGGCTCGTCTGTTTATTCAAAGATTGACTTACGTTCCGGGTATCATCAAATGCGGGTGAAAGAAGATGATATTCCAAAGACTGCTTTCAGAACACGTTACGGTCATTACGAGTTTATGGTCATGCCGTTTGGTTTAACTAATGCACCAGCTGTGTTCATGGACCTTATGAACCGAGTGTGTGGACCATACCTTGACAAGTTTGTCATTGTTTTCATTGATGACATACTTATTTACTCAAAGAATGACCAAGAACACGGTGAACATTTGAGAAAGGTGTTAGAAGTATTGAGGAAGGAAGAATTGTACGCTAAGTTTTCAAAGTGTGCATTTTGGTTGGAAGAAGTTCAATTCCTCGTTCACATAGTGAACAAAGAAGGTATTAAGGTGGATCCGGCAAAGATAGAAACTGTTGAAAAGTGGGAAACCCCGAAAACTCCGAAACACATACGCCAGTTTTTAGGACTAGCTGGTTACTACAGAAGGTTCATCCAAGACTTTTCCAGAATAGCAAAACCCTTGACTGCATTAACGCATAAAGGGAAGAAATTTGAATGGAATGATGAACAAGAGAAAGCGTTTCAGTTATTGAAGAAAAAGCTAACTACGGCACCTATATTGTCATTGCCTGAAGGGAATGATGATTTTGTGATTTATTGTGATGCATCAAAGCAAGGTCTCGGTTGTGTATTAATGTAACGAACGAAGGTGATTGCTTATGCGTCTAGACAATTGAAGATTCACGAACAAAATTATACGACGCATGATTTGGAATTAGGCGCGGTTGTTTTTGCATTAAAGACTTGGAGGCACTACTTATATGGGGTCAAAAGTATTATATATACCGACCACAAAAGTCTTCAACACATATTTAATCAGAAACAACTGAATATGAGGCAGCGTAGGTGGATTGAATTATTGAATGATTACGACTTTGAGATTCGTTACCACCCGGGGAAGGCAAATGTGGTAGCCGATGCCTTGAGCAGGAAGGACAGAGAACCCATTCGAGTAAAATCTATGAATATAATGATTCATAATAACATTACTACTCAAATAAAGGAGGCGCAACAAGGAGTTTTAAAAGAGGGAAATTTAAAGGATGAAATACCCAAAGGATCGGAGAAGCATCTTAATATTCGGGAAGACGGAACCCGGTATAGGTCTGAAAGGATTTGGGTACCAAAATTTGGAGATATGAGAGAAATGGTACTTAGAGAAGCTCATAAAACCAGATACTCAATACATCCTGGAACGGGGAAGATGTACAAGGATCTCAAGAAACATTTTTGGTGGCCGGGTATGAAAGCCGATGTTGCTAAATACGTAGGAGAATGTTTGACGTGTTCTAAGGTCAAAGCTGAGCATCAGAAACCATCAGGTCTACTTCAACAACCCGAAATCCCGGAATGGAAATGGGAAAACATTACCATGGATTTCATCACTAAATTGCCAAGGACTGCAAGTGGTTTTGATACTATTTGGGTAATAGTTGATCGTCTCACCAAATCAGCACACTTCTTGCCAATAAGAGAAGATGACAAGATGGAGAAGTTAGCATGACTGTATTTGAAGGAAGTCATCTCCAGACATGGAATACCAATCTCTATTATCTCTGATAGGGATGGCAGATTCATTTCAAGATTCTGGCAGACATTACAGCAAGCATTGGGAACTCGTCTAGACATGAGTACTGCCTATCATCCACAAACTGATGGGCAGAGCGAAAGTACGATACAAACGCTTGAATACATGCTACGAGCATGTGTTATTGATTTCAGAAACAGTTGGGATCGACATCTACCATTAGCAGAATTTTCCTACAACAACAGCTACCATTCAAGCATTGAGATGGCGCCGTTTGAAGCACTTTATGGTAGAAAGTGCAGGTCTCCGATTTGTTGGAGTGAAGTGGGGGATAGACAGATTACGGGTCCGGAGATTATACAAGAAACTACCGAGAAGATCATCCAAATTCAACAACGGTTGAAAACCGCCCAAAGTCGACAAAAGAGCTACGCTGACATTAAAAGAAAAGATATAGAATTTGAAATTGGAGAGATGGTCATGCTTAAAGTTGCACCTTGGAAAGGCGTTGTTCGATTTGGTAAACGAGGGAAATTAAATCCAAGGTATATTGGACCATTCAAGATTATTGATCGTGTCGGACCAGTAGCTTACCGACTTGAGTTACCTCAACAACTCGCGGCTGTACATAACACTTTCCACGTCTCGAATTTGAAGAAATGTTTTGCTAAAGAAGATCTCACTATTCCGTTAGATGAAATCCAAATCAACGAAAAACTTCAATTCATCGAAGAACCCGTCGAAATAATGGATCGTGAGGTTAAAAGACTTAAGCAAAACAAGATACCAATTGTTAAGGTTCGATGGAATGCTCGTAGAGGACCCGAGTTCACCTGGGAGTGTGAAGATCAGATGAAGAAGAAATACCCGCATCTATTTCCAGAAGATTCGTCAACAGCTTAAAATTTCGGGACGAAATTTATTTAACGGGTAGGTACTGTAGTGACCCGAACTTTTCCATATTTATATATATTAATTGAGATTGATATTTACATGATTAAATGTTTCCAACGTGTTAAGCAATCAAACTTGTTAAGACTTGATTAATTGAAATAGGTTTCATATAGACAATTGACCACCCAAGTTAACCGGTGATTCACGAACGTTAAAACTTGTAAAAACTATATGATGACATATATATGGTTATATATATAGTTAACATGATATTATGATATGTAAACATATCATTAAGTATATTAACAATGAACTACATATGTAAAAACAAGACTACTAACTTAATGATTTTGAAACGAGACATATATGTAACGATTATCGTTGTAACGACATTTAATGTATATATATCATATTAAGAGATATTCGTACATCATAATATCATGATAATATAATAATTTAAAATCTCTTTTGATATTATAAACATTGGGTTAACAACATTTAACAAGATCGTTAACCTAAAGGTTTCAAAACAACATTTACATGTAACGACTAACGATGACTTAACGACTCAGTTAAAAGGTATATACATGTAGTGTTTTAATATGTATTCATACACTTTTGAAAGACTTCAAGACACTTATCAAAATACTTCTACTTAACAAAAATGCTTACAATTACATCCTCGTTCAGTTTCATCAACAATTCTACTCGTATGCACCCGTATTAGTACTCGTACAATACACAGCTTTTAGATGTATGTACTATTGGTATATACACTCCAATGATCAGCTCTTAGCAGCCCATGTGAGTCACCTAACATATGTGGGAACCATCATTTGGCAACTAGCATGAAATATCTCATAAAATTACAAAAATATGAGTAATCATTCATGACTTATTTACATGAAAACAAAATTACATATCCTTTATATCTAATCCATACACCAATGACCAAAAACACCTACAAACACTTTCATTCTTCAATTTTCTTCATCTAATTGATCTCTCTTAAGTTCTATCTTCAAGTTCTAAGTGTTCTTCATAAATTCCAAAAGTTCTAGTTTCATAAAATCAAGAATACTTTCAAGTTTGCTAGCTCACTTCCAATCTTGTAAGGTGATCATCCAACCTCAAGAAATCTTTGTTTCTTACAGTAGGTTATCATTCTAATACAAGGTAATAATCATATTCAAACTTTGGTTCAATTTCTATAACTATAACAATCTTATTTCAAGTGATGATCTTACTTGAACTTGTTTTCGTGTCATGATTCTGCTTCAAGAACTTCGAGCCATCCAAGGATCCATTGAAGCTAGATCCATTTTTCTCTTTTCCAGTAGGTTTATCCAAGGAACTTAAGGTAGTAATGATGTTCATAACATCATTTGATTCATACATATAAAGCTATCTTATTCGAAGGTTTAAACTTGTAATCACTAGAACATAGTTTAGTTAATTCTAAACTTGTTCGCAAACAAAAGTTAATCCTTCTAACTTGACTTTTAAAATTAACTACACACATGTTCTATATCTATATGATATGCTAACTTAATGATTTAAAACCTGGAAACACGAAAAACACCGTAAAACCGGATTTACGCCGTCGTAGTAACACCGCGGGCTGTTTTGGGTTAGTTAATTAAAAACTATGATAAACTTTGATTTAAAATTTGTTATTCTGAGAAAATGATTTTTATTATGAACATGAAACTATATCCAAAAATTATGGTTAAACTCAAAGTGGAAGTATGTTTTCTAAAATGGTCATCTAGACGTCGTTCTTTCGACTGAAATGACTACCTTTACAAAAACGAATTGTAACTTATTTTTACGACTATAAACCTATACTTTTCTGTTTAGATTCATAAAATAGAGTTCAATATGAAACCATAGCAATTTGATTCACTCAAAACGGATTTAAAATGAAGAAGTTATGGGTAAAACAAGATTGGATAATTTTTCTCATTTTATCTACGTGAAAATTGGTAACAAATCTATTCCAACCATAACTTAATCAACTTGTATTGTATATTATGTAATCTTGAGATACCATAGACACGTATACAATGTTTCGACCTATCATGTCGACACATCTATATATATTTCGGAACAACCATAGACACTCTATATGTGAATGTTGGAGTTAGCTATACAGGGTTGAGGTTGATTCCAAAATATATATAGTTTGAGTTGTGATCAATACTGAGATACGTATACACTGGGTCGTGGATTGATTCAAGATAATATTTATCGATTTATTTCTGTACATCTAACTGTGGACAACTAGTTGTAGGTTACTAACGAGGACAGCTGACTTAATAAACTTAAAACATCAAAATATATTAAAAGTGTTGTAAATATATTTTTGAACATACTTTGATATATATGTATATATTGTTATAGGTTCGTGAATCAACCAGTGGCCAAGTCTTACTTCCCGACGAAGTAAAAATCTGTGAAAGTGAGTTATAGTCCCACTTTTAAAATCTAATATTTTTGGGATGAGAATACATGCAGGTTTTATAAATGATTTACAAAATAGACACAAGTACGTGAAACTACATTCTATGGTTGAATTATCGAAATCGAATATGCCCCTTTTTATTAAGTCTGGTAATCTAAGAATTAGGGAACAGACACCCTAATTGACGCGAATCCTAAAGATAGATCTATTGGGCCTAACAAACCCCATCCAAAGTACCGGATGCTTTAGTACTTCGAAATTTATATCATATCCGAAGGGTGTCCCGGAATGATGGGGATATTCTTATATATGCATCTTGTTAATGTCGGTTACCAGGTGTTCACCATATGAATGATTTTTATCTCTATGTATGGGATGTGTATTGAAATATGAAATCTTGTGGTCTATTGTTACGATTTGATATATATATGTTAAACCTATAACTCACCAACATTTTTGTTGACGTTTAAAGCATGTTTATTCTCAGGTGAATATTAAGAGCTTCCGCTGTTGCATACTAAAATAAGGACAAGATTTGGAGTCCATGTTTGTATGATATTGTGTAAAAACTGCATTCAAGAAACTGATTTCGATATAACATATTTGTATTGTAAACCATTATGTAATGGTCGTGTGTAAACAGGATATTTTAGATTATCATTATTTGATAATCTACGTAAAGCTTTTTAAACCTTTATTTATGAAATAAAGGTTATGGTTTGTTTTAAAAATGAATGCAGTCTTTGAAAAACGTCTCATATAGAGGTCAAAACCTCGCAACGAAATCAATTAATATGGAACGTTTTTAATCAATAAGAACGGGACATTTCACAAAGACCCTTGACGCATGTTCCTCAACTGATTTCGCAATTTGGAAACCGCTTGCATACGATATTCAAGGAAAAACTCTTTCTTGAACTCCGCCCATGATAAACCTACAAAATCCGCATCACCCACCATATCAATCTTACCATCGAGCCAATCTTTAGCATGGCCCCTTAACAAACTAGTAGCAAGCCTCGTTTTCTTCTCGGGTGGGCACTCGGTAGTGCGAAAACAACCTTCAACATCGAAAATCCAAGCCGCACTCTTCATGGGGTCGGGATCCCCGTGAAAGTGAGGAGGCTTAGTCGCCAAGAAGTTCTTATAGCTAAACTCCAATTCGCCCACATTTTGAGGTCTAGGAAACCTCCTTTCAACTTTTTCTTTGACGGCATTGGTCATTCGTTCTTGGATCATATCGACAATTTGTTCCGAAACCGACTCTTCGAATATTTGTTTAACCCTTCGTGAGAAAACCGAAACATAGTTTTCTAAAGCGGTCTCAATCTTGGTAGTCATCTCATCTTCCTCCACATGAGAGGGACCACCATTGCCATTCGTATTCGTTCCGTTTCTCGTCTTCATTCTAGAGATTAAAAATGGATTAGACATCACCAACAATTTAATACACATATATACCTATGCATATGACCGCACACACACCACATCTAGCTCGATACTTGTCGCACATCCTCGCTTGACTTGACTTGCAACCGTAATAGTGGTCGCGACTCACTATTACGCTCACATGACGTGCCATGCTCAAACGTATCACAACCATCTTATTCGATGTTCAAAACAATAACACACGATTAGTAACATCATAACATAGCATAGTTATCCACTTATGCATCAAAGAACTAATCAAACCCCGCACTGACCCGTAATCCTACAAGTCCCGCATATAATTCCAAAACAAAACAGTCTAAGTCTAGGCGCCTATCTCAAGTCACCTAAATCCCTTAGACCATGCTCTGATACCACTTGTAACAACCCAACCCGTAATCCTTACGATAAAAATTTTTTTTTTATACAACACAATTACACGCCAATTAAATATGTAACCATTTCACGAGTTCTATTTAAAATGCACAACAATTAATTGTTTACAATAGGCACGAGGGCCACGAATAAAGTTTAGTACAAGTTTGACCCATTATAAATGATAGTTTATGAACCAAACGACGTTCCGAGCATGGTTTGGGACTAACTACCCAAAACTAGGCCAACTTCCAAAAGCTCCAACATAACAACAACAAGGGACACCTAGTGCCCAACGACCCCCTTGCCCTTGCACGCGCCTGCATCTAAAAAGATAAACAACGAGAGGGATAAGCAAAGCTTAGTGAGTAGAATAAATATATACATGCATATAAGACTTACCCACACGCATCCACGATATCATATAACGCACACAATCGCATAACATCTCGATAATTAAGCTAGTATCGTCAAACCGTACAACTAGCCACATTAATAACATAAATATCATAATCATAAATCAAATGCTAGCATCACCAACTATAAACCATGGTTAACCAAAATCCTTCACAAGGGGAATGACTTTGCGAAACAAGTCATCGATGTTCATAACAACCGTTAGCTCCCAAACCCGGCTATGCTATACTAACCCCCGAGGTGTTCCAAAAACGGCTATGGCATCACCCCCAAGTGTTCCCAAAAACGGCTATGGCATCACTTGATCAACATGTGAGTAAAACACGGCTATTACTCACAATCTTGTACACAAACACGGCTATGTGCACAAATAACACGGATAACAACGTGGGAGTAAAACACGGCTATTACTCGCCACTATATGCACGAACGTGGCTATGTGCATAAATAACATACGTAGACAAAAATGGCTACGTCTCGCAACTATGGTCACAAAACGGCTATGTGACACCATCAATACAGCACATAAATCATATACATACATATATAGATATTCCACTCACCTCAAGTCCCTTGTGAAAGCTAACCGAGCTTGCAACCTTTCAATGTAACGTACCTATTACATTATGCATTTATTAACATACAATCTAGTTGAATTAAATGCCAACCACTAAGCCTTGAGCATTTAATTACCCGTTTGCATTAAATGACTCAACTACACCAAAACCGCCCATTAATGGTCATGCCTCGTCATAAATCACTAAAAGCTAGTGATTAGGGTTTAATAACATCAACTAACATAAACTTGGTGTATTTCATAACCATTTCACCCGATTATGTCAACTAGTGCTCTTTTGACTCTTTGACTCACAAATCAAGTCAAACTTGCACAATAACAACTCTTTCATCCTTTTAAAAGTGCATTAATGACTAACAACATCATTTAGCACTTACAACCTCAAATCACAAGACCAAACCCTAGATAATAGCTACTTAGGGTTTCCTTTCAACAATCCAACCCAAAATCCACCCATTTAACCCTCAAATGGGTCACACAAGTTCCACATGAACCATACCCTAGCTTAAACTAAATGAAACTCAAAACTTAGAGTTGAGACTTACCAAAACTATCCTCTTGTAGCTAATAACAAGGAGAGCAACTTTAATTCTTGCTTCTAGGATTGATTCACAAAACTTCACCTTCAAATCTTGAGTTTAATCTAAGTGGGTTTTAGGATTTGGGAGGAAAATGTGAAAGAAAAAGGAAAAGAAATGAGAAATAAAGAATAAGTGGTTGATATTAAAAGCTCCAACCAGATCTACACGCAAAAAGACCAAATTGCCCCTATACCTTATTTAATTTGAGTGGAATTCGGAGTCAGAACTGCAGAATTGTCGCGGCGCGGCACCTTTATCGCGGCGCGACATAAAGAAGGAAAAACGATCCTTCTTAACTCAAGTTCTGATCTGGATTTGCTTTGTTTGTCGCGTCGCGGCCCCATTCCTCGCGGCGCGACACTGGCCTGTTCCTGGTCACTTTGACAACAAATCATAAAACGAAGGTTCATACAACTAGCACACCTCGTTCACTATTCCAATGCACATCTAAGCTTCGCCCTTAAGTCTCACACAACTCAACACCATCGCGACACATACATAAACACGTACACGCACGCATTCGCATATATATATATATATATATATATATATATATATATATATATATATATATATATATATATATATATATATACATATTTACATATACATACATGTACTTACACAAAAACTAACACTTGGCTCACTTAATCACAAAACAAACAAGTTATAAGCGTGCTAATAAATAAGGTTGTACTTTTAAATGCGTACAGAAAAACGGGGTGTTACATGACGACATTACAACATGCTGCCTAGCCAATGGTCATAATGGTTACATACCACAAGATCAAGGATGGGAAGTCGTTTTAGTAAAACCAGAATGCATGACCTGTTTCTGGATTTATGAATTACGTGTCTTTATTGCCTTTGCTGAACAACTTGCGTATTAATTAGAATTACCTTTATAGCTGCCGTGTAGCAAGTTATTATGTGCTATATTTCATCCTATATGTATAATAGTGGTATTGTATATTTGTAAAATATTGTATAAAAGTTTGAACGCGAAATATTATTGTAATAAGTTTTTCATATAGAATCGTAGTAGTTGAATTGTATAATAGCTACTAAGTATGAACTTAACGGGTAGGTACTACCCGAATTAAAACTATAAAATGCTAATATGAAGAAAAAGCTTTTATAAATAAGTTCATATTATGCTACGAAATACTATTGACTACTCTTAAATTCTATATGATTAACTCAATTCTTTTGGACTATTTTTGAAGGAAATGGCATCGTCGACTCGTCAGAATTTGAACATGAGCGAGGAAGACTTCCGTGTTTTCCTTGCAGCAAACATAGCCGCAGTACAGGCTGCGATGCAAACTAACAATAACTCTGGATCTAGCAGTGGAACTAATTCCACAAGAAATCGTGTAGGATGCTCCTACAAAGAATTCACTGCCTGCAAACCTTTGGAATTTGATGGAACCGAAGGACCAATTGGATTGAAACAGTGGACCGAGAAGGTCGAATCGGTGTTTGCCATAAGTAAGTGTACTGAAGAGGACAAAGTTAAGTATGCTACGCATACCTTCACAGGTACTGCGTTAACGTGGTGGAACACCTATCTTGAACAGGTAGGATAAAATGCTGCTTACGTACTACCGTGGTCGGCATTCAAGCAATCGATGAACGAGCAGTGCCGTCCTAGAAACGAAGTCAATAAGCTCAAGGTAGAACTTAGAGAGTTACGAATACAAGGATTCGACATTACCACATATGAACGACGATTCACAGAGTTGTGCCTATTGTGTCCGGGAGCGTTCGAAGATGAAGAAGAGAATATCGACGCGTTTGTAAAAGGGTTACCAGTAAGGATTCAAGAAGATGTGAGTTCACACGAGCCCGTTCCATACAGAAGGCAAGTCGAATGGCTCATAAACTCATAAATCAGATTGAGGGGAGAATTAAAGAACAGGCGGCTGAAGAAGCCAACACGAAACAACTCAAGAGGAAGTGGGAGGAAAACGGTGACAAGAGTCACCAGTACAACAACAATAACAATTACAACCACAACCGCAACAACAATCGCAACAATAACCACAATCCTAACAATAACTACAACAAACGTACCAACAACAACAACAACAACTACAACAACTGTTTCAATAACAATAACAATCCCAACAACAACCTCAATAACAACAAACAACAGAAACAACCATGCTTCAGGTGTGCAGAGTACCATCTGAATGTGTTTTGCACAACAATTTGCACCAAGTGTAAGAGAAGTAGTCATGGCGCGACAAAATGTGAGATGTACGGACCAAAGGACAACAAAAATAAAGAAACAAATAAGGTCGAAACAAATAATGCCAACGTAGTTTGTTATAAATGTGGAAAATCGGGACACATTATTAGAAATTGCCCAAACCAAGGGAATACTAATGGGCAAGGCCGCGGAAGAGTTTTCAATATTAATGCGGCAGAAGCGCAGAAAGACCCGGAGCTTGTTACGGATACGTTTCTTATTGACAATACATCTGCTTATGTTTTATTTGATTTGGGTGCGGATAGAAGCTATATGAGTAGAGATTTTTGTGCTAAATTAAGTTGCCCATTGACACCTTTGGATAGTAAATTTTTACTCGAATTAGCAAACGGTAAATTAATTTCAGCAGATAATATATGTCAGGATAGAGAAATTAAACTGGGGGATGAAACGTTTAAAATTGATTTAATACCAGTCGAGTTAGGGAGTTTTGATGTAATAATTGGCATGGACTGGTTGAAAAAGGTGAGAGCAGAGGTCGTTTATTACAAAAATGCGATTCACATTATGCGTGAAAAGGGAAAACCTTTAATGGTGTACGGAGAAAAGAACAATGTGAAATTAAATCTTATTAGTAGTTTGAAGGCACAAAAACTAATAAGAAAAGGTTGTTACGTCATTCTAGCATACATCAAGGAAGTTAGACCTGAAGAAAAGAACATCAGTGATGTTCCAGTCGCAAAAGAATTTCCCGATGTATTTTCGAAAGAATTACCGGGATTACCCCCACATCGATCCGTTGAATTTCAAATAGATCTTGTACCAGGAGCTGCACCAATAGCTCGTGCTCCATACAGACTCGCACCCAGCAAAATGAAAGAATTAAAAAGTCAGTTACAAGAACTTTTAGAGCGTGGTTTCATTCGACCAAGTACATCACCATGGGGAGCTCCTGTTTTGTTTGTCAAGAAGAATGATGGTACATTTAGGTTGTGTATCGACTACCGAGAGTTGAACAAACTTACCATCAAGAACCGCTACCCACTACCGAGAATTGACGACTTATTTGATCAACTACAAGGCTCATCGGTTTATTCGAAGATTGATTTACGTTCTGGGTATCATCAAATGCGGGTGAAGGAAGATGATATTCCAAAGGCTATTTTTTGGATGCGTTACGGTCATTACGAGTTTATGGTTATGCCGTTTGGGTTGACCAATGTACCAGCTGTGTTCATGGACCTCATGAACCGAGTGTGTGGACCACACCTTGACAAGTTTGTTATTGTTTTCATCGATGACATACTTATTTACTCAAAGAATGACCAAGAGCATGAAGAACATTTGAGAAAAGTGCTACAGTTGTTAAGGAAGGAAAAACTGTACGCTAAGTTTTCAAAGTGTTCATATTGTTTGGAAGAAGTTCAATTTCTCGATCACATAGTGAACAAAATAGGTATTCAGGTGGATCCAGCAAAGATTGAAACCGTTGAAAAGTGGAAAACCCCGAAAACTCCGAAGCATATACGCCAATTTTTAGGACTGGCCGGTTACTACAGAAGGTTCATCCAAGACTTTTCCAGAATAGCAGAACCCTTGACTGCATTAACGCATAAAGGGAAGAAATTTGAATGGAAAGATGAACAAGAAAAAGCGTTTCAATTGTTAAAGAAAAAGTTAACTACGACACCTATATTGTCATTACCTGAAGGGAATGATGATTTTGTGATATATTGTGACGCCTCAAAGCAAGGTCTCGGTTGTGTATTAATGAAACGAATGAAAGTAATTGCTTATGCGTCTAGACAATTGAATATTCACGAGCAGAATTATACGACGAATGATTTGGAATTAGGCGCGGTTGTTTTTGCATTAAAGACTTGGAGAAACTACTTATATGGGGTCAAAAGTATTATATATACCTACCACAAAAGTCTTCAACACATATTTAATCAGAAACAACTGAACATGAGGCAGCGCAGGTGGATTGAATTGTTGAATGATTATGACTTTGAGATTCGTTACCACCCGGGGAAGGCAAATGTGGTAGCCGACGCCTTCAGCAGAAAGGACAGAGAACCCATTCGAGTAAAAGCTATGAATATAATGATTCACAATAACCTTACTACTTAAATAAAGGAGGCGCAACAAGGAGTTTTAAAAGAAGGAAATTTAAAGGATGAAATACCCAAAGGATCGGAGAAGCATCTTAATATTCGGGAAGACGGAACCTGGTATAGGGTTGAAAGAATTTGGGTACCAAAATTTGGAGATATGAGAGAAATGGTACTTAGAGATGCTCATAAAACCAGATACTCAATACATCCTGGAACGGGAAAGATGTACAAGGATCTCAAGAAATATTTTTGGTGGCTGGGTATGAAAGCCGATGTTGATAAATATGTAGGAGAATGTTTGACGTGTTCTAAGGTCAAAGCTGAGCATCAGAAACCATCAGGTCTACTTCAACAACCCGAAATCCCAGAATGGAAATGGGAAAACATTACCATGGATTTCATCACTAAATTGCCAAGGACTGCAAGTGATTTTGATACTATTTGGGTAATAGTTGATCGTCTCACCAAATCAGCACACTTCCTGCCAATAAGAGAAGATGACAAGATGGAGAAGTTAGCACGACTGTATTTGAAGGAATTCGTCTCCAGACATGGAATACCAATCTCTATTATCTCTGATAGGGATGGAAGATTTATTTCAAGATTCTGGCAGACATTACAGTAAGCATTAGGAACTCGTCTAGACATAAGTACTGCCTATCATCTACAAACTGATGGGCAGAGCAAAAGGACGATACAAACGCTTGAAGACATGCTACGAGCATGTGTTATTGATTTCGGAAATAGTTGGGATCGACATTTACCGTTAGCAGAATTTTCCTACAACAACAGCTACCATTCAAGCATTGAGATGGCACCGTTTGAAGCACTTTATGGTAGAAAGTGCAGGTCTCTGATTTGTTGAAGTGAAGTGGGGGATAGACAGATTACGGGTCTGGAGATAATACAAGAAACTACCGAGAAGATCATCCAAATTCAACAACGGTTGAAAACCACCCAAAGTCGACAAAAGAGCTACGCTGACATTAAAAGAAAAGATATAGAATTTGAAATTGGAGAGATGGTCAAGCTTAAAGTTGCACCTTGGAAAGGCGTTGTTTGATTTGGTAAAAGAGGGAAATTAAATCCAAGGTATATTGGACCATTCAAGATTATTGATCGTGTCGGACCAGTAGCTTACCGACTTAAGTTACCTCAACAACTCATGGCTGTACATAACACTTTCCACGTCTCAAATTTGAAGAAATATTTTGCAAAAGAAGATCTCACTATTCCGTTAAACGAAATCCATATCAACGAAAAACTTCAATTCATCGAAGAACCCGTCGAAATAATGGACCGTGAGGTTAAATACTTAAGCAAAACAAGATACCAATTGTTAAGGTTCAATGGAATGCTCGTAGAGGACCCAAGTTCACCTGGGAACGAGAAGATCAGATGAAGAAGAAATACCCGCACTTATTTCAAGAAGATATGTCAACACCTCCAACTGCTTAAAATTTCGGGACAAAATTTATTTAACGGGTAGGTACTGTAGTGACCCGAACTTTTCCATGTTTATATATATTAAATGGAATTTTTATTTACATTATTAAGTGTTTCCAACATGTTAAGCAATCAAATTTGTTAAGACTTGATTAATTGAAATAGGTTTCATATAGACAATTGACCACCCAAGTTGACCGGTGATTCACGAACGTTAAAACTTGTAAAAACTATATGATGTCATATATAGGGATATATATATAGTTAACATGGTATTATGATAAGTATATTAACAATGAACTACAAATGTAAAAACAAGACTACTAACTTAAGGATTTCGAAACGAGGCATATATGTAACGATTATCGTTGTAACGACATTTAATTGTATATATATCATATTAAGATATATTAATACATCATAATATCATGATAATGTAATAATTTAACATCTCTTTAGATATAATAAACAATGGGTTAACAACATTTAACAATATGGTTAACCTAAAGGTTTCAAAACAACACTTATATGTAACGACTAACGATGACTTAACGACTCAGTTAAAATGTATATACATGTAGTGTTTTAATATGTATTCATACACTTTTGAAAGACTTCAAGACACATATCAAAGTACTTCTACTTAACAAAAATGCTTACAATTACATCCTCATTCATTTTCATTAACAATTCTACTCGTATGCACTCGTATTCGTACTCGTACAATACCCAGCTTCTAAATGTATTTACTATTGGTATATATACTCCAATGATCAGCTCTTAGCAGCCCTTATGAGTCACCTAACACATGTGGGAACCATCATTTGGAAACTAGCATGAAATATCTCATAAAATTACAAAAATATTAGTAATCATTCATGACTTATTTACAAGTAAACAAAATTACACATCCTTTATATCTAATCCATATACCAATGACCAAAAACACCTACAAATACTTTCATTCTTCAATTTTCTTCATCTAATTGATCACTCTCAAGTTCTATCTTCAAGTTCTAAGTGTTCTTCATAAATTCTATAAGTTCTAGTTTCATAAAATCAAGAATACTTTCAAGTTTGCTAGCTTACTTCCAATCTTGTAAAGTGATCATCCAACCTCAAGAAATCTTTCTTATTTACAGTAAGATATCTTTCTAATACAAGGTAATACTCATATTCAAACTTTGATTCAATTTCTATAACTATAACAATCTTATTTCGAGTGGAAATCTTACTTGAACTTGTTTTCGTGTCATGATTCAGCTTCAAGAACTTTCAAGCCATCCAAGGATCCTTTGATGCTAGATCTATTTTTTTCATTTCCAGTAGGTTTACCTACTAAAATTAAGGTAGTAATGATGTTCATAACATCATTCGATTCATATATATAAAACTATCTTATTCGAAGATTTAAACTAATAATCACTAGAACATAGTTTAGTTAATTCTAAACTTGTTTGCAAATAAAGTTAATCCTTCTGACTTGACTTTATAAATTAACTAAACACATGTTATATATCTATATGATATGCTAACTTAATGATTTTAAACATGGAAACACAAAAAACACCGTAAAACCGGATATACGCCGTCGTAGTAACACCGCGGGCTGTTTTGGGTTAGTTAATTAAAAACTATGATAAACTTTGATTTAAAAGTTGTTCTTCTGGGAAAATGATTTTTCTTATGAACATGAAACTTTATCCAAAAATCATGGTTAAACTCAAAGTGGAAGTATGTTTTCCTAAATGGTCATCTAGACGTCGTTCTTTCGACTGAAATGACTACCTTTACAAAAGGGACTTGTAACCTGTATTTCCATCTATAAACTTATACTTTTTATGTTTAGATTCATAAACTTAAGTTCAATATGAAACCAAAGCAACTTAAAACACTCAAAACGGATTTAAAACGAAGAAGTTATGGGTAAAACAAGATTGGATAATTTTTCTTGTTGTAGCTACGTGAAAATTGGTAACAAATCTATATTAATCATATCCTAGCTAACTCATATTGAATTATACATGTATTCTAACATATTATGTAATCTTAGGATACCATAGTCTCGAATACAATGTTTTGACATATCATATCGACCCATCTATATATATATATTTCGGAACAACCATAGACACTCTATATGCAGTAATGTTGGAGTTAGCTATACAGGGTTGAGGTTGATTCCAAAATATTATATATACTTTGAGTTGTGATCTAGCTTGAGGCTTGTATACACGAGGTCGTGGATTGATTTAAGATAATATATATTACTTTATTTTCTGTACATCTAACTGTGGACAACTAGTTGTAGGTTACTAACGAGGACAGCTGACTTAATAAACTTAAAACAGCAAAACGTATTAAAAATATTGTAAATATATTTTGAACATACTTTGATATATATGTACATATTTGTTATAGGTTCGTGAATCGACCAGTGGCCAAGTCTTACTTCCCGACGAAGTAAAAATCTGTGAAAGTGAGTTATAGTCCCACTTTTAAAATCTAATATTTTGGGATGAGAATACATGCAGTTTTATAAATGTTTTACAAAATAGACACAAGTAAATAAAACTACATTCTATGGCTGAATTATTAAACCGAATATGCCCCTTTTTAGTCTGGTAATCTAAGAATTAGGGAACAGACACCCGAATTGACGCGAATCCTAAAGATAGATCTATTGGGCCCAACGAGCCCCATCCAAAGTACCGGATGCTTTAGTACTTCGAATTCATCATGTCTGAAGGGAGTCCCGAAATGATAGGGGATATTCTATATGCATCTTGTTAAGGTCGGTTACCAGGTGTTCACCATATGAATAATTTTTATCTCTATGTATGGGATGTATATTGAAATATGAAATCTTGTGGTCTATTATTACGATTTGATAAATATAGGTTAAACCTATTACTCACCAACATTTTTGTTGATGTTTAAAGCATGTTTATTCTCAGGTGATTATTAAGAGCTTCCGTTGTTGCATGCTATTATATAAACAAGATTTGGTGTCAGCATGCTTGTATAAAATTGTTTAAAACTGCATTCGAGATTTATTTTGTTGTAACATATTAATATTTGTAAACCAATATGTATTGGTAGTGTGTAAGTGTGATATTTTTTAGATTATTATTTCGGGATAATCTAAGTGGTGTCTTGTTAACCTTGTCGATAAAATAAAGGTTATGATTTGTTTTAAAAACGAATGCAGTCTTTGAAAAACGTCTCATATAGAGGTCAAAACCTCGCAACGAAATCAATTAATATGGAACGTTTATAATCAATATGAACGGGACATTTCAACATGATTAAGTGTTTCCAACATGTTAAGCAATCAAACTTGTTAAGACTTGATTAATTGAAATGAGTTTCATGTACACAATTGACCACCCAAGTTGACCGGCGATTCACGAACGTTAAAAACTTGTAAAAACTACATGATGATATATATATGGATATATATATATATGGTTAACATGAGATTATGATAAGTAAGTATCTTACTAAGTGTATTAACAATGAGTGATATACATAAAAATGAGATTATTGAATTAAGAAATTCGAAATGATATATATAACAATTATCGTTACAACGTCTTATTAAATACATATGAATCGTATTAAGATATAGATACACTATATTTAACATGATAAAATGATAATTAAGTATATCATTAAGTGTGTTAACAATGAACTACATATGTAAAAACAAGACTACTAACTTAACGATTTCGAAACGAGACATATATGTAACGATTATCGTTGTAATGACATTTTAATGTATATATATCATATTAAGATATATTCATACATCATAATATCATGATAATGTAATAATTTAACATCTCATTAGATATAATAAACAATGGATTAACAACATTAAATGAGATCGTTAACTTAAAGGTTTCAAAACAACACTTACATGTAACGACTAACGATGACTTAATGACTCAGTTAAAATGTATATACATGTAGTGTATTAAGATGTATTTGTACACTTTTGAAAGACTTCAAGACACATATCAAAGTACTTCTACTTAACAAAAATGCTGACAATTACATCCTCATTCATTTTCATCAACAATTCTACTCGTATGCACCCGTATTCGTACTCGTACAATACACAGCTTCTAGATGTATATACTATTGATATATACACTTCAATGATCAGCTCCTTAGCAGCCCATGCGAGTCATTAAACATGTAGGAACCATCATTTGGCAACTAGCATAAAATATCTCACAAAATCACAAAAAATATTATAAATCATTCATGAATTATTTACATGAAAATAAACTTACACATCCTTTATATCTAATCCATATACCAACGACCAAAAATACCTACAAACACTTTCATTCTTCAATTTTCTTCATCTAATTGATCTCTCTCAAGTTCTATCTTCAAGTTCTAAGTGTTCTTCATAAATTCTATAAGTTCTAGTTTCATAAAATCAAGAATACTCTCAAGTTTACAAGTCTACTTCCAAGCTTTCCAATCCATTTCAAGTCATCATCCAATCTCAAGAAATCTTTATTATTTATAGTAAGATATCTTTCTAATTTAAGGTAATATTCATATTCAAACTTTGGTTCAATTTCTATAACTATAACAATCTTATTTCGATTGATAATCTTACTTGAACTTGTTTTCGTGTCATGATTCTACTTCAAGAACTTTCAAGCCATCCAAGAATCCTTTGAAGCTAGATCAATTTTTGTCACTTCCAGTAGGTTTACCTACTAAACTTGAGGTAGTAATGATGTTCATAACATCATTCGATTCATATATATAAAACTATCTTATTCGAAGATTTGAACATGTAATCACTAGAACATAGTTTAGTTAATTCTAAACTTGTTCGCAAACAAAGTTAATCCTTCTAACTTGACTTTTAAAATCAACTAAACACATGTTCTATATCTATATGATATGCCAACTTAATGATTTAAAACCTGGAAACACGAAGAACACCGTAAAACCGGACATACGCCGTCGTAGTAACACCGCGGGCTGTTTTGGGTTAGTTAATTAAAAACTGTGATAAACTTTGATTTAAAAGTTGTTCTTTTGGGAAAATGATTTTTCTTATGAACATGAAACTATATCCAAAAATCATGGTTAAACTCAAAGTGGAAGTATGTTTTTCAAAATGGTCCGTTCTTTCGACTGAAATGACTACCTCTTACAATATTGACTTGTAACCTGTATTTTAGACTATAAACTTATACTTTTTCTTTTTAGTTTCATAAATTTCAGTTCATTATGAAACCATAGCAATTTGAATCACTCAAAACGGATTTAAAACGAAGAAATTATGGGTAAAACAAGATTAGATAATTTTGCTTGTTGTAGCTATGTGAAATTTGTAACAAATCTATACAAATCATAACTTAACTAAATTATATGGTATTATACATGTATTCTAACATATATTATGTAATCTTGGGATACCATAGACACGAATACAATGTTTTTACATATCATATCGACCCATCTATATATATTTCTGAACAACCATAGACACTCTTTATGCAGTAATGTTTGAGTTAGCTATACAGGGTTGAGGTTGATTCCAAAATAATATATATACTTTGAGTTGTGATCGAGTCTGATACTTGTAGACACTGGGTCGTGGATAAATTCGAGATAATATATATTGCTTTATTTATGTACATCTAACTGTGGACAACTAGTTGTAGGTTACTAACGAGGACTGCTGACTTAACAAACTCAAATCATTAAAATGTAATAAAAATGTTGTAAATATATTTTGAACATACTTTGATATATATGTACATATTTGTTATAGGTTCGTGAATCGACCAGTGGCCAAGTCTTATTCCGACGAAGGAAAAATCTGTGAAAGTGAGTTATAGTCCCACTTTTAAATCTAATATTTTTGGGATGAGAATACATGCAGTTTTATAAAGGTTTTAAAAAATAGACACAAGTACTTGAAATTACATTCTATGTTGGATTATGAATACCGAATATCACCCTTTTAGCTTGGTAGCCTAAGAATTAGGGAACAGACACCCTAATTGACGCGAATCCTAAAGGTAGATCTACGGGCACTAACTCCCCCCATACTGGAAAATGGTATGCTTTAGTACTTCAAGTTATTAATACAGATGGATTTCTGTTTTGGGGATATTCTATATGCATTTTGTTAATGTCGGTTATCAGGTGTTCAACATATGAATGATTTTTATACAGATTGTATGTTATTGAAAGATGAAATCTTGTTGTCTATTATTATGAATTGATATATATAGGTTAAACCTATAACTCACCAACATTTTTATTGACGTTTAAAGCATGTTTATTCTCAGGTGATTATTAAGAGCTTCCTCTGTTGCATGCTAAAATATGGACAAGATTTGGTGTCAGCATGTGTAACGTCCTCCCAATAGGGTCTGGAAGGAACGTCACTAATATAAAAACATACCAACATATTATAATAGACGAGAACAATACTAAATGATGAATTTAACTCTAATGAGTACGCAGCGGAAAATGAAATGTCATTACAATGACAGGAATAACAATATCGTAAATGTTCACATGCAGAAGTAATAAATGCGATATCTCTTGATCCTATGTCCAAGTAGCATCACATAAGTGGTAAGTATAAGAGCTTGAATCAAACAGCACCTGAGACAAAACATGCTAAAGTGTCAACCAAAAAGGTTGAGTGAAGTTCATAGGTTTAACAAAAAGTTTGTCGTTGTTTTAGACCACAAGATTTAGTTTTTAAAGTTGATCTCCCTCAGGATCAAAAAGTTATGCCAATGCGTGATATTTAGACTAAACGTTCAAGTTTGCCCCATGACAAGTTGTGTATGTCCTTGTCGGTTTAATTTCATTATTAAGTAATACAATGACTTGGTCAAATGTATCGGGGACGTTACTCCCGATAGGCCTACCCCCAATAATTAAGCATGCCGCAGCAATTAAAAATATCACTGTAGGGACTTAGTCGAACATAGCCGGGTATAGCATAGTTTAACAGTTTGGTACTTGTGTCTAAAGTGTAAAAAGTAAAAACAGCATGTGTCTCACCCCAAGTAAAGTAAGCAAGTTTGCTAGCAATTAAAGAGGGGCTATGAATTCACCTTAGTAAGTAGAGAGAGTGTTATTCCTCCGAATAAAGAGTTGAACGAGTGAGCAGGAAAGTCAACCTATTGACATTTAAGAGTAGTTAAGTGTTTTGCCCATGTTTAAGTTTAAGTATGTGTTTAGGTATAGTTTGTTTTACTAAGTTTCTATTCCTAGTAAGTTACTATTTTTATAAAGTTTTCATTTTTAGAAAGTTTCTTATTTTACTAAGTTTCTATGACTAGAGAGTTTCTACTTTTATCAATGTTTTCCATTTTAGGATACTTGCCGTATTAGATAAGCTTCCAATCACCCCTTTCCCTTCGTATGACTAATTTAGATCTAGGGGCTTGAGCCATAGGACCCTTTAAATCGGAAATCCAAACCCTCTGCCTAGAATCTCATAGAAACCATTCGTCAAGAAAGTTCGAAGATCTATACATCTCTAATACATATCCCAAAATGTTTTTATGTTACAATATAAGTAGTAGGTTATAGGTGCTAGTAATAGTAATAGTACATACATGTTATTTATTTCATTTTTAATTGCATATAATTTATAACATTATTTACATATTTCGATAAAAATAATAACCGAAGTAAAAAGTAAAAAGTAAAAAGTAAAAAAGTAAAAATTAAAAAGTAAAAAAAATAAAAAGTAAGAAAAGAATACTTACTAGTAGTAATTCTTCAAAGAGAGAATGAGAGAAATTTTGGTGTGAGTTTGAATGAGAAATGAGAGGTATTTATACTTGAAAAAATTAGGTAAAAAGAATAAAATAATTAAAAGAAAAATAAATATTTAATTCTTAATGGGATTTTAAAATTAAAAAGTATTAAATATTAGGTCATGGGATAATGCACAAAATAAAATAATAAAAGTAGTTTTTCCATTACAATTTTTAATTAAAAAGTAATTTGTTTATTTATTTATTTATTTATTTTATTTTTTTCATTTATTTTAAGGATTTTTTTATATAAATAAACAAATTGATTTAATGCTTTTCCAAGAATATTTGTCAATAATATTTTATTTTATTTTTTTTATTTTTTTATTTAATTAATAAATACAAATTTTGCATAAAATAATAAATAATTCGGTATTTTGTATTTTTAATAATAATTATGATTTTAATTATTAAACTATAGTTTTAGTAAATTTCTAAATATTATTACATTTATATATAATTAGATTTATTATATAGTTAAATATATAATACATTAACTAAATAATAAAAGTGATACAAAGTTTATATACTTAGTTAAATTATGTCAAATTATATAAATTAATAATATATTATTTATTTAAGCGTACATTGTTGACTAAAAATTACTATTCGGTCAATATTTAATTGTATATAACAACCCTTAATACATATAGTCAGACATATAACCCTAGGGTTAATTCAGTAAATTTAGAAGTCGAAAAGTGAGGGTTGTTACAGTACCTCCCGGTTAATAAAAACTTCATCCCGAAGTTTTAGGTAGACTTCTCGGATGCATCAGCGGTTGAGAAGTGATGGGGATATTTCTGTTTCATTTAGTCTTCACGTTCCCAGGCATACTCGGGGCCACGTCGTGAATTCCAATGGATCTTAACAATAGGTATGGTGCTTTGTTTTAAGCGTTTAGCAGATCGGTCCATGACTTCTACGGGTTCCTCTATGAAGTGCATTTTATCATCAATGTGAATGTCATCCAAAGGAATAACGAGAGTGTCATCAGCGAGACACTTTTTTAGATTCGAGACATGAAATACATTGTGTACGCTGCTAAGTTCAGCAGGTAATTCTAATCGATAAGCCACGGGTCCTATCCTTTAAGTAGTCTTGAAGGGTCCAACAAAACGTGGACTTAGTTTGCTTCGTTTACCAAAACGAACGACGCCTTTCCAAGGGGATACTTTCAACATGACTTTGTCACCAACTTGAAATTCCAAATCTTTCCGACCTTTATTAGCATAGCTCTTCTGTCGGCTGCGGGCAGTTTCTATTCGTTTCTTAATCTGAACTATCTTTTCGGTTGTCTCGTGTATGATTTCAGGACCAGTTAACTGTCTGTCCTCTAATTCATCCCAGCACAGTGGGGATCTACATTTTCGTCCGTATAAGGCCTCAAAAGGTGCAGTCTTAATACTTGAGTGGTAACTATTATTGTAAGAGAATTCAACCAAAGGCAAATGTCTATCCCAGCCTTTGCCAAAGTCGATAACACAAGCGCGAAGCATATCTTCCAATGTTTGAATGGTTCGTTCACTTTGACCATCAGTTTGCGGATGATAAGCAGTACTCATGTCGAGTTGAGTTCCAAGAGCAGTTTGTAAGGATTTCCAGAATCTGGAAGTGAATCTACTGTCGCGATCGGATATGATTGATATAGGAACACCATGACGAGAGACAATTTCTTTGATATGCAGTTGTGACAATCTCTCCATCTTGTCGGTCTCCTTGACCGGTAAGAAATGAGCAGATTTAGTAAGACGATCTACTATGACCCATATAGTATCATTGCCACTAGAAGTCTTGGGCAATTTAGTAATAAAGTCCATAGCGATACATTCCCACTTCCACTGCGGAATATCGGGTTGTGTCAACAGACCAGAAAGCTTTTGATGTTCAGCCTTGACTTTCAAACAAGTGAGACACTTACTAACATAAGTAGCAATGTTGGCTTTCATATTAGGCCACCAGTAGAATTCCTTCACATCGTGGTACATCTTACTGGAACCCGAATGAATAGAATACCTAGTCTTATGCGCTTCATCCAAGACTAGTTCACGGAGATTACCGAAGCGAGGAACCCAAATTCTGTTGCCAAAGTACCGTGTACCATTAGCTTTCACTTGGAGTTCGTTCTCGAAACCGATAGGTCCTTCACCTTCGATAAGTGTTGGTTTAATAGCTTCTAGTTGAGCTTCTCAAATTCATGATATAAGATTTGATTTAATTTTTAGCTTTAAGGAACAAACACGTTTAACACAGTCTTTTCGACTAAGGGCATCGGCAACTACATTCGCCTTGCCAGGATGATATTTCAGTTCACAGTGATAATCGTTCAATAACTCGAGCCATCGGCTTTGCCTCATATTTAGCTGTTTTTGATCAAAGATGTGTCGAAGACTTTTATGGTCAGTGTACACCGTAAACTGGGTACCATATAGATAATGTCTCCATATCTTTAATGCAAATACCACGGCACCTAACTCAAGGTCGTCTGTGGTATAGTTCTCCTCGTGTTTCTTCAACTGTCTAGATGCGTAGGCAATAACCTTTTCACGTTGCATTAAAACACAACCAAAGTCTTGCTTTGAGGCATCGCAGTAAACAACAAAATCGTCAGTACCTTCAGGTAAAGATAGAATCGGGGATGTGGTCAACTTCTCTTTCAGAATCTTGAAAGCAGATTCCTGTTCTTCGGACCACTCAAACTTCTTCCCTTTTTGAGTTAGCTTCGTAAGAGGTTTGGCAAGAAGGGAAAAATCCTTTATGAATCTCCGATAATAACCGGAAAGTCCCAAAAATTGATGAATATGCTTCGCAGTCTTTGGTATCTCCCAGTTCTGGATAGCGGTAATCTTAGCTGGATCGACATGTATTCCATTACTATCAACAACGTGTCTGAGGAATTGTACGGTGTTGAGCCAAAACTCGCACTTAGAAAACTTGGCGTAGAGTTGTTCCTTTCGTAAGAGTTCAAGAATCACGCGCAGATGTTGCTCATGTTCCTTCTCACTCTTGGAGTAGATCAAAATGTCATCAATAAAAACAATGACAAATTTATCGAGATAAGGTTTGCAGACACGGTTCATGAGATTCATGAAAACGGCAGGAGCATTGGTCAAACCAAAAGGCATGACACAGAATTCATAGTGCCCATAACGAGTGCAAAAAGCAGTCTTAGGAATATCAGATTCCTTGACTCTAAGTTGGTGATATCCGGACCTCAAATCAATCTTTGAATAAACAATTGACCCTTGAAGTTGGTCGAATAGATCATCAATATGTAGCAACGGATAACGGTTCTTGATAGAAAGCTTGTTAAGTTCGCAGTAATCAATGCACATCCTTAACGTACCATCCTTCTTTTTAACAAATAGAATAGGAGCTCCCCATGGGGACGAGCTTGGATGAATGAAACCTTTATCCAATAGTTCTTGGAGCTGGTTGGAAAGTTCCTTCATTTCGGAAGGTGCTAAATGGTATGGTTCTTTAGCAATAGGAGCAGCACCGGGAGCTAAATCAATTTGAAATTCAACTTGTCGAGGAGGTGGAAGACCAGGAAGATCTTCGGGAAACACATCGGGATAGTCTCTAACCACTGGTACATCTTCAATATGCTTCTCTTCCGATTCGATCAGCTTAACGTGGGCTAGAATAGCTGGATAACCTTTCATAAGGTATTTGTGGGTTTTAATACAGGAGATAATGTTGAGATTGGAACCACTCTTTTCACCTTGGATGATAAGAGTCTCTCCATTTCCCAATGGAACATGAACGGTTTTATCGTAACACATGATGGAAGCTCTCAATGGACGTAACCAATCCATTCCAACTACGATGTCAAAACTTCCGAGTTCGACCGGCAAAAGGTCTATCTTAAATTCTTTATTGGCTAAGATTAGGTTGCAGTTTTTATAAATCTTATCGACTTTCATGATCTTTCCATTGGCTACTTCTACTAATCGTTTAGTTTCTAAGGATTGAGGCTTTTCAGTGAATAAAATGCAAAATTCACTAGACACGTAACTTCTGTCGGCTTGAAAAGAGTCATTTTGTTCGCTTGATGAAAATTAGACATTCTAACATTAGGAAAGAGACTTTGATTAGCATTTTAAGCCAAAATTATCAAAGCAAGGTTGTTAAGATTATAAGGTAATCCTAAATGCTTTAAGTCTAAGGCAGGAAAGGTTATAGTTTCCTAGATTGCTAAGGCACCCTAGCTAACACATAAGGCACACACAAAAATGTAATCCTGGTTCTCTATAACAGCCTGGTTATGCTCTGATACCAATCTGTAACGTCCTCCCAATAGGGTCTGGAAGGAACGTCACTAATATCAAAATATACCAACATATTATAATAAACGAGAACAATACTAAATGATGAATTTAACTTTAATGAGTACGCAGCGGAAAATGAAATGTCGTTACAATGACAGGAATAACAATATCGTAAATGTTCACATGCAGAAGTAATAAATGCGATATCTCTTGATCCTATGTCCAAGTAGCATCACATAAGCGGTAAGTATAAGAGCTTGAATCAAACAGCACCTGAGACAAAACATGCTAAAGTGTCAACCAAAAAGGTTGAGTGAAGTTCATAGGTTTAACAAAAAGTTTGTCGTTGTTTTAGACCACAAGATTTAGTTTGTAAAGTTGATCTCCCTCAGGATCAAAAAGTTATGCCAATGCGTGATATTTAGACTAAACGTTCAAGTTTGCCCCATGACAAGTTGTGTCTGTCCTTGTCGGTTTAATTTCATTATTAAGTAATACAATGACTTGGTCAAATGTATCGGGGACGTTACTCCCGATAGGCCTACCCCCAATAATTAAGCATGCCGCAGCAATTAAAAATATCACTGTAGGGACTTAGTCGGACATAGCCAGGTATAGCATAGTTTAACAGTTTGGTACTTGTGTCTAAAGTGTAAAAAGTAAAAACAGCATGTGTCTCACCCCAAGTAAAGTAAGTAAGTTTGCTAGCAATTAAAGAGGGGCTATGAATTCACCTTAGTAAGTAGAGAGAGTGTTATCCCTCGGAATAAAGAGTTGAACGAGTGAGCAGGAAAGTCAACCTATTGACATTTAAGAGTAGTTAAGTGTTTTGCCCATGTTTAAGTTTAGGTATGTGTTTAAGTATAGTTTGTTTTACTAAGTTTCTATTCCTAGTAAGTTACTATTTTTATAAAGTTTTCATTTTTAGAAAGTTTCTTATTTTACTAAGTTTCTATGACTAGAGAGTTTCTACTTTTATCAATGTTTTCCATTTTAGGATACTTGCCGTATTAGATAAGCTTCGAATCACCCCTTTCCCTTCGAATGGCTAATTTAGATCTAGAGGCTTGAGCCATAGGACCCTTTAAATCGGAAATCCAAACCCTCTGCCTAGAATCTCATAGAAACCATTCGTCAAGAAAGTTCGAAGATCTATACATCTCTAATACATATCCCAAAATGTTTTTATGTTACAATATAAGTAGTAGGTTATAGGTGCTAGTAATAGTAATAGTGTATACATGTTATTTATTTTATTTTTAATTGCATATAATTTATAACATTATTTACATATTTCGGTAAAAATAATAACCGAAGTAAAAAGTAAAAAGTAAAAAAGTAAAAAGTAAAAAGTAAAAAAAATAAAAAGTAAGAAAAGAATACTTACTAGTAGTAATTCTTCAAAGAGAGAATGAGAGAAATTTTGGTGTGAGTTTGAATGAGAAATGAGAGGTATTTATACTTGAAAAAATTAGGTAAAAAGAATAAAATAATTAAAAGAAAAATAAATATTTAATTCTTAATGGGATTTTAAAATTAAAAAGTAATAAATGTTAGGTCATGGGATAATGTACAAAATAAAATAATAAAAGTAGTTTTTCCATTACAATTTTTAATTAAAAAGTAATTTATTTATTTATTTATTTATTTATTTTATTTTTTTTCATTTATTTTAAGGATTTTTTTATATAAATAAACAAATTGATTTATTGCTTTTCCAAGAATATTTGTCAATAATATTTTATTTTATTTTTTTTTATTTAATTAATAAATACAAATTTTGCATAAAATAATAAATAAATCGGTATTTTGTATTTTTAATAATAATTATGATTTTCATTATTAAACTATAGTTTTAGTAAATTTGTAAATATTATTACATTTATATATAATTAGATTTATTATATAGTTAAATATATAATACATTAACTAAATAATAAAAGTGATACAAAGTTTATATACTTAGTTAAATTATGTCAAATTATATAAATTAATAATATATTATTTATTTAAGCGTACATTGTTGACTAAAAATTACTATTCGGTCAATATTTAATTGTATATAACAACCCTTAATACATATAGTCAGACATATAACCCTAGGGTTAATTCAGTAAATTTAGAAGTCGAAAAGTGAGGGTTGTTACAGCATGCTTGTATAATATTGTTTAAAACTGCATTCGAGATTTACTTTGTTGTAATATATTAATATTGTAAACCAATATGTATTGGTCGTGTGTAAGTGTGATATTTTTAGATTATCAAATTCTTGATAATCTAGGTGGTGTCCTTTTAACCTTGTCAATAAAATAAAGGTTATGGTTTGTTTTAAAAACGAATGCAGTCTTTGAAAAACGTCTCATATAGAGGTCAAAACCTCCTAAAGAAATCAATTAATATGAAACGTTTATAATCGATATGAACGGGACATTTCAGTTGGTATCCGAGCGTTGGTCTTAGAGAACCAGAAATTTGCATTAGTGTGTCTTATCGAGTTTGTTAGGATACATTAGTGAGTCTGGACTTCGACCGTGTTTTCCTTTAAAAACGATTGCTTAACACTTTTGTTGAAAACTATATATTATTAACATGAAAATATTATGTGATATATTAATCTCTTAATATGTTTGATATGTGTGATAGATGTCTACCTCTAGTACAAATCCCATCGACTCGCCTAATAATAATGAAGAGTCGAATATATTTTGGGAAGATTCACAAATTCCCGAAGAAGAACAGGAAGAAGAGGAACCGGAAGAGGTGGAACCGGAAGAGGAGGAACCGGAAGAAGAGGAACCAGAAGAAGAGGAGGTTACGGAGGAAGAAATATTAATAACTATAGAAAAATGGTTAAATAAAAGAAAATCTTCAACCAATGGTTTAAAATTAATAATGGTCAATGGTGTTTCCGCCGAGGAAGCAAAATATTAGGAAGATTACCAATTTTCTAATGAATCGGATCCCGATGAGGATTCCGATGATGTTAGAGAAATTACCCCGACCCAATTTGAAAGAGCAAAAGAAAACCATAAGGGAAAAGGTATCAAAATAGAAAAACCTGATTCCAACCCCGATGAACTTTATATGTATCGTCAACATCCGTATTTCCTAAATTGTAACAATAACCCGGAAACCTCTAAACCACCAGGTTTTTCTAAACCATTGTAGAAAACGACGGCTCGTATTAAAGGAACATCGTATATCCCTAGAAAATTAGGAAAAAGAACCAAGTCCGAAGAAGAAGAAACCAGTGATTCATATTAGAGAGTTATAATCATGTTGTGTAATATATGTATTGTAGTGTGCTTGTATTTTCATGTTATGTAAAAATTGCTTGTATTGTTTGTTATTTATCTTTTACGAATCTAATCCTCGTCTATTTTACAGTATAAAAACACACAATGGACGTTAAGGATAGACAACCGAATATTCTAGAAGACCTACCCGGGGACATGATTGATGAAATCTTGTCTAGAGTCGGTCAGAGTTCATCGGTACAATTATTTATGGCAAAATTAGTTTGTTAAACATTTGAAAGACGTTCCAGGCATGTCTTAGTTTATAAAAGGCTTTCCTTTAATAGATGGGGTATATCACATTGGGGAGACCATAAGTTACGCTGTGTTTTCTTTAAAACATTGAATGCGGGGAACCCAGATGCAATTTTACGCTACGGGTTGAGAACCTATTTTGACTCTACCTATCCCAACATAGGACTTCGTTCTTTAGAAAGAGCTTCTAACATGCAACATAAAGAAGCATGTTATGCCTACGGGTTAGTAATGTTCGCTTCTCACCAAATTGAGAAATAGAACATAGGATTGCAACTACTAAATAAAACCTTCCCACAAGTGACGGATTCAGTAGTTGGGGTGAGAAATGAGATTTTTAGATTATTACGGGGCTGTTGGGCATTACGAAACCCTCGTCCTTTTGACGACATTACAACATGCTGCCTAGCCAACGGTCATAACGGTTATTTTTCACAAAACCAAGGATGAAAAATAGTCTTAGTAAAACCAGAATGTAAGACTTGTTTATGGACTTATGAATTACGTGTCTTTATTGTCTTTGCTGAACGACTTGCGTACTAGCTAGAATTATCTTGTATCAAAGTTATTGTGTGCTATATTTCATGCTATATGTAAAATAGTGGTATTGTAAGTTTGTAAAATATTGTATAAGAGTTTGAACATGAAATATTATTATAAACAGTTTTTCATATAGAATTGTAGTAGTTGAATTGTATATTGGCTATGAAGTATGAACTTAACGGGTAGGTACTACCCGAATGAAAAATTATAAAACGCTAATATGAAGAAAAAGCTTTTATAAATAAGTTCATATTATGCTACGAAATACTATTGACTACTCTTAATATTCTATATGATTAACTTAATTCTTTTGGCTATTTTTGAAGGAAATGGTACCGACTACTCGTCAGAACTTGAACATGAGCGAGGAAGACTTCCGTGTTTTCCTTGCAGCAAACGTAGCCGCAGTACAGGCTGCGATGCAAAATAATAATAACTCTGGATCTAGTAGTGGAACTAATTCCACAAGAAATCGTGTAGGATGCTCCTACAAAGAATTCACTGCCTGCAAACCTCTAGAATTCGATGGAACCGAGGGTCCAATTGGATTAAAACGGTGGACCGAGAAGGTCGAATCGGTGTTTTCCATAAGTAAGTGCAATGAAAAAGATAAAGTAAAGTACGCTACGCATACCTTCACAGGCACTGCGTTAACATGGTGGAATACCTATCTCGAGCAGGTGGGACAAGATACTGGCTACGCGTTACCTTGGTCAGCATTCAAGCACTTGATGAACGAGCAGTATCGTCCCAGAAACGAGGTCAATAAGCTCAAGGTAGAGCTTAGAGGATTACGAACGCAAGGATTCGACATTACCACGTATGAAGGACGATTCACAGAGTTATGCCTATTATGTCCAAGAGTGTTCGAAGATGAAGAAGCGAAGATCGACGCATTTGTTAAAGGGTTACCAGAAAGGATTCAAGAAGATGTGAGTTCACACGAACCCGCCTCCATACAAAAGGCAAGTCGTATGGCTCACAAACTAGTAAACCAGATTGAGGGAAGGATTAAGGAGCAGGAGGCCGAAGAGGCCAACATGAAACAAGTCAAGAGAAATGGGAAGAAACCAGTGACAAGGGTCACCAATACAACAACAACAACAATAATTACAACCACAATCGCAACAACTATCCCAACAACCGCAACAACAATCGCAACAATAACCGCAATCCTAACAATAACTACAACAAACGTCCCAACAACAACAACCACAACAATAACAACCATCCCAACAATAATAACAAAAGGCAAAAACCATGTCATAGGTGTGAAGGATACCATCCGACTGGGTTATGCACGACAACGTGTACTAAGTGTAATAGAGGTGGTCATAGCGCGACGAACTATGAAATCTACGGACTGGTGATTAACAAAAATAATGCAACCAGTAATATAGGGACAAGTAATGCCGCCTTTATTTGTTATGGATGTGGAAAATCGGGCCACGTCAAGAGTAAATGCCCAAACCAAGGAAATACTGTGATGACCCGGAAATTTCTGATCAAATTTAAACTTAATCTTTGTATGATTAACATTTTCGACACGATAAGCAAAGTCTGTAAAACTGAATCTCAAAATTTTTGAACTACTTTTATATATTTAAATACCCTTCGGTTGTTTTCGACGATTCGCGAACAATTATATGTAAATATATACATATATACTATAACTTGAAAAGGTAACAATGTATTAATTGTTTGATACCGTACATTAAACTTATTGGTTTAAATATCTATTTGAATATATGTGATAAGTTGAAATATTTATTATTAAATTTTATGTGTATTTAAAAACTGATTTATGTATATTAAAAAGATATATACATATATATAATTTCAAGTTATTTAGTAAACGATAGTAACATTCGTTTATTGATTCGATTGATATTTAGATAAGTTAACAAAAGCGTTTAAGATGAACCAGTAAAACACTAATTTGCTACAGTATTTTCAAATTGCTACAGTACCCAAAATGCTACAGTGTTTTCGAAAATCACTATTTGCTACAGTGAAATTGACTTTGCTACAGTGAATTGCTACAGTAAAAATTGACAAATAGCGACTGTGAAATTTACTTTGCTACAGTGAAAATCACTATTTGCTACAGTAACTTTGCTACAGTAAAACACTATTTCAAAATGAAAATGTATGTATTATATATATATATATATATTAACAAATAGCGAGACGATGATTTATAGAAGTAAATGACCAAAACACTCAAATGTATAAGTTATACCTCGAGTGGTATGGTTTAGGGATAATTTAAGACTATATTTTAACAAAGGTACGAGTCACGAAACGTAAAAAGCGAGTTTTCTAAGTGTACGAAAATGCGTTCGAGAAACCGGAACCGGGACATAAGTCAAGTAACAACGTACGACTTATCGGAACAAAAATTACAAGTCAACTATGCATGTGAATTTAATATAATATATAATTAATTATATAAATTAAATATATTATATAATATTATGTCGACAAGCTAAATGTTAAAAGATCGTGAGCTGGAAATCTTGCCCATGCGATCGCATGGGAGAAAGGCTTGGAAGCCATGTGATCGCATGGCACCATATTGCTGGCCAAGTCTATATAAAAGCTCGACTTCGGTTCTGTTTTCTCACACACATATACGATACATCTTATATTTATATTATTATTATTATTATTATTATTATTTTTATTATTATTTTTATTATTAAGATTAATGTTATTATTAATCTAATTATTATTAGTAATATTATTAGTATTATACATAAAATACTACGACGAGGTCATGAGCGTGTCACTTTCAAAATAGTTTTATGAGCGGGATAAAGCTAAGAAAATTATGGGTTATAGCTATGGAGGTTATGGGTAATGTTCGGGGGTATATTTTTGAATCAAACCTAGTGTTTATCATCTTCGTTGCGTCTATATACTTTTCTGAAATATTAAATCACAATATTGATATGTAAGCATTTATATTTTATCTTTTATAAATTAATAGTGTATCCATGTCTAGTGCTCGAGTATATATGTTTATGCATGCTTGTATACTAAATTTCGTTGTTAAACAGTTTATAATGAATCACTAATTAAATACATATACTACTGGTAAAGGTATATGATATACATGTTTTTGGAAAGCTGGCGAAAAATCAATAACTTTTCATTTAGATATCGAATAGTTTCGATGAACGGATTAAAAGATATGATCAACTAAATTATGATTGACGTTAATTGAAATTGCTTTTGAATCTGCAATTAAGATTTAAACAACTTATTTACGAGATTGATAAAGTGAACTTTTAACTATTACCAGCCGAGTAAATGAAATCTTATATAAGGCACGTCTCGTTTTGTTAAACTATTATCAAAATTGACTTTTTGAAACAACTTTGGATAACTTTTGTATGTTGATCTCGAGCATTAGGATTGTGATACACTATGACCTGACCTAGCTTGATAGACATTTATTGACCAACATATATTCTCTAGGTTGAGATCTACGGTTATTTGGTAATCCGAGTTTCGATCACATTTTGGTGAACGACTTTATATGCTGCTAAGGTGAGTTTCATTTGCTCCCTTTTTAATTGCTTTTGCAATCTATGATTTTGGGCTGAGAATACATGCACTTTATTTTAAATGCAATGGATACAAGTACATACTAAATTCTACACCGAGTTTGAACCGAAAATCCCTTAGCTTTGGTAACTAGTAACTGCCGGTTATAAGAACTGGTGGGCGCGAGTAGTAGTATATGGATCCATAGGGCTTGATATCTCCGTCCGAGCTAGAGCACTAGCCTTTTAATGGACGTATGCTATTTGAGAAGCGTACACGTTGGTTTGCGTATATTATTAAGATGATTATACAAAGGGTATAAATTATATATACGTTAAGTTTAGTTACCATGGTGCTCAATCTTGTAGAATATTTTGATAAACGTTTCTCGATGAAACAACTGAAATCTTGTGATCCACTTTTATATACAGATTATGCGAAACACTAAAACTATGAACTCACCAACCTTTGTGTTGACACTTGTTAGCATGTTTATTCTCAGGTTTCCTAGAAGTCTTCCGCTGTTTGCTTATATGATAGACAAGGTATGTGCATGGAGTCTTACATGGCATATTTTTCAAGAAAACGCTGCATTCACCAAATCATCATCATGTTTCTTATTTTGGCTGCATTGTCAACTGAAGTACTGTTGTAAACTATTATTTACAGTGATTGTCTATATGTAGAAATCATCAGATGTCGAAAACCTTTGATTTAAATATTCATATTTGGTTTGCCTTTTCAAAAAAATGCAATGTTTATAAAACGTATCATATAGAGGTCAAATACCTCGCAATGAAATCGATGAATGACGTGTTCGTCCATATGGATTTTGAGCGATCGTCACAAATACAAATGGGCAAAGCCGTGGAAGACTCTTCAACATTAATTCGGCAGAAGCGCAGGAAGACCCAGAGCTTGTTACGGGTACGTTTCTTATTGACGATAAATCTGCTTATGTTTTATTTGATTCGGGTGCGGATAGAAGCTATATGAGTAGAGATTTTTGTGCTAAATTAAGTTGCCCATTGACGCCTTTGGATAATAAATTTTTACTCGAATTAGCAAACGGTAAATTAATTTCAGCAGATAATATATGTCGGGATAGAGAAATTAAACTGGGTGATGAAACGTTTAAGATTGATTTAATACCAGTCGAGTTAGGGTGTTTTAATGTAATAATTGGCATGGGTTGGTTGAAAAAGGTGAGAGCAGAGGTCGTTTGTTACAAAAATGTGATTCATATTATGCGTGAAAAAGGAAAACCTTTAATAGTGTACGGAGAAAAGAACAACGCGAAGTTAAATCTTATTAGTAGTTTGAAGGCGCAAAAACTAATAACAAAAGGTTGTTACATCATTCTAGCACACATCGAGGAAGTTAAACCTGAAGAAAAGAACATCAGTGATGTTCCCGTCTCAAAAGAATTTCCCGATGTATTTCCGAAAGAGTTACCGGGATTACCCCCACATCGATCCATTGAATTTCAAATAGACCTTGTACCAGGAGCTGCACCAATAGCTCGTGCTCTATACAGACTCGCACCCAGCGAAATGAAAGAATTACAAAGTTAGTTACAGGAACTTTTGGAGCGTGGCTTCATTCGACCAAGTACATCACCATGGGGAGCTCCCGTTCTATTTGTCAAGAAGAAAGATGGTACATTCAGGTTGTGTATCGACTACCGAGAGTTGAACAAACTTACCATCAAGAACCGTTACCCATTACCAAGAATCGACGACTTATTTGATCAACTACAAGGCTCGTCGGTTTATTCGAAGATCGATTTACTTTATGGATATCATCAAATGCGGGTGAAGGAGGATGATATTCCGAAGACTGCTTTTAGGACGCGCTACAGTCATTACGAGTTTATGGTTATGTAGTTTGGATTGACTAACACACCAGCTATGTTCATGGACCTCATGGACCTCATGGACCGTGTGTGTGGGCCATATCTCGATAAGTTTGTCATAGTTTTCATCGATGACATACTTATCTACTCAAAGAATGATCAAGAGCACGAAGAACATTTAAGAAAAGTGTTAGAATTGTTGAGGAAAGAAAAACTGTACGCTAAGTTTTCAAAGTGTGCATTTTGGTTGGAAGAAGTTCAATTCCTCGGTCACATAGTGAACAAAGAAGGTATTCAGGTGAATCCGACAAAGATTATGTGACGCCCCGTACAAAATCATCGTGTACGGTACATCAACAACAGGATCATTACAAGGTCAAACACTATATGCTGTTTGAAAAACGATATGCATTCATAAAAGATAACGTTTTTACAAAAGATGAATAGGAAACATTAACATGAGTACATGATACTAAGGTCATTACAAAGCTATTGTTCTGAAAATAACATAAGTTGCGAATGCAAAGTAAAAGTTCTATGCTTGAGACATCTCTAAGTAATGCAGCGGAAGTCTAACACAGCAAGTCTGTAACAGCAAGTCTATACACCGAGACTAGAATAGCAAGGCTAACAGCGGAAGCAACATCATCTAAGCACCTGAGAATTACATGAATAAAAAGTCAACACGAATGTTGGTGAGCTATAGTTTGTTTGTATCAGTAATGTAACGTAGGTCACGAGATTTCAGTGCTGCAAACAGCGTATCAAAACAGTATGTTCAAATCAGTATGAATAAGTATATGTATAACCGTGGGCACCCGGTAACTAGACTTCACGTTTATAACCCCCTGAAAGTACACTTGGCAAGTGCGTATGACTTACGAAGTATTAAACACCCGTTAAATGCTAGCGCAACTAGCCCGAGTGGGGATGTCAACCCCTATGGATCCATATCTAAGATTCGCGTTCACCGGTTCAAAAACCAATGACTAAACGTTACCGTGCTAAAGGGAATGTTTATGCCGTTGTATAACCCACACACATATAAAGTTTAAGTACTCGTGCCTAGTATGTAAAACATAAAAAGCGCATGTATTCTCAGTCCCAAAATAATTAAAGTAAAAAGGGATGCTATAACTCACAGTGATAAAAGCGGTAAAGTCGGTAATGAAAGTACGCAAGTAGTAAGTCGGTCCGAAAGGTCGTCAACCTAAATCAAAGGTTACTAGGTCAGTAGGTTGTCTTAATAAGTTCTAATAGTGCATAAAATAAGTTTAAGTGTCATCATCATCATCATTCATCATCATAAAAGCTAAGCGAGTTTGACAAGAATAGAGATCGAAACAATAGGCTGACTTCGGTCAGCTTCTACGACCTCTACGTAAATCGAAAAGATGCATGGTCAGTGGCTATGGCTCCGTATATGAGTCCCCTAACAGCTGACCAATTTTCAGGACCTAAATCGTCTTCGTTTGACCATGGCGATGGTTTAAGTGCGAGTAGGTCAGAAATTTCAGCACAACGTTAATAGGGTGTAGTGACTCTCGGAGGGCCATAAATCCTAAACCGTAACTCGGATTAAGATGAGGCCTAAACGGAAAATCTACTCGAACCGAACTAACTGAAAATCAACTTTCCAGTAGCCCAGGTGGTCTGATCAGATACAAAAATCAGTGGACATGTGCTCCAGTGGGGTTCTTGGTGCTCGATGCTCATCACGGTTCTCATCCTTGATGCTTGTAGCTTCAAGTGTACAACTCGTTGATGGTTTAGCATCACTTTTGACCATGATTCACCATCAATACACAATATGTTAAGACCAAGTAAGAATACAACTCATTCATGAGTCTTAGATGGATGATGAACCAAGGTTACATCATATCCTTAGTCTTAACACTAATACAAGTCACAATAACAACTAAAGTTACAAACTTTACATCAATTTAACAAGTATGAACACAATCTAAGTCAAAAGAGATGATGGAACCCTAAGCTAGAGAGCTTGGATCCATTTCACACAAGTTACAAGGTTACAAAGCTAGAAAGCTTGAACCTTTAAGTGTTCTTGAAGATCTTGAAGCATAAAGCTTGGATCTTTAAGATATATGAAGATAACAAACACAAGTTTGAATCTTTTTCACAAAACAACATGATCAAAGCAAAAAGAACTTAGATTTAACAAAAAGATATGAAGATTCAAGCTAGAAAGCTTGCATCTTGATTGTTCTTGAAGATCTTGAAGCATAAAGCTTGGATCTTGAAGATGCATGAAGATTACAAACAAAAGTTTGAATCTTTATCATAAAATAGAAAGATTAAAGTATAAAAGAAGTAGATCTACAAAAGTTATGAAGATTCAAGCTAAAAGCTTGAATCTTCCATGTTCTTGAAAGATTCATGCTTGAATCAACAAGATATAAGTAAGATCAAAGCTAAAAGGAACTCTGATCTCCATAAAATGATGATGATGATGATCATGAATTTGAAAAGGAAAAGAAGACTTACAAGTAATGCTAGAAAGGAAAGAAAGAGAGAAAGAACAAGTGTGTGAAAAACCAAAATGATCAAGTGTGGAAATGAGAGGCTAAAGGCTAGTATTTATAAGCAAAGAGTGATCACATGAATTGATGACATGGCAAGATCTAGGGTGGTGGTGGTGGACGATTTATGGAGGGGAAGGGGAAGGATAAAAAGTTTACTTTTTGGCTAATGGTGTCTAAAGTGTGTCCTTTTGCTAGAATCTTATGTAACAAAGTTAATTATCCTTATCCATAATGCTAGCATGACTCACTAATTATTTATTTATTTATTTATTTATTAATTATTATGGGCCACTAGTAAATATATTTGGGCTAATTAATTGGGTCACTAGCTAGAGTAGGGTGGGCTTGAGCCCAACAAGGTAAACAGTCCAAAAAGGCTAACTATTGGGCTTTAGCAATTAAATAAATAAAATTAAGCATCCAAAGGCCCAAGTAATTATTATTATAAAATAATAATTAATATTTCGCTGTCCAAAAGTTCCGGTTCCGACAAAAGTCAAACGTACGCGCAGTCCGCGTTTTAATCGTAACGGCAAGTAACGCTAACGGTTATAAAGCATCCAATGGACAAGTTAAGCATTCTAATCATACCAAGGCAAGTTTTAAAGTATATATGAATATAAAACACGTGTGCCAAGGTTCCATAGTAATAAAGTAACGCAGTACGCACAAATACGCAGTTTCGCAAAAATACAAGGCACAAAAGCAAGTCGAAAAAGCCGGGTCGTTACATTACCCACCTGTTAATGGAAATTTCGTCCCGAAATTTGAGGAGTGACCAAAAATGGTACAGTATTTAAATAAGAAGTAGCGTATCAAAGTTCTGTGAGACTCGTGGGCTCAGAAGTGAGTTATTTGCCTCGAAGGGTACTTGGGCGTATAAAAGTAAGGATAGTTATATGCCATTAATTAAGTCTCTTATCCTAAGAAAACAATAAATTGATTTCGCCCCTGGTTAACATGAGTATGTCATTCAAATATATGTATCCACAGAGGGAAAGATGATGTTTTTAGCCTTACAGGCATCTTCAGTAAGCTGGATGCGTAAAATGCATCATGAATGTTACTAAAATCATCTAAAACATTGAGCGCTT